>NW_026527690.1:0-335240 GCF_022682495.2 Desmodus rotundus | reverse complement strand
TGGAACTCTGGGGCCGGGCTGCGGGTCACTGGGCTAAGTGGCTGGAAACGCGCAGACCCCTCCGTCCCGACCGCCCCACTGCGAAGATCCCCCCTGTTCTTCCATCCGTAAGGGGGTCGCCCCTTACGGATGGAAGAGCAGGGGGGAGGCCCCCAGGAGATGGCATTTGGCAGAGCCGCAGCTGGCCCGTTTCGGGCCAAGACGCGGGACCCGGCAGGTAGAGGGCAGGCAGCCCCACCAGGAGCCTCCCTCGGGGCAACGGGCCCCACCCTGGACATATCAGGCCTGCTTCACAGGGTCCCTGGGGTCCTGTCCGTGGAACTGGAAGCTCTCCCCGCCACCCAGAGGTCCGTTCCTTTTCCCGTGGACCACACTTGCCAGCGCGTCTCCCACCCCGGCAGAGGCAGAGTGCCAGGGAAGAACTAGGGACCCGGGGCCTGGATGAGGTGCGCGCCCGGGTTCCGCGCCTGGTGGGCAGGGGCCCGGGCGGGCCGGACCCACGCCCAGGGACCCCGACTCCCGGGGGGACTCGGGCCTGAGACCTGCCTGGGGGGCTAAGAGTCTTTCTTGGCTCCGAAGGCCCCACCCTGCCCCGAGGCGGCAAACGTGCACCCAGACGCATCTACTCTCTAAAGTCTGGGCTGGACTTCCAGAGAAGGGACTGTGTCCGCTGGGACCCGGGTCCCACAGAGCTCGAACCCCCTCCCCGTGAAGGCATCCGCGGCCTGTGGTCCTTGGTGTCCGCAAAAGGCATTCACCTGCGGAGAACCTGGGCCCAGGTGAGCGGGACCAGGCCCCACGGCAGGAGCCTAGGGAGGCCACCGGAGCCACGGGGGCCAGGGCTGGGCATTTTCCCGGGTGCTCTCTCGGGTCCCGGGCGCCCTCTCCCGCCCGGGGAGTGCCCACGCCGTCCCTTGACCCCCGCAGGACGCCTGCATCCCGCCATAAGCGGCCCACCTCCTCCATGGAGCACGGACACGGGGGGCCGGGGTGCGAGCAACTGGCCTACGTGGCGGCAAACCCGCAGACCCCTCCGTCCCGTCCCCGCCACAGCGAAGATCCCCCTGTTCTTCCATCCGTAAAGGGGTCCCCCTTTACGGATGGAAGAACAGGGGGGAGGCGCCCAGGAGATGGCTTTTGTCCGAGCCGCGGCTGGGTGGTTTTCGGGCCAAGAGGCGGGGCCGCGCAGGCGCAAGCAGGCCCCCCCACCACAAGCATCCCTCCGGGCAACGTGCCCCCCCCCGCCCCCCCTTGAGATATCAGGCCAGGTTCACAGGGTCCCTGGGCTGGTGTCAGAGTTAACGGATGCCCTCCCTGCCACCCAGAGGACCGTGCGTTTTCCCGTGGACCACACTTCCCAGCAGCCCTCCCACCCCCGCAGAGGCAGAGTGCCAGGGAAGAACTAGGGGCCTGGGGCCGGCAAGAGGGGCCGGCCACGGTTCCGCGCCAGGTGGAGCGGGTCCCGGCCGGCGGGCGGGACCCTCGTCCACGGACCGGTTCTCCCGAGGGGAGTCTGGCCTGTGCCCCGCCTGGGAGGCTAACAGCCTAGCTTCGCCTGCAACGCCCCCACCCTGCCACAAGGCGGCAGACTTGGACCCAGCCGCTTCAACCCTCCAGTCTCTGCTGAACCACCCAAAAATGGAGTGTGACCGCTGCGACCTCAGTCCCCCAGAGCTCGAACCCCCACCTCTGTGAGGGAATGGGCGGCCTCCTGTCCTTGGCGTCCGCAACAGGCATTCACCTGCGGTGAACCTGGGCCTCGGGCGTGCAGGGCCAGGCCCCATGTTAGGAGCCCCGGGGGAGGCAATGGCAGCCTCTGCGGCCAGGCCTCGGGCTCTCCCCGGGGCTCTCTCGGGGCACGGGCACCCTCTCTCGCCTAGAGAGTGCCCACGCCGTCCCTTGACCCCCGCGAGACACCTGCTTCCCGTGATAAGAGGCCCCCTGCCTCCATGGAGCTTGGAACTCTGGGGCCGGGCTGCGGGTCACTGGGCTAAGGGGCTGGAAACGCGCAGACCCCTCCGTCCCGACCGCCCCACTGCGAAGATCCCCCCTGTTCTTCCATCCGTAAGGGGGTCGTCCCTTACGGATGGAAGAGCAGGGGGGAGGCCCCCAGGAGATGGCATTTGGCAGAGCCGCAGCTGGCCCGTTTCGGGCCAAGACGCGGGACCCGGCCGGTAGAGGGCAGGCAGCCCCACCAGGAGCCTCCCTCGGGGCAACGGGCCCCACCCTGGACATATCAGGCCTGCTTCACAGGGTCCCTGGGGTCCTGTCCGTGGAACTGGAAGCTCTCCCCGCCACCCAGAGGTCCGTTCCTTTTCCCGTGGACCACACTTGCCAGCGCGTCTCCCACCCCGGCAGAGGCAGAGTGCCAGGGAAGAACTAGGGACCCGGGGCCTGGATGAGGTGCGCGCCCGGGTTCCGCGCCTGGTGGGCAGGGGCCCGGGCGGGCCGGACCCACGCCCAGGGACCCCGTCTCCCGGGGGGACTCGGGCCTGAGACCTGCCTGGGGGGCTAAGAGTCTTTCTTGGCTCCGAAGGCCCCACCCTGCCCCGAGGCGGCAAACGTGCACCCAGACGCATCTACTCTCTAAAGTCTGGGCTGGACTTCCAGAGAAGGGACTGTGTCCGCTGGGACCCGGGTCCCACAGAGCTCGAACCCCCCTCCCCGTGAAGGCATCCGCGGCCTGTGGTCCTTGGTGTCCGCAAAAGGCATTCACCTGCGGAGAACCTGGGCCCAGGTGAGCGGGACCAGGCCCCACGGCAGGAGCCTAGGGAGGCCACCGGAGCCACGGGGGCCAGGGCTGGGCATTTTCCCGGGTGCTCTCTCGGGTCCCGGGCGCCCTCTCCCGCCCGGGGAGTGCCCACGCCGTCCCTTGACCCCCGCAGGACGCCTGCATCCCGCCATAAGCGGCCCACCTCCTCCATGGAGCACGGACACGGGGGGCCGGGGTGCGAGCAACTGGCCTACGTGGCGGCAAACCCGCAGACCCCTCCGTCCCGTCCCCGCCACTGCGAAGATCCCCCTGTTCTTCCATCCGTAAAGGGGTCCCCCTTTACGGATGGAAGAACAGGGGGGAGGCGCCCAGGAGATGGCTTTTGTCCGAGCCGCGGCTGGGTGGTTTTCGGGCCAAGAGGCGGGGCCGCGCAGGCGCAAGCAGGCCCCCCCACCACAAGCATCCCTCCGGGCAACGTGCCCCCCCCCCCGCCCCCCCTTGAGATATCAGGCCAGGTTCACAGGGTCCCTGGGCTGGTGTCAGAGTTAACGGATGCCCTCCCTGCCACCCAGAGGACCGTGCGTTTTCCCGTGGACCACACTTCCCAGCAGCCCTCCCACCCCCGCAGAGGCAGAGTGCCAGGGAAGAACTAGGGGCCTGGGGCCGGCAAGAGGGGCCGGCCACGGTTCCGCGCCAGGTGGAGCGGGTCCCGGCCGGCGGGCGGGACCCTCGTCCACGGACCGGTTCTCCCGAGGGGAGTCTGGCCTGTGCCCCGCCTGGGAGGCTAACAGCCTAGCTTCGCCTGCAACGCCCCCACCCTGCCACAAGGCGGCAGACTTGGACCCAGCCGCTTCAACCCTCCAGTCTCTGCTGAACCACCCAAAAATGGAGTGTGACCGCTGCGACCTCAGTCCCCCAGAGCTCGAACCCCCACCTCTGTGAGGGAATGGGCGGCCTCCTGTCCTTGGCGTCCGCAACAGGCATTCACCTGCGGTGAACCTGGGCCTCGGGCGAGCAGGGCCAGGCCCCATGGTAGGAGCCCCGGGGGAGGCAATGGCAGCCTCTGCGGCCAGGCCTCGGGCTCTCCCCGGGGCTCTCTCGGGGCACGGGCACCCTCTCTCGCCTAGAGAGTGCCCACGCCGTCCCTTGACCCCCGCGAGACACCTGCTTCCCGTGATAAGAGGCCCCCTGCCTCCATGGAGCTTGGAACTCTGGGGCCGGGCTGCGGGTCACTGGGCTAAGGGGCTGGAAACGCGCAGACCCCTCCGTCCCGACCGCCCCACTGCGAAGATCCCCCCTGTTCTTCCATCCGTAAGGGGGTCGCCCCTTACGGATGGAAGAGCAGGGGGGAGGCCCCCAGGAGATGGCATTTGGCAGAGCCGCAGCTGGCCCGTTTCGGGCCAAGACGCGGGACCCGGCAGGTAGAGGGCAGGCAGCCCCACCAGGAGCCTCCCTCGGGGCAACGGGCCCCACCCTGGACATATCAGGCCTGCTTCACAGGGTCCCTGGGGTCCTGTCCGTGGAACTGGAAGCTCTCCCCGCCACCCAGAGGTCCGTTCCTTTTCCCGTGGACCACACTTGCCAGCGCGTCTCCCACCCCGGCAGAGGCAGAGTGCCAGGGAAGAACTAGGGACCCGGGGCCTGGATGAGGTGCGCGCCCGGGTTCCGCGCCTGGTGGGCAGGGGCCCGGGCGGGCCGGACCCACGCCCAGGGACCCCGTCTCCCGGGGGGACTCGGGCCTGAGACCTGCCTGGGGGGCTAAGAGTCTTTCTTGGCTCCGAAGGCCCCACCCTGCCCCGAGGCGGCAAACGTGCACCCAGACGCATCTACTCTCTAAAGTCTGGGCTGGACTTCCAGAGAAGGGACTGTGTCCGCTGGGACCCGGGTCCCACAGAGCTCGAACCCCCCTCCCCGTGAAGGCATCCGCGGCCTGTGGTCCTTGGTGTCCGCAAAAGGCATTCACCTGCGGAGAACCTGGGCCCAGGTGAGCGGGACCAGGCCCCACGGCAGGAGCCTAGGGAGGCCACCGGAGCCACGGGGGCCAGGGCTGGGCATTTTCCCGGGTGCTCTCTCGGGTCCCGGGCGCCCTCTCCCGCCCGGGGAGTGCCCACGCCGTCCCTTGACCCCCGCAGGACGCCTGCATCCCGCCATAAGCGGCCCACCTCCTCCATGGAGCACGGACACGGGGGGCCGGGGTGCGAGCAACTGGCCTACGTGGCGGCAAACCCGCAGACCCCTCCGTCCCGTCCCCGCCACTGCGAAGATCCCCCTGTTCTTCCATCCGTAAAGGGGTCCCCCTTTACGGATGGAAGAACAGGGGGGAGGCGCCCAGGAGATGGCTTTTGTCCGAGCCGCGGCTGGGTGGTTTTCGGGCCAAGAGGCGGGGCCGCGCAGGCGCAAGCAGGCCCCCCCACCACAAGCATCCCTCCGGGCAACGTGCCCCCCCCCCCCGCCCCCCCTTGAGATATCAGGCCAGGTTCACAGGGTCCCTGGGCTGGTGTCAGAGTTAACGGATGCCCTCCCTGCCACCCAGAGGACCGTGCGTTTTCCCGTGGACCACACTTCCCAGCAGCCCTCCCACCCCCGCAGAGGCAGAGTGCCAGGGAAGAACTAGGGGCCTGGGGCCGGCAAGAGGGGCCGGCCACGGTTCCGCGCCAGGTGGAGCGGTTCCCGGTCGGCGGGCGGGACCCTCGTCCACGGACCGGTTCTCCCGAGGGGAGTCTGGCCTGTGCCCCGCCTGGGAGGCTAACAGCCTAGCTTCGCCTGCAACGCCCCCACCCTGCCACAAGGCGGCAGACTTGGACCCAGCCGCTTCAACCCTCCAGTCTCTGCTGAACCACCCAAAAATGGAGTGTGACCGCTGCGACCTCAGTCCCCCAGAGCTCGAACCCCCACCTCTGTGAGGGAATGGGCGGCCTCCTGTCCTTGGCGTCCGCAACAGGCATTCACCTGCGGTGAACCTGGGCCTCGGGCGAGCAGGGCCAGGCCCCATGGTAGGAGCCCCGGGGGAGGCAATGGCAGCCTCTGCGGCCAGGCCTCGGGCTCTCCCCGGGGCTCTCTCGGGGCACGGGCACCCTCTCTCGCCTAGAGAGTGCCCACGCCGTCCCTTGACCCCCGCGAGACACCTGCTTCCCGTGATAAGAGGCCCCCTGCCTCCATGGAGCTTGGAACTCTGGGGCCGGGCTGCGGGTCACTGGGCTAAGGGGCTGGAAACGCGCAGACCCCTCCGTCCCGACCGCCCCACTGCGAAGATCCCCCCTGTTCTTCCATCCGTAAGGGGGTCGCCCCTTACGGATGGAAGAGCAGGGGGGAGGCCCCCAGGAGATGGCATTTGGCAGAGCCGCAGCTGGCCCGTTTCGGGCCAAGACGCGGGACCCGGCAGGTAGAGGGCAGGCAGCCCCACCAGGAGCCTCCCTCGGGGCAACGGGCCCCACCCTGGACATATCAGGCCTGCTTCACAGGGTCCCTGGGGTCCTGTCCGTGGAACTGGAAGCTCTCCCCGCCACCCAGAGGTCCGTTCCTTTTCCCGTGGACCACACTTGCCAGCGCGTCTCCCACCCCGGCAGAGGCAGAGTGCCAGGGAAGAACTAGGGACCCGGGGCCTGGATGAGGTGCGCGCCCGGGTTCCGCGCCTGGTGGGCAGGGGCCCGGGCGGGCCGGACCCACGCCCAGGGACCCCGTCTCCCGGGGGGACTCGGGCCTGAGACCTGCCTGGGGGGCTAAGAGTCTTTCTTGGCTCCGAAGGCCCCACCCTGCCCCGAGGCGGCAAACGTGCACCCAGACGCATCTACTCTCTAAAGTCTGGGCTGGACTTCCAGAGAAGGGACTGTGTCCGCTGGGACCCGGGTCCCACAGAGCTCGAACCCCCCTCCCCGTGAAGGCATCCGCGGCCTGTGGTCCTTGGTGTCCGCAAAAGGCATTCACCTGCGGAGAACCTGGGCCCAGGTGAGCGGGACCAGGCCCCACGGCAGGAGCCTAGGGAGGCCACCGGAGCCACGGGGGCCAGGGCTGGGCATTTTCCCGGGTGCTCTCTCGGGTCCCGGGCGCCCTCTCCCGCCCGGGGAGTGCCCACGCCGTCCCTTGACCCCCGCAGGACGCCTGCATCCCGCCATAAGCGGCCCACCTCCTCCATGGAGCACGGACACGGGGGGCCGGGGTGCGAGCAACTGGCCTACGTGGCGGCAAACCCGCAGACCCCTCCGTCCCGTCCCCGCCACTGCGAAGATCCCCCTGTTCTTCCATCCGTAAAGGGGTCCCCCTTTACGGATGGAAGAACAGGGGGGAGGCGCCCAGGAGATGGCTTTTGTCCGAGCCGCGGCTGGGTGGTTTTCGGGCCAAGAGGCGGGGCCGCGCAGGCGCAAGCAGGCCCCCCCACCACAAGCATCCCTCCGGGCAACGTGCCCCCCCCCCCGCCCCCCCTTGAGATATCAGGCCAGGTTCACAGGGTCCCTGGGCTGGTGTCAGAGTTAACGGATGCCCTCCCTGCCACCCAGAGGACCGTGCGTTTTCCCGTGGACCACACTTCCCAGCAGCCCTCCCACCCCCGCAGAGGCAGAGTGCCAGGGAAGAACTAGGGGCCTGGGGCCGGCAAGAGGGGCCGGCCACGGTTCCGCGCCAGGTGGAGCGGGTCCCGGCCGGCGGGCGGGCGGGCGGGCGGGCGGGACCCTCGTCCACGGACCGGTTCTCCCGAGGGGAGTCTGGCCTGTGCCCCGCCTGGGAGGCTAACAGCCTAGCTTCGCCTGCAACGCCCCCACCCTGCCACAAGGCGGCAGACTTGGACCCAGCCGCTTCAACCCTCCAGTCTCTGCTGAACCACCCAAAAATGGAGTGTGACCGCTGCGACCTCAGTCCCCCAGAGCTCGAACCCCCACCTCTGTGAGGGAATGGGCGGCCTCCTGTCCTTGGCGTCCGCAACAGGCATTCACCTGCGGTGAACCTGGGCCTCGGGCGAGCAGGGCCAGGCCCCATGGTAGGAGCCCCGGGGGAGGCAATGGCAGCCTCTGCGGCCAGGCCTCGGGCTCTCCCCGGGGCTCTCTCGGGGCACGGGCACCCTCTCTCGCCTAGAGAGTGCCCACGCCGTCCCTTGACCCCCGCGAGACACCTGCTTCCCGTGATAAGAGGCCCCCTGCCTCCATGGAGCTTGGAACTCTGGGGCCGGGCTGCGGGTCACTGGGCTAAGTGGCTGGAAACGCGCAGACCCCTCCGTCCCGACCGCCCCACTGCGAAGATCCCCCCTGTTCTTCCATCCGTAAGGGGGTCGCCCCTTACGGATGGAAGAGCAGGGGGGAGGCCCCCAGGAGATGGCATTTGGCAGAGCCGCAGCTGGCCCGTTTCGGGCCAAGACGCGGGACCCGGCAGGTAGAGGGCAGGCAGCCCCACCAGGAGCCTCCCTCGGGGCAACGGGCCCCACCCTGGACATATCAGGCCTGCTTCACAGGGTCCCTGGGGTCCTGTCCGTGGAACTGGAAGCTCTCCCCGCCACCCAGAGGTCCGTTCCTTTTCCCGTGGACCACACTTGCCAGCGCGTCTCCCACCCCGGCAGAGGCAGAGTGCCAGGGAAGAACTAGGGACCCGGGGCCTGGATGAGGTGCGCGCCCGGGTTCCGCGCCTGGTGGGCAGGGGCCCGGGCGGGCCGGACCCACGCCCAGGGACCCCGTCTCCCGGGGGGACTCGGGCCTGAGACCTGCCTGGGGGGCTAAGAGTCTTTCTTGGCTCCGAAGGCCCCACCCTGCCCCGAGGCGGCAAACGTGCACCCAGACGCATCTACTCTCTAAAGTCTGGGCTGGACTTCCAGAGAAGGGACTGTGTCCGCTGGGACCCGGGTCCCACAGAGCTCGAACCCCCCTCCCCGTGAAGGCATCCGCGGCCTGTGGTCCTTGGTGTCCGCAAAAGGCATTCACCTGCGGAGAACCTGGGCCCAGGTGAGCGGGACCAGGCCCCACGGCAGGAGCCTAGGGAGGCCACCGGAGCCACGGGGGCCAGGGCTGGGCATTTTCCCGGGTGCTCTCTCGGGTCCCGGGCGCCCTCTCCCGCCCGGGGAGTGCCCACGCCGTCCCTTGACCCCCGCAGGACGCCTGCATCCCGCCATAAGCGGCCCACCTCCTCCATGGAGCACGGACACGGGGGGCCGGGGTGCGAGCAACTGGCCTACGTGGCGGCAAACCCGCAGACCCCTCCGTCCCGTCCCCGCCACTGCGAAGATCCCCCTGTTCTTCCATCCGTAAAGGGGTCCCCCTTTACGGATGGAAGAACAGGGGGGAGGCGCCCAGGAGATGGCTTTTGTCCGAGCCGCGGCTGGGTGGTTTTCGGGCCAAGAGGCGGGGCCGCGCAGGCGCAAGCAGGCCCCCCCACCACAAGCATCCCTCCGGGCAACGTGCCCCCCCCCCCGCCCCCCCTTGAGATATCAGGCCAGGTTCACAGGGTCCCTGGGCTGGTGTCAGAGTTAACGGATGCCCTCCCTGCCACCCAGAGGACCGTGCGTTTTCCCGTGGACCACACTTCCCAGCAGCCCTCCCACCCCCGCAGAGGCAGAGTGCCAGGGAAGAACTAGGGGCCTGGGGCCGGCAAGAGGGGCCGGCCACGGTTCCGCGCCAGGTGGAGCGGTTCCCGGTCGGCGGGCGGGACCCTCGTCCACGGACCGGTTCTCCCGAGGGGAGTCTGGCCTGTGCCCCGCCTGGGAGGCTAACAGCCTAGCTTCGCCTGCAACGCCCCCACCCTGCCACAAGGCGGCAGACTTGGACCCAGCCGCTTCAACCCTCCAGTCTCTGCTGAACCACCCAAAAATGGAGTGTGACCGCTGCGACCTCAGTCCCCCAGAGCTCGAACCCCCACCTCTGTGAGGGAATGGGCGGCCTCCTGTCCTTGGCGTCCGCAACAGGCATTCACCTGCGGTGAACCTGGGCCTCGGGCGAGCAGGGCCAGGCCCCATGGTAGGAGCCCCGGGGGAGGCAATGGCAGCCTCTGCGGCCAGGCCTCGGGCTCTCCCCGGGGCTCTCTCGGGGCACGGGCACCCTCTCTCGCCTAGAGAGTGCCCACGCCGTCCCTTGACCCCCGCGAGACACCTGCTTCCCGTGATAAGAGGCCCCCTGCCTCCATGGAGCTTGGAACTCTGGGGCCGGGCTGCGGGTCACTGGGCTAAGGGGCTGGAAACGCGCAGACCCCTCCGTCCCGACCGCCCCACTGCGAAGATCCCCCCTGTTCTTCCATCCGTAAGGGGGTCGCCCCTTACGGATGGAAGAGCAGGGGGGAGGCCCCCAGGAGATGGCATTTGGCAGAGCCGCAGCTGGCCCGTTTCGGGCCAAGACGCGGGACCCGGCAGGTAGAGGGCAGGCAGCCCCACCAGGAGCCTCCCTCGGGGCAACGGGCCCCACCCTGGACATATCAGGCCTGCTTCACAGGGTCCCTGGGGTCCTGTCCGTGGAACTGGAAGCTCTCCCCGCCACCCAGAGGTCCGTTCCTTTTCCCGTGGACCACACTTGCCAGCGCGTCTCCCACCCCGGCAGAGGCAGAGTGCCAGGGAAGAACTAGGGACCCGGGGCCTGGATGAGGTGCGCGCCCGGGTTCCGCGCCTGGTGGGCAGGGGCCCGGGCGGGCCGGACCCACGCCCAGGGACCCCGTCTCCCGGGGGGACTCGGGCCTGAGACCTGCCTGGGGGGCTAAGAGTCTTTCTTGGCTCCGAAGGCCCCACCCTGCCCCGAGGCGGCAAACGTGCACCCAGACGCATCTACTCTCTAAAGTCTGGGCTGGACTTCCAGAGAAGGGACTGTGTCCGCTGGGACCCGGGTCCCACAGAGCTCGAACCCCCCTCCCCGTGAAGGCATCCGCGGCCTGTGGTCCTTGGTGTCCGCAAAAGGCATTCACCTGCGGAGAACCTGGGCCCAGGTGAGCGGGACCAGGCCCCACGGCAGGAGCCTAGGGAGGCCACCGGAGCCACGGGGGCCAGGGCTGGGCATTTTCCCGGGTGCTCTCTCGGGTCCCGGGCGCCCTCTCCCGCCCGGGGAGTGCCCACGCCGTCCCTTGACCCCCGCAGGACGCCTGCATCCCGCCATAAGCGGCCCACCTCCTCCATGGAGCACGGACACGGGGGGCCGGGGTGCGAGCAACTGGCCTACGTGGCGGCAAACCCGCAGACCCCTCCGTCCCGTCCCCGCCACTGCGAAGATCCCCCTGTTCTTCCATCCGTAAAGGGGTCCCCCTTTACGGATGGAAGAACAGGGGGGAGGCGCCCAGGAGATGGCTTTTGTCCGAGCCGCGGCTGGGTGGTTTTCGGGCCAAGAGGCGGGGCCGCGCAGGCGCAAGCAGGCCCCCCCACCACAAGCATCCCTCCGGGCAACGTGCCCCCCCCCCCGCCCCCCCTTGAGATATCAGGCCAGGTTCACAGGGTCCCTGGGCTGGTGTCAGAGTTAACGGATGCCCTCCCTGCCACCCAGAGGACCGTGCGTTTTCCCGTGGACCACACTTCCCAGCAGCCCTCCCACCCCCGCAGAGGCAGAGTGCCAGGGAAGAACTAGGGGCCTGGGGCCGGCAAGAGGGGCCGGCCACGGTTCCGCGCCAGGTGGAGCGGGTCCCGGCCGGCGGGCGGGCGGGCGGGCGGGCGGGACCCTCGTCCACGGACCGGTTCTCCCGAGGGGAGTCTGGCCTGTGCCCCGCCTGGGAGGCTAACAGCCTAGCTTCGCCTGCAACGCCCCCACCCTGCCACAAGGCGGCAGACTTGGACCCAGCCGCTTCAACCCTCCAGTCTCTGCTGAACCACCCAAAAATGGAGTGTGACCGCTGCGACCTCAGTCCCCCAGAGCTCGAACCCCCACCTCTGTGAGGGAATGGGCGGCCTCCTGTCCTTGGCGTCCGCAACAGGCATTCACCTGCGGTGAACCTGGGCCTCGGGCGAGCAGGGCCAGGCCCCATGGTAGGAGCCCCGGGGGAGGCAATGGCAGCCTCTGCGGCCAGGCCTCGGGCTCTCCCCGGGGCTCTCTCGGGGCACGGGCACCCTCTCTCGCCTAGAGAGTGCCCACGCCGTCCCTTGACCCCCGCGAGACACCTGCTTCCCGTGATAAGAGGCCCCCTGCCTCCATGGAGCTTGGAACTCTGGGGCCGGGCTGCGGGTCACTGGGCTAAGTGGCTGGAAACGCGCAGACCCCTCCGTCCCGACCGCCCCACTGCGAAGATCCCCCCTGTTCTTCCATCCGTAAGGGGGTCGCCCCTTACGGATGGAAGAGCAGGGGGGAGGCCCCCAGGAGATGGCATTTGGCAGAGCCGCAGCTGGCCCGTTTCGGGCCAAGACGCGGGACCCGGCAGGTAGAGGGCAGGCAGCCCCACCAGGAGCCTCCCTCGGGGCAACGGGCCCCACCCTGGACATATCAGGCCTGCTTCACAGGGTCCCTGGGGTCCTGTCCGTGGAACTGGAAGCTCTCCCCGCCACCCAGAGGTCCGTTCCTTTTCCCGTGGACCACACTTGCCAGCGCGTCTCCCACCCCGGCAGAGGCAGAGTGCCAGGGAAGAACTAGGGACCCGGGGCCTGGATGAGGTGCGCGCCCGGGTTCCGCGCCTGGTGGGCAGGGGCCCGGGCGGGCCGGACCCACGCCCAGGGACCCCGTCTCCCGGGGGGACTCGGGCCTGAGACCTGCCTGGGGGGCTAAGAGTCTTTCTTGGCTCCGAAGGCCCCACCCTGCCCCGAGGCGGCAAACGTGCACCCAGACGCATCTACTCTCTAAAGTCTGGGCTGGACTTCCAGAGAAGGGACTGTGTCCGCTGGGACCCGGGTCCCACAGAGCTCGAACCCCCCTCCCCGTGAAGGCATCCGCGGCCTGTGGTCCTTGGTGTCCGCAAAAGGCATTCACCTGCGGAGAACCTGGGCCCAGGTGAGCGGGACCAGGCCCCACGGCAGGAGCCTAGGGAGGCCACCGGAGCCACGGGGGCCAGGGCTGGGCATTTTCCCGGGTGCTCTCTCGGGTCCCGGGCGCCCTCTCCCGCCCGGGGAGTGCCCACGCCGTCCCTTGACCCCCGCAGGACGCCTGCATCCCGCCATAAGCGGCCCACCTCCTCCATGGAGCACGGACACGGGGGGCCGGGGTGCGAGCAACTGGCCTACGTGGCGGCAAACCCGCAGACCCCTCCGTCCCGTCCCCGCCACTGCGAAGATCCCCCTGTTCTTCCATCCGTAAAGGGGTCCCCCTTTACGGATGGAAGAACAGGGGGGAGGCGCCCAGGAGATGGCTTTTGTCCGAGCCGCGGCTGGGTGGTTTTCGGGCCAAGAGGCGGGGCCGCGCAGACGCAAGCAGGTCCCCCCACCACAAGCATCCCTCCGGGCAACGTGCCCCCCCCCCCGCCCCCACTTGAGATATCAGGCCAGGTTCACAGGGTCCCTGGGCTGGTGTCAGAGTTAACGGATGCCCTCCCTGCCACCCAGAGGACCGTGCGTTTTCCCGTGGACCACACTTCCCAGCAGCCCTCCCACCCCCGCAGAGGCAGAGTGCCAGGGAAGAACTAGGGGCCTGGGGCCGGCAAGAGGGGCCGGCCACGGTTCCGCGCCAGGTGGAGCGGGTCCCGGCCGGCGGGCGGGACCCTCGTCCACGGACCGGTTCTCCCGAGGGGAGTCTGGCCTGTGCCCCGCCTGGGAGGCTAACAGCCTAGCTTCGCCTGCAACGCCCCCACCCTGCCACAAGGCGGCAGACTTGGACCCAGCCGCTTCAACCCTCCAGTCTCTGCTGAACCACCCAAAAATGGAGTGTGACCGCTGCGACCTCAGTCCCCCAGAGCTCGAACCCCCACCTCTGTGAGGGAATGGGCGGCCTCCTGTCCTTGGCGTCCGCAACAGGCATTCACCTGCGGTGAACCTGGGCCTCGGGCGAGCAGGGCCAGGCCCCATGGTAGGAGCCCCGGGGGAGGCAATGGCAGCCTCTGCGGCCAGGCCTCGGGCTCTCCCCGGGGCTCTCTCGGGGCACGGGCACCCTCTCTCGCCTAGAGAGTGCCCACGCCGTCCCTTGACCCCCGCGAGACACCTGCTTCCCGTGATAAGAGGCCCCCTGCCTCCATGGAGCTTGGAACTCTGGGGCCGGGCTGCGGGTCACTGGGCTAAGTGGCTGGAAACGCGCAGACCCCTCCGTCCCGACCGCCCCACTGCGAAGATCCCCCCTGTTCTTCCATCCGTAAGGGGGTCGCCCCTTACGGATGGAAGAGCAGGGGGGAGGCCCCCAGGAGATGGCATTTGGCAGAGCCGCAGCTGGCCCGTTTCGGGCCAAGACGCGGGACCCGGCAGGTAGAGGGCAGGCAGCCCCACCAGGAGCCTCCCTCGGGGCAACGGGCCCCACCCTGGACATATCAGGCCTGCTTCACAGGGTCCCTGGGGTCCTGTCCGTGGAACTGGAAGCTCTCCCCGCCACCCAGAGGTCCGTTCCTTTTCCCGTGGACCACACTTGCCAGCGCGTCTCCCACCCCGGCAGAGGCAGAGTGCCAGGGAAGAACTAGGGACCCGGGGCCTGGATGAGGTGCGCGCCCGGGTTCCGCGCCTGGTGGGCAGGGGCCCGGGCGGGCCGGACCCACGCCCAGGGACCCCGACTCCCGGGGGGACTCGGGCCTGAGACCTGCCTGGGGGGCTAAGAGTCTTTCTTGGCTCCGAAGGCCCCACCCTGCCCCGAGGCGGCAAACGTGCACCCAGACGCATCTACTCTCTAAAGTCTGGGCTGGACTTCCAGAGAAGGGACTGTGTCCGCTGGGACCCGGGTCCCACAGAGCTCGAACCCCCCTCCCCGTGAAGGCATCCGCGGCCTGTGGTCCTTGGTGTCCGCAAAAGGCATTCACCTGCGGAGAACCTGGGCCCAGGTGAGCGGGACCAGGCCCCACGGCAGGAGCCTAGGGAGGCCACCGGAGCCACGGGGGCCAGGGCTGGGCATTTTCCCGGGTGCTCTCTCGGGTCCCGGGCGCCCTCTCCCGCCCGGGGAGTGCCCACGCCGTCCCTTGACCCCCGCAGGACGCCTGCATCCCGCCATAAGCGGCCCACCTCCTCCATGGAGCACGGACACGGGGGGCCGGGGTGCGAGCAACTGGCCTACGTGGAGGCAAACCCGCAGACCCCTCCGTCCCGTCCCCGCCACTGCGAAGATCCCCCTGTTCTTCCATCCGTAAAGGGGTCCCCCTTTACGGATGGAAGAACAGGGGGGAGGCGCCCAGGAGATGGCTTTTGTCCGAGCCGCGGCTGGGTGGTTTTCGGGCCAAGAGGCGGGGCCGCGCAGGCGCAAGCAGGCCCCCCCACCACAAGCATCCCTCCGGGCAACGTGCCCCCCCCCCCGCCCCCCCTTGAGATATCAGGCCAGGTTCACAGGGTCCCTGGGCTGGTGTCAGAGTTAACGGATGCCCTCCCTGCCACCCAGAGGACCGTGCGTTTTCCCGTGGACCACACTTCCCAGCAGCCCTCCCACCCCCGCAGAGGCAGAGTGCCAGGGAAGAACTAGGGGCCTGGGGCCGGCAAGAGGGGCCGGCCACGGTTCCGCGCCAGGTGGAGCGGGTCCCGGCCGGCGGGCGGGCGGGCGGGCGGGCGGGACCCTCGTCCACGGACCGGTTCTCCCGAGGGGAGTCTGGCCTGTGCCCCGCCTGGGAGGCTAACAGCCTAGCTTCGCCTGCAACGCCCCCACCCTGCCACAAGGCGGCAGACTTGGACCCAGCCGCTTCAACCCTCCAGTCTCTGCTGAACCACCCAAAAATGGAGTGTGACCGCTGCGACCTCAGTCCCCCAGAGCTCGAACCCCCACCTCTGTGAGGGAATGGGCGGCCTCCTGTCCTTGGCGTCCGCAACAGGCATTCACCTGCGGTGAACCTGGGCCTCGGGCGAGCAGGGCCAGGCCCCATGGTAGGAGCCCCGGGGGAGGCAATGGCAGCCTCTGCGGCCAGGCCTCGGGCTCTCCCCGGGGCTCTCTCGGGGCACGGGCACCCTCTCTCGCCTAGAGAGTGCCCACGCCGTCCCTTGACCCCCGCGAGACACCTGCTTCCCGTGATAAGAGGCCCCCTGCCTCCATGGAGCTTGGAACTCTGGGGCCGGGCTGCGGGTCACTGGGCTAAGTGGCTGGAAACGCGCAGACCCCTCCGTCCCGACCGCCCCACTGCGAAGATCCCCCCTGTTCTTCCATCCGTAAGGGGGTCGCCCCTTACGGATGGAAGAGCAGGGGGGAGGCCCCCAGGAGATGGCATTTGGCAGAGCCGCAGCTGGCCCGTTTCGGGCCAAGACGCGGGACCCGGCAGGTAGAGGGCAGGCAGCCCCACCAGGAGCCTCCCTCGGGGCAACGGGCCCCACCCTGGACATATCAGGCCTGCTTCACAGGGTCCCTGGGGTCCTGTCCGTGGAACTGGAAGCTCTCCCCGCCACCCAGAGGTCCGTTCCTTTTCCCGTGGACCACACTTGCCAGCGCGTCTCCCACCCCGGCAGAGGCAGAGTGCCAGGGAAGAACTAGGGACCCGGGGCCTGGATGAGGTGCGCGCCCGGGTTCCGCGCCTGGTGGGCAGGGGCCCGGGCGGGCCGGACCCACGCCCAGGGACCCCGTCTCCCGGGGGGACTCGGGCCTGAGACCTGCCTGGGGGGCTAAGAGTCTTTCTTGGCTCCGAAGGCCCCACCCTGCCCCGAGGCGGCAAACGTGCACCCAGACGCATCTACTCTCTAAAGTCTGGGCTGGACTTCGAGAGAAGGGACTGTGTCCGCTGGGACCCGGGTCCCACAGAGCTCGAACCCCCCTCCCCGTGAAGGCATCCGCGGCCTGTGGTCCTTGGTGTCCGCAAAAGGCATTCACCTGCGGAGAACCTGGGCCCAGGTGAGCGGGACCAGGCCCCACGGCAGGAGCCTAGGGAGGCCACCGGAGCCACGGGGGCCAGGGCTGGGCATTTTCCCGGGTGCTCTCTCGGGTCCCGGGCGCCCTCTCCCGCCCGGGGAGTGCCCACGCCGTCCCTTGACCCCCGCAGGACGCCTGCATCCCGCCATAAGCGGCCCACCTCCTCCATGGAGCACGGACACGGGGGGCCGGGGTGCGAGCAACTGGCCTACGTGGCGGCAAACCCGCAGACCCCTCCGTCCCGTCCCCGCCACTGCGAAGATCCCCCTGTTCTTCCATCCGTAAAGGGGTCCCCCTTTACGGATGGAAGAACAGGGGGGAGGCGCCCAGGAGATGGCTTTTGTCCGAGCCGCGGCTGGGTGGTTTTCGGGCCAAGAGGCGGGGCCGCGCAGACGCAAGCAGGTCCCCCCACCACAAGCATCCCTCCGGGCAACGTGCCCCCCCCCCCGCCCCCACTTGAGATATCAGGCCAGGTTCACAGGGTCCCTGGGCTGGTGTCAGAGTTAACGGATGCCCTCCCTGCCACCCAGAGGACCGTGCGTTTTCCCGTGGACCACACTTCCCAGCAGCCCTCCCACCCCCGCAGAGGCAGAGTGCCAGGGAAGAACTAGGGGCCTGGGGCCGGCAAGAGGGGCCGGCCACGGTTCCGCGCCAGGTGGAGCGGGTCCCGGCCGGCGGGCGGGACCCTCGTCCACGGACCGGTTCTCCCGAGGGGAATCTGGCCTGTGCCCCGCCTGGGAGGCTAACAGCCTAGCTTCGCCTGCAACGCCCCCACCCTGCCACAAGGCGGCAGACTTGGACCCAGCCGCTTCAACCCTCCAGTCTCTGCTGAACCACCCAAAAATGGAGTGTGACCGCTGCGACCTCAGTCCCCCAGAGCTCGAACCCCCACCTCTGTGAGGGAATGGGCGGCCTCCTGTCCTTGGCGTCCGCAACAGGCATTCACCTGCGGTGAACCTGGGCCTCGGGCGAGCAGGGCCAGGCCCCATGGTAGGAGCCCCGGGGGAGGCAATGGCAGCCTCTGCGGCCAGGCCTCGGGCTCTCCCCGGGGCTCTCTCGGGGCACGGGCACCCTCTCTCGCCTAGAGAGTGCCCACGCCGTCCCTTGACCCCCGCGAGACACCTGCTTCCCGTGATAAGAGGCCCCCTGCCTCCATGGAGCTTGGAACTCTGGGGCCGGGCTGCGGGTCACTGGGCTAAGGGGCTGGAAACGCGCAGACCCCTCCGTCCCGACCGCCCCACTGCGAAGATCCCCCCTGTTCTTCCATCCGTAAGGGGGTCGCCCCTTACGGATGGAAGAGCAGGGGGGAGGCCCCCAGGAGATGGCATTTGGCAGAGCCGCAGCTGGCCCGTTTCGGGCCAAGACGCGGGACCCGGCAGGTAGAGGGCAGGCAGCCCCACCAGGAGCCTCCCTCGGGGCAACGGGCCCCACCCTGGACATATCAGGCCTGCTTCACAGGGTCCCTGGGGTCCTGTCCGTGGAACTGGAAGCTCTCCCCGCCACCCAGAGGTCCGTTCCTTTTCCCGTGGACCACACTTGCCAGCGCGTCTCCCACCCCGGCAGAGGCAGAGTGCCAGGGAAGAACTAGGGACCCGGGGCCTGGATGAGGTGCGCGCCCGGGTTCCGCGCCTGGTGGGCAGGGGCCCGGGCGGGCCGGACCCACGCCCAGGGACCCCGTCTCCCGGGGGGACTCGGGCCTGAGACCTGCCTGGGGGGCTAAGAGTCTTTCTTGGCTCCGAAGGCCCCACCCTGCCCCGAGGCGGCAAACGTGCACCCAGACGCATCTACTCTCTAAAGTCTGGGCTGGACTTCCAGAGAAGGGACTGTGTCCGCTGGGACCCGGGTCCCACAGAGCTCGAACCCCCCTCCCCGTGAAGGCATCCGCGGCCTGTGGTCCTTGGTGTCCGCAAAAGGCATTCACCTGCGGAGAACCTGGGCCCAGGTGAGCGGGACCAGGCCCCACGGCAGGAGCCTAGGGAGGCCACCGGAGCCACGGGGGCCAGGGCTGGGCATTTTCCCGGGTGCTCTCTCGGGTCCCGGGCGCCCTCTCCCGCCCGGGGAGTGCCCACGCCGTCCCTTGACCCCCGCAGGACGCCTGCATCCCGCCATAAGCGGCCCACCTCCTCCATGGAGCACGGACACGGGGGGCCGGGGTGCGAGCAACTGGCCTACGTGGCGGCAAACCCGCAGACCCCTCCGTCCCGTCCCCGCCACTGCGAAGATCCCCCTGTTCTTCCATCCGTAAAGGGGTCCCCCTTTACGGATGGAAGAACAGGGGGGAGGCGCCCAGGAGATGGCTTTTGTCCGAGCCGCGGCTGGGTGGTTTTCGGGCCAAGAGGCGGGGCCGCGCAGGCGCAAGCAGGCCCCCCCACCACAAGCATCCCTCCGGGCAACGTGCCCCCCCCCCGCCCCCCCTTGAGATATCAGGCCAGGTTCACAGGGTCCCTGGGCTGGTGTCAGAGTTAACGGATGCCCTCCCTGCCACCCAGAGGACCGTGCGTTTTCCCGTGGACCACACTTCCCAGCAGCCCTCCCACCCCCGCAGAGGCAGAGTGCCAGGGAAGAACTAGGGGCCTGGGGCCGGCAAGAGGGGCCGGCCACGGTTCCGCGCCAGGTGGAGCGGGTCCCGGCCGGCGGGCGGGCGGGCGGGCGGGCGGGACCCTCGTCCACGGACCGGTTCTCCCGAGGGGAGTCTGGCCTGTGCCCCGCCTGGGAGGCTAACAGCCTAGCTTCGCCTGCAACGCCCCCACCCTGCCACAAGGCGGCAGACTTGGACCCAGCCGCTTCAACCCTCCAGTCTCTGCTGAACCACCCAAAAATGGAGTGTGACCGCTGCGACCTCAGTCCCCCAGAGCTCGAACCCCCACCTCTGTGAGGGAATGGGCGGCCTCCTGTCCTTGGCGTCCGCAACAGGCATTCACCTGCGGTGAACCTGGGCCTCGGGCGAGCAGGGCCAGGCCCCATGGTAGGAGCCCCGGGGGAGGCAATGGCAGCCTCTGCGGCCAGGCCTCGGGCTCTCCCCGGGGCTCTCTCGGGGCACGGGCACCCTCTCTCGCCTAGAGAGTGCCCACGCCGTCCCTTGACCCCCGCGAGACACCTGCTTCCCGTGATAAGAGGCCCCCTGCCTCCATGGAGCTTGGAACTCTGGGGCCGGGCTGCGGGTCACTGGGCTAAGGGGCTGGAAACGCGCAGACCCCTCCGTCCCGACCGCCCCACTGCGAAGATCCCCCCTGTTCTTCCATCCGTAAGGGGGTCGCCCCTTACGGATGGAAGAGCAGGGGGGAGGCCCCCAGGAGATGGCATTTGGCAGAGCCGCAGCTGGCCCGTTTCGGGCCAAGACGCGGGACCCGGCAGGTAGAGGGCAGGCAGCCCCACCAGGAGCCTCCCTCGGGGCAACGGGCCCCACCCTGGACATATCAGGCCTGCTTCACAGGGTCCCTGGGGTCCTGTCCGTGGAACTGGAAGCTCTCCCCGCCACCCAGAGGTCCGTTCCTTTTCCCGTGGACCACACTTGCCAGCGCGTCTCCCACCCCGGCAGAGGCAGAGTGCCAGGGAAGAACTAGGGACCCGGGGCCTGGATGAGGTGCGCGCCCGGGTTCCGCGCCTGGTGGGCAGGGGCCCGGGCGGGCCGGACCCACGCCCAGGGACCCCGTCTCCCGGGGGGACTCGGGCCTGAGACCTGCCTGGGGGGCTAAGAGTCTTTCTTGGCTCCGAAGGCCCCACCCTGCCCCGAGGCGGCAAACGTGCACCCAGACGCATCTACTCTCTAAAGTCTGGGCTGGACTTCCAGAGAAGGGACTGTGTCCGCTGGGACCCGGGTCCCACAGAGCTCGAACCCCCCTCCCCGTGAAGGCATCCGCGGCCTGTGGTCCTTGGTGTCCGCAAAAGGCATTCACCTGCGGAGAACCTGGGCCCAGGTGAGCGGGACCAGGCCCCACGGCAGGAGCCTAGGGAGGCCACCGGAGCCACGGGGGCCAGGGCTGGGCATTTTCCCGGGTGCTCTCTCGGGTCCCGGGCGCCCTCTCCCGCCCGGGGAGTGCCCACGCCGTCCCTTGACCCCCGCAGGACGCCTGCATCCCGCCATAAGCGGCCCACCTCCTCCATGGAGCACGGACACGGGGGGCCGGGGTGCGAGCAACTGGCCTACGTGGCGGCAAACCCGCAGACCCCTCCGTCCCGTCCCCGCCACTGCGAAGATCCCCCTGTTCTTCCATCCGTAAAGGGGTCCCCCTTTACGGATGGAAGAACAGGGGGGAGGCGCCCAGGAGATGGCTTTTGTCCGAGCCGCGGCTGGGTGGTTTTCGGGCCAAGAGGCGGGGCCGCGCAGGCGCAAGCAGGCCCCCCCACCACAAGCATCCCTCCGGGCAACGTGCCCCCCCCCCCGCCCCCCCTTGAGATATCAGGCCAGGTTCACAGGGTCCCTGGGCTGGTGTCAGAGTTAACGGATGCCCTCCCTGCCACCCAGAGGACCGTGCGTTTTCCCGTGGACCACACTTCCCAGCAGCCCTCCCACCCCCGCAGAGGCAGAGTGCCAGGGAAGAACTAGGGGCCTGGGGCCGGCAAGAGGGGCCGGCCACGGTTCCGCGCCAGGTGGAGCGGGTCCCGGCCGGCGGGCGGGCGGGCGGGCGGGCGGGACCCTCGTCCACGGACCGGTTCTCCCGAGGGGAGTCTGGCCTGTGCCCCGCCTGGGAGGCTAACAGCCTAGCTTCGCCTGCAACGCCCCCACCCTGCCACAAGGCGGCAGACTTGGACCCAGCCGCTTCAACCCTCCAGTCTCTGCTGAACCACCCAAAAATGGAGTGTGACCGCTGCGACCTCAGTCCCCCAGAGCTCGAACCCCCACCTCTGTGAGGGAATGGGCGGCCTCCTGTCCTTGGCGTCCGCAACAGGCATTCACCTGCGGTGAACCTGGGCCTCGGGCGAGCAGGGCCAGGCCCCATGGTAGGAGCCCCGGGGGAGGCAATGGCAGCCTCTGCGGCCAGGCCTCGGGCTCTCCCCGGGGCTCTCTCGGGGCACGGGCACCCTCTCTCGCCTAGAGAGTGCCCACGCCGTCCCTTGACCCCCGCGAGACACCTGCTTCCCGTGATAAGAGGCCCCCTGCCTCCATGGAGCTTGGAACTCTGGGGCCGGGCTGCGGGTCACTGGGCTAAGTGGCTGGAAACGCGCAGACCCCTCCGTCCCGACCGCCCCACTGCGAAGATCCCCCCTGTTCTTCCATCCGTAAGGGGGTCGCCCCTTACGGATGGAAGAGCAGGGGGGAGGCCCCCAGGAGATGGCATTTGGCAGAGCCGCAGCTGGCCCGTTTCGGGCCAAGACGCGGGACCCGGCAGGTAGAGGGCAGGCAGCCCCACCAGGAGCCTCCCTCGGGGCAACGGGCCCCACCCTGGACATATCAGGCCTGCTTCACAGGGTCCCTGGGGTCCTGTCCGTGGAACTGGAAGCTCTCCCCGCCACCCAGAGGTCCGTTCCTTTTCCCGTGGACCACACTTGCCAGCGCGTCTCCCACCCCGGCAGAGGCAGAGTGCCAGGGAAGAACTAGGGACCCGGGGCCTGGATGAGGTGCGCGCCCGGGTTCCGCGCCTGGTGGGCAGGGGCCCGGGCGGGCCGGACCCACGCCCAGGGACCCCGTCTCCCGGGGGGACTCGGGCCTGAGACCTGCCTGGGGGGCTAAGAGTCTTTCTTGGCTCCGAAGGCCCCACCCTGCCCCGAGGCGGCAAACGTGCACCCAGACGCATCTACTCTCTAAAGTCTGGGCTGGACTTCCAGAGAAGGGACTGTGTCCGCTGGGACCCGGGTCCCACAGAGCTCGAACCCCCCTCCCCGTGAAGGCATCCGCGGCCTGTGGTCCTTGGTGTCCGCAAAAGGCATTCACCTGCGGAGAACCTGGGCCCAGGTGAGCGGGACCAGGCCCCACGGCAGGAGCCTAGGGAGGCCACCGGAGCCACGGGGGCCAGGGCTGGGCATTTTCCCGGGTGCTCTCTCGGGTCCCGGGCGCCCTCTCCCGCCCGGGGAGTGCCCACGCCGTCCCTTGACCCCCGCAGGACGCCTGCATCCCGCCATAAGCGGCCCACCTCCTCCATGGAGCACGGACACGGGGGGCCGGGGTGCGAGCAACTGGCCTACGTGGCGGCAAACCCGCAGACCCCTCCGTCCCGTCCCCGCCACTGCGAAGATCCCCCTGTTCTTCCATCCGTAAAGGGGTCCCCCTTTACGGATGGAAGAACAGGGGGGAGGCGCCCAGGAGATGGCTTTTGTCCGAGCCGCGGCTGGGTGGTTTTCGGGCCAAGAGGCGGGGCCGCGCAGACGCAAGCAGGTCCCCCCACCACAAGCATCCCTCCGGGCAACGTGCCCCCCCCCCGCCCCCACTTGAGATATCAGGCCAGGTTCACAGGGTCCCTGGGCTGGTGTCAGAGTTAACGGATGCCCTCCCTGCCACCCAGAGGACCGTGCGTTTTCCCGTGGACCACACTTCCCAGCAGCCCTCCCACCCCCGCAGAGGCAGAGTGCCAGGGAAGAACTAGGGGCCTGGGGCCGGCAAGAGGGGCCGGCCACGGTTCCGCGCCAGGTGGAGCGGGTCCCGGCCGGCGGGCGGGACCCTCGTCCACGGACCGGTTCTCCCGAGGGGAGTCTGGCCTGTGCCCCGCCTGGGAGGCTAACAGCCTAGCTTCGCCTGCAACGCCCCCACCCTGCCACAAGGCGGCAGACTTGGACCCAGCCGCTTCAACCCTCCAGTCTCTGCTGAACCACCCAAAAATGGAGTGTGACCGCTGCGACCTCAGTCCCCCAGAGCTCGAACCCCCACCTCTGTGAGGGAATGGGCGGCCTCCTGTCCTTGGCGTCCGCAACAGGCATTCACCTGCGGTGAACCTGGGCCTCGGGCGAGCAGGGCCAGGCCCCATGGTAGGAGCCCCGGGGGAGGCAATGGCAGCCTCTGCGGCCAGGCCTCGGGCTCTCCCCGGGGCTCTCTCGGGGCACGGGCACCCTCTCTCGCCTAGAGAGTGCCCACGCCGTCCCTTGACCCCCGCGAGACACCTGCTTCCCGTGATAAGAGGCCCCCTGCCTCCATGGAGCTTGGAACTCTGGGGCCGGGCTGCGGGTCACTGGGCTAAGTGGCTGGAAACGCGCAGACCCCTCCGTCCCGACAGCCCCACTGCGAAGATCCCCCCTGTTCTTCCATCCGTAAGGGGGTCGCCCCTTACGGATGGAAGAGCAGGGGGGAGGCCCCCAGGAGATGGCATTTGGCAGAGCCGCAGCTGGCCCGTTTCGGGCCAAGACGCGGGACCCGGCAGGTAGAGGGCAGGCAGCCCCACCAGGAGCCTCCCTCGGGGCAACGGGCCCCACCCTGGACATATCAGGCCTGCTTCACAGGGTCCCTGGGGTCCTGTCCGTGGAACTGGAAGCTCTCCCCGCCACCCAGAGGTCCGTTCCTTTTCCCGTGGACCACACTTGCCAGCGCGTCTCCCACCCCGGCAGAGGCAGAGTGCCAGGGAAGAACTAGGGACCCGGGGCCTGGATGAGGTGCGCGCCCGGGTTCCGCGCCTGGTGGGCAGGGGCCCGGGCGGGCCGGACCCACGCCCAGGGACCCCGACTCCCGGGGGGACTCGGGCCTGAGACCTGCCTGGGGGGCTAAGAGTCTTTCTTGGCTCCGAAGGCCCCACCCTGCCCCGAGGCGGCAAACGTGCACCCAGACGCATCTACTCTCTAAAGTCTGGGCTGGACTTCCAGAGAAGGGACTGTGTCCGCTGGGACCCGGGTCCCACAGAGCTCGAACCCCCCTCCCCGTGAAGGCATCCGCGGCCTGTGGTCCTTGGTGTCCGCAAAAGGCATTCACCTGCGGAGAACCTGGGCCCAGGTGAGCGGGACCAGGCCCCACGGCAGGAGCCTAGGGAGGCCACCGGAGCCACGGGGGCCAGGGCTGGGCATTTTCCCGGGTGCTCTCTCGGGTCCCGGGCGCCCTCTCCCGCCCGGGGAGTGCCCACGCCGTCCCTTGACCCCCGCAGGACGCCTGCATCCCGCCATAAGCGGCCCACCTCCTCCATGGAGCACGGACACGGGGGGCCGGGGTGCGAGCAACTGGCCTACGTGGAGGCAAACCCGCAGACCCCTCCGTCCCGTCCCCGCCACTGCGAAGATCCCCCTGTTCTTCCATCCGTAAAGGGGTCCCCCTTTACGGATGGAAGAACAGGGGGGAGGCGCCCAGGAGATGGCTTTTGTCCGAGCCGCGGCTGGGTGGTTTTCGGGCCAAGAGGCGGGGCCGCGCAGGCGCAAGCAGGCCCCCCCACCACAAGCATCCCTCCGGGCAACGTGCCCCCCCCCCCGCCCCCCCTTGAGATATCAGGCCAGGTTCACAGGGTCCCTGGGCTGGTGTCAGAGTTAACGGATGCCCTCCCTGCCACCCAGAGGACCGTGCGTTTTCCCGTGGACCACACTTCCCAGCAGCCCTCCCACCCCCGCAGAGGCAGAGTGCCAGGGAAGAACTAGGGGCCTGGGGCCGGCAAGAGGGGCCGGCCACGGTTCCGCGCCAGGTGGAGCGGGTCCCGGCCGGCGGGCGGGCGGGCGGGCGGGCGGGACCCTCGTCCACGGACCGGTTCTCCCGAGGGGAGTCTGGCCTGTGCCCCGCCTGGGAGGCTAACAGCCTAGCTTCGCCTGCAACGCCCCCACCCTGCCACAAGGCGGCAGACTTGGACCCAGCCGCTTCAACCCTCCAGTCTCTGCTGAACCACCCAAAAATGGAGTGTGACCGCTGCGACCTCAGTCCCCCAGAGCTCGAACCCCCACCTCTGTGAGGGAATGGGCGGCCTCCTGTCCTTGGCGTCCGCAACAGGCATTCACCTGCGGTGAACCTGGGCCTCGGGCGAGCAGGGCCAGGCCCCATGGTAGGAGCCCCGGGGGAGGCAATGGCAGCCTCTGCGGCCAGGCCTCGGGCTCTCCCCGGGGCTCTCTCGGGGCACGGGCACCCTCTCTCGCCTAGAGAGTGCCCACGCCGTCCCTTGACCCCCGCGAGACACCTGCTTCCCGTGATAAGAGGCCCCCTGCCTCCATGGAGCTTGGAACTCTGGGGCCGGGCTGCGGGTCACTGGGCTAAGGGGCTGGAAACGCGCAGACCCCTCCGTCCCGACCGCCCCACTGCGAAGATCCCCCCTGTTCTTCCATCCGTAAGGGGGTCGCCCCTTACGGATGGAAGAGCAGGGGGGAGGCCCCCAGGAGATGGCATTTGGCAGAGCCGCAGCTGGCCCGTTTCGGGCCAAGACGCGGGACCCGGCAGGTAGAGGGCAGGCAGCCCCACCAGGAGCCTCCCTCGGGGCAACGGGCCCCACCCTGGACATATCAGGCCTGCTTCACAGGGTCCCTGGGGTCCTGTCCGTGGAACTGGAAGCTCTCCCCGCCACCCAGAGGTCCGTTCCTTTTCCCGTGGACCACACTTGCCAGCGCGTCTCCCACCCCGGCAGAGGCAGAGTGCCAGGGAAGAACTAGGGACCCGGGGCCTGGATGAGGTGCGCGCCCGGGTTCCGCGCCTGGTGGGCAGGGGCCCGGGCGGGCCGGACCCACGCCCAGGGACCCCGTCTCCCGGGGGGACTCGGGCCTGAGACCTGCCTGGGGGGCTAAGAGTCTTTCTTGGCTCCGAAGGCCCCACCCTGCCCCGAGGCGGCAAACGTGCACCCAGACGCATCTACTCTCTAAAGTCTGGGCTGGACTTCCAGAGAAGGGACTGTGTCCGCTGGGACCCGGGTCCCACAGAGCTCGAACCCCCCTCCCCGTGAAGGCATCCGCGGCCTGTGGTCCTTGGTGTCCGCAAAAGGCATTCACCTGCGGAGAACCTGGGCCCAGGTGAGCGGGACCAGGCCCCACGGCAGGAGCCTAGGGAGGCCACCGGAGCCACGGGGGCCAGGGCTGGGCATTTTCCCGGGTGCTCTCTCGGGTCCCGGGCGCCCTCTCCCGCCCGGGGAGTGCCCACGCCGTCCCTTGACCCCCGCAGGACGCCTGCATCCCGCCATAAGCGGCCCACCTCCTCCATGGAGCACGGACACGGGGGGCCGGGGTGCGAGCAACTGGCCTACGTGGCGGCAAACCCGCAGACCCCTCCGTCCCGTCCCCGCCACTGCGAAGATCCCCCTGTTCTTCCATCCGTAAAGGGGTCCCCCTTTACGGATGGAAGAACAGGGGGGAGGCGCCCAGGAGATGGCTTTTGTCCGAGCCGCGGCTGGGTGGTTTTCGGGCCAAGAGGCGGGGCCGCGCAGACGCAAGCAGGTCCCCCCACCACAAGCATCCCTCCGGGCAACGTGCCCCCCCCCCCGCCCCCACTTGAGATATCAGGCCAGGTTCACAGGGTCCCTGGGCTGGTGTCAGAGTTAACGGATGCCCTCCCTGCCACCCAGAGGACCGTGCGTTTTCCCGTGGACCACACTTCCCAGCAGCCCTCCCACCCCCGCAGAGGCAGAGTGCCAGGGAAGAACTAGGGGCCTGGGGCCGGCAAGAGGGGCCGGCCACGGTTCCGCGCCAGGTGGAGCGGGTCCCGGCCGGCGGGCGGGACCCTCGTCCACGGACCGGTTCTCCCGAGGGGAGTCTGGCCTGTGCCCCGCCTGGGAGGCTAACAGCCTAGCTTCGCCTGCAACGCCCCCACCCTGCCACAAGGCGGCAGACTTGGACCCAGCCGCTTCAACCCTCCAGTCTCTGCTGAACCACCCAAAAATGGAGTGTGACCGCTGCGACCTCAGTCCCCCAGAGCTCGAACCCCCACCTCTGTGAGGGAATGGGCGGCCTCCTGTCCTTGGCGTCCGCAACAGGCATTCACCTGCGGTGAACCTGGGCCTCGGGCGAGCAGGGCCAGGCCCCATGGTAGGAGCCCCGGGGGAGGCAATGGCAGCCTCTGCGGCCAGGCCTCGGGCTCTCCCCGGGGCTCTCTCGGGGCACGGGCACCCTCTCTCGCCTAGAGAGTGCCCACGCCGTCCCTTGACCCCCGCGAGACACCTGCTTCCCGTGATAAGAGGCCCCCTGCCTCCATGGAGCTTGGAACTCTGGGGCCGGGCTGCGGGTCACTGGGCTAAGGGGCTGGAAACGCGCAGACCCCTCCGTCCCGACCGCCCCACTGCGAAGATCCCCCCTGTTCTTCCATCCGTAAGGGGGTCGCCCCTTACGGATGGAAGAGCAGGGGGGAGGCCCCCAGGAGATGGCATTTGGCAGAGCCGCAGCTGGCCCGTTTCGGGCCAAGACGCGGGACCCGGCAGGTAGAGGGCAGGCAGCCCCACCAGGAGCCTCCCTCGGGGCAACGGGCCCCACCCTGGACATATCAGGCCTGCTTCACAGGGTCCCTGGGGTCCTGTCCGTGGAACTGGAAGCTCTCCCCGCCACCCAGAGGTCCGTTCCTTTTCCCGTGGACCACACTTGCCAGCGCGTCTCCCACCCCGGCAGAGGCAGAGTGCCAGGGAAGAACTAGGGATCCGGGGCCTGGATGAGGTGCGCGCCCGGGTTCCGCGCCTGGTGGGCAGGGGCCCGGGCGGGCCGGACCCACGCCCAGGGACCCCGTCTCCCGGGGGGACTCGGGCCTGAGACCTGCCTGGGGGGCTAAGAGTCTTTCTTGGCTCCGAAGGCCCCACCCTGCCCCGAGGCGGCAAACGTGCACCCAGACGCATCTACTCTCTAAAGTCTGGGCTGGACTTCCAGAGAAGGGACTGTGTCCGCTGGGACCCGGGTCCCACAGAGCTCGAACCCCCCTCCCCGTGAAGGCATCCGCGGCCTGTGGTCCTTGGTGTCCGCAAAAGGCATTCACCTGCGGAGAACCTGGGCCCAGGTGAGCGGGACCAGGCCCCACGGCAGGAGCCTAGGGAGGCCACCGGAGCCACGGGGGCCAGGGCTGGGCATTTTCCCGGGTGCTCTCTCGGGTCCCGGGCGCCCTCTCCCGCCCGGGGAGTGCCCACGCCGTCCCTTGACCCCCGCAGGACGCCTGCATCCCGCCATAAGCGGCCCACCTCCTCCATGGAGCACGGACACGGGGGGCCGGGGTGCGAGCAACTGGCCTACGTGGCGGCAAACCCGCAGACCCCTCCGTCCCGTCCCCGCCACTGCGAAGATCCCCCTGTTCTTCCATCCGTAAAGGGGTCCCCCTTTACGGATGGAAGAACAGGGGGGAGGCGCCCAGGAGATGGCTTTTGTCCGAGCCGCGGCTGGGTGGTTTTCGGGCCAAGAGGCGGGGCCGCGCAGGCGCAAGCAGGCCCCCCCACCACAAGCATCCCTCCGGGCAACGTGCCCCCCCCCCCGCCCCCCCTTGAGATATCAGGCCAGGTTCACAGGGTCCCTGGGCTGGTGTCAGAGTTAACGGATGCCCTCCCTGCCACCCAGAGGACCGTGCGTTTTCCCGTGGACCACACTTCCCAGCAGCCCTCCCACCCCCGCAGAGGCAGAGTGCCAGGGAAGAACTAGGGGCCTGGGGCCGGCAAGAGGGGCCGGCCACGGTTCCGCGCCAGGTGGAGCGGGTCCCGGCCGGCGGGCGGGCGGGCGGGCGGGCGGGACCCTCGTCCACGGACCGGTTCTCCCGAGGGGAGTCTGGCCTGTGCCCCGCCTGGGAGGCTAACAGCCTAGCTTCGCCTGCAACGCCCCCACCCTGCCACAAGGCGGCAGACTTGGACCCAGCCGCTTCAACCCTCCAGTCTCTGCTGAACCACCCAAAAATGGAGTGTGACCGCTGCGACCTCAGTCCCCCAGAGCTCGAACCCCCACCTCTGTGAGGGAATGGGCGGCCTCCTGTCCTTGGCGTCCGCAACAGGCATTCACCTGCGGTGAACCTGGGCCTCGGGCGAGCAGGGCCAGGCCCCATGGTAGGAGCCCCGGGGGAGGCAATGGCAGCCTCTGCGGCCAGGCCTCGGGCTCTCCCCGGGGCTCTCTCGGGGCACGGGCACCCTCTCTCGCCTAGAGAGTGCCCACGCCGTCCCTTGACCCCCGCGAGACACCTGCTTCCCGTGATAAGAGGCCCCCTGCCTCCATGGAGCTTGGAACTCTGGGGCCGGGCTGCGGGTCACTGGGCTAAGGGGCTGGAAACGCGCAGACCCCTCCGTCCCGACCGCCCCACTGCGAAGATCCCCCCTGTTCTTCCATCCGTAAGGGGGTCGCCCCTTACGGATGGAAGAGCAGGGGGGAGGCCCCCAGGAGATGGCATTTGGCAGAGCCGCAGCTGGCCCGTTTCGGGCCAAGACGCGGGACCCGGCAGGTAGAGGGCAGGCAGCCCCACCAGGAGCCTCCCTCGGGGCAACGGGCCCCACCCTGGACATATCAGGCCTGCTTCACAGGGTCCCTGGGGTCCTGTCCGTGGAACTGGAAGCTCTCCCCGCCACCCAGAGGTCCGTTCCTTTTCCCGTGGACCACACTTGCCAGCGCGTCTCCCACCCCGGCAGAGGCAGAGTGCCAGGGAAGAACTAGGGACCCGGGGCCTGGATGAGGTGCGCGCCCGGGTTCCGCGCCTGGTGGGCAGGGGCCCGGGCGGGCCGGACCCACGCCCAGGGACCCCGTCTCCCGGGGGGACTCGGGCCTGAGACCTGCCTGGGGGGCTAAGAGTCTTTCTTGGCTCCGAAGGCCCCACCCTGCCCCGAGGCGGCAAACGTGCACCCAGACGCATCTACTCTCTAAAGTCTGGGCTGGACTTCCAGAGAAGGGACTGTGTCCGCTGGGACCCGGGTCCCACAGAGCTCGAACCCCCCTCCCCGTGAAGGCATCCGCGGCCTGTGGTCCTTGGTGTCCGCAAAAGGCATTCACCTGCGGAGAACCTGGGCCCAGGTGAGCGGGACCAGGCCCCACGGCAGGAGCCTAGGGAGGCCACCGGAGCCACGGGGGCCAGGGCTGGGCATTTTCCCGGGTGCTCTCTCGGGTCCCGGGCGCCCTCTCCCGCCCGGGGAGTGCCCACGCCGTCCCTTGACCCCCGCAGGACGCCTGCATCCCGCCATAAGCGGCCCACCTCCTCCATGGAGCACGGACACGGGGGGCCGGGGTGCGAGCAACTGGCCTACGTGGCGGCAAACCCGCAGACCCCTCCGTCCCGTCCCCGCCACTGCGAAGATCCCCCTGTTCTTCCATCCGTAAAGGGGTCCCCCTTTACGGATGGAAGAACAGGGGGGAGGCGCCCAGGAGATGGCTTTTGTCCGAGCCGCGGCTGGGTGGTTTTCGGGCCAAGAGGCGGGGCCGCGCAGGCGCAAGCAGGCCCCCCCACCACAAGCATCCCTCCGGGCAACGTGCCCCCCCCCCCGCCCCCCCTTGAGATATCAGGCCAGGTTCACAGGGTCCCTGGGCTGGTGTCAGAGTTAACGGATGCCCTCCCTGCCACCCAGAGGACCGTGCGTTTTCCCGTGGACCACACTTCCCAGCAGCCCTCCCACCCCCGCAGAGGCAGAGTGCCAGGGAAGAACTAGGGGCCTGGGGCCGGCAAGAGGGGCCGGCCACGGTTCCGCGCCAGGTGGAGCGGGTCCCGGCCGGCGGGCGGGCGGGCGGGCGGGCGGGACCCTCGTCCACGGACCGGTTCTCCCGAGGGGAGTCTGGCCTGTGCCCCGCCTGGGAGGCTAACAGCCTAGCTTCGCCTGCAACGCCCCCACCCTGCCACAAGGCGGCAGACTTGGACCCAGCCGCTTCAACCCTCCAGTCTCTGCTGAACCACCCAAAAATGGAGTGTGACCGCTGCGACCTCAGTCCCCCAGAGCTCGAACCCCCACCTCTGTGAGGGAATGGGCGGCCTCCTGTCCTTGGCGTCCGCAACAGGCATTCACCTGCGGTGAACCTGGGCCTCGGGCGAGCAGGGCCAGGCCCCATGGTAGGAGCCCCGGGGGAGGCAATGGCAGCCTCTGCGGCCAGGCCTCGGGCTCTCCCCGGGGCTCTCTCGGGGCACGGGCACCCTCTCTCGCCTAGAGAGTGCCCACGCCGTCCCTTGACCCCCGCGAGACACCTGCTTCCCGTGATAAGAGGCCCCCTGCCTCCATGGAGCTTGGAACTCTGGGGCCGGGCTGCGGGTCACTGGGCTAAGTGGCTGGAAACGCGCAGACCCCTCCGTCCCGACCGCCCCACTGCGAAGATCCCCCCTGTTCTTCCATCCGTAAGGGGGTCGCCCCTTACGGATGGAAGAGCAGGGGGGAGGCCCCCAGGAGATGGCATTTGGCAGAGCCGCAGCTGGCCCGTTTCGGGCCAAGACGCGGGACCCGGCAGGTAGAGGGCAGGCAGCCCCACCAGGAGCCTCCCTCGGGGCAACGGGCCCCACCCTGGACATATCAGGCCTGCTTCACAGGGTCCCTGGGGTCCTGTCCGTGGAACTGGAAGCTCTCCCCGCCACCCAGAGGTCCGTTCCTTTTCCCGTGGACCACACTTGCCAGCGCGTCTCCCACCCCGGCAGAGGCAGAGTGCCAGGGAAGAACTAGGGACCCGGGGCCTGGATGAGGTGCGCGCCCGGGTTCCGCGCCTGGTGGGCAGGGGCCCGGGCGGGCCGGACCCACGCCCAGGGACCCCGTCTCCCGGGGGGACTCGGGCCTGAGACCTGCCTGGGGGGCTAAGAGTCTTTCTTGGCTCCGAAGGCCCCACCCTGCCCCGAGGCGGCAAACGTGCACCCAGACGCATCTACTCTCTAAAGTCTGGGCTGGACTTCCAGAGAAGGGACTGTGTCCGCTGGGACCCGGGTCCCACAGAGCTCGAACCCCCCTCCCCGTGAAGGCATCCGCGGCCTGTGGTCCTTGGTGTCCGCAAAAGGCATTCACCTGCGGAGAACCTGGGCCCAGGTGAGCGGGACCAGGCCCCACGGCAGGAGCCTAGGGAGGCCACCGGAGCCACGGGGGCCAGGGCTGGGCATTTTCCCGGGTGCTCTCTCGGGTCCCGGGCGCCCTCTCCCGCCCGGGGAGTGCCCACGCCGTCCCTTGACCCCCGCAGGACGCCTGCATCCCGCCATAAGCGGCCCACCTCCTCCATGGAGCACGGACACGGGGGGCCGGGGTGCGAGCAACTGGCCTACGTGGCGGCAAACCCGCAGACCCCTCCGTCCCGTCCCCGCCACTGCGAAGATCCCCCTGTTCTTCCATCCGTAAAGGGGTCCCCCTTTACGGATGGAAGAACAGGGGGGAGGCGCCCAGGAGATGGCTTTTGTCCGAGCCGCGGCTGGGTGGTTTTCGGGCCAAGAGGCGGGGCCGCGCAGACGCAAGCAGGTCCCCCCACCACAAGCATCCCTCCGGGCAACGTGCCCCCCCCCCCCGCCCCCACTTGAGATATCAGGCCAGGTTCACAGGGTCCCTGGGCTGGTGTCAGAGTTAACGGATGCCCTCCCTGCCACCCAGAGGACCGTGCGTTTTCCCGTGGACCACACTTCCCAGCAGCCCTCCCACCCCCGCAGAGGCAGAGTGCCAGGGAAGAACTAGGGGCCTGGGGCCGGCAAGAGGGGCCGGCCACGGTTCCGCGCCAGGTGGAGCGGGTCCCGGCCGGCGGGCGGGACCCTCGTCCACGGACCGGTTCTCCCGAGGGGAGTCTGGCCTGTGCCCCGCCTGGGAGGCTAACAGCCTAGCTTCGCCTGCAACGCCCCCACCCTGCCACAAGGCGGCAGACTTGGACCCAGCCGCTTCAACCCTCCAGTCTCTGCTGAACCACCCAAAAATGGAGTGTGACCGCTGCGACCTCAGTCCCCCAGAGCTCGAACCCCCACCTCTGTGAGGGAATGGGCGGCCTCCTGTCCTTGGCGTCCGCAACAGGCATTCACCTGCGGTGAACCTGGGCCTCGGGCGAGCAGGGCCAGGCCCCATGGTAGGAGCCCCGGGGGAGGCAATGGCAGCCTCTGCGGCCAGGCCTCGGGCTCTCCCCGGGGCTCTCTCGGGGCACGGGCACCCTCTCTCGCCTAGAGAGTGCCCACGCCGTCCCTTGACCCCCGCGAGACACCTGCTTCCCGTGATAAGAGGCCCCCTGCCTCCATGGAGCTTGGAACTCTGGGGCCGGGCTGCGGGTCACTGGGCTAAGTGGCTGGAAACGCGCAGACCCCTCCGTCCCGACCGCCCCACTGCGAAGATCCCCCCTGTTCTTCCATCCGTAAGGGGGTCGCCCCTTACGGATGGAAGAGCAGGGGGGAGGCCCCCAGGAGATGGCATTTGGCAGAGCCGCAGCTGGCCCGTTTCGGGCCAAGACGCGGGACCCGGCAGGTAGAGGGCAGGCAGCCCCACCAGGAGCCTCCCTCGGGGCAACGGGCCCCACCCTGGACATATCAGGCCTGCTTCACAGGGTCCCTGGGGTCCTGTCCGTGGAACTGGAAGCTCTCCCCGCCACCCAGAGGTCCGTTCCTTTTCCCGTGGACCACACTTGCCAGCGCGTCTCCCACCCCGGCAGAGGCAGAGTGCCAGGGAAGAACTAGGGACCCGGGGCCTGGATGAGGTGCGCGCCCGGGTTCCGCGCCTGGTGGGCAGGGGCCCGGGCGGGCCGGACCCACGCCCAGGGACCCCGACTCCCGGGGGGACTCGGGCCTGAGACCTGCCTGGGGGGCTAAGAGTCTTTCTTGGCTCCGAAGGCCCCACCCTGCCCCGAGGCGGCAAACGTGCACCCAGACGCATCTACTCTCTAAAGTCTGGGCTGGACTTCCAGAGAAGGGACTGTGTCCGCTGGGACCCGGGTCCCACAGAGCTCGAACCCCCCTCCCCGTGAAGGCATCCGCGGCCTGTGGTCCTTGGTGTCCGCAAAAGGCATTCACCTGCGGAGAACCTGGGCCCAGGTGAGCGGGACCAGGCCCCACGGCAGGAGCCTAGGGAGGCCACCGGAGCCACGGGGGCCAGGGCTGGGCATTTTCCCGGGTGCTCTCTCGGGTCCCGGGCGCCCTCTCCCGCCCGGGGAGTGCCCACGCCGTCCCTTGACCCCCGCAGGACGCCTGCATCCCGCCATAAGCGGCCCACCTCCTCCATGGAGCACGGACACGGGGGGCCGGGGTGCGAGCAACTGGCCTACGTGGCGGCAAACCCGCAGACCCCTCCGTCCCGTCCCCGCCACTGCGAAGATCCCCCTGTTCTTCCATCCGTAAAGGGGTCCCCCTTTACGGATGGAAGAACAGGGGGGAGGCGCCCAGGAGATGGCTTTTGTCCGAGCCGCGGCTGGGTGGTTTTCGGGCCAAGAGGCGGGGCCGCGCAGGCGCAAGCAGGCCCCCCCACCACAAGCATCCCTCCGGGCAACGTGCCCCCCCCCCCCGCCCCCCCTTGAGATATCAGGCCAGGTTCACAGGGTCCCTGGGCTGGTGTCAGAGTTAACGGATGCCCTCCCTGCCACCCAGAGGACCGTGCGTTTTCCCGTGGACCACACTTCCCAGCAGCCCTCCCACCCCCGCAGAGGCAGAGTGCCAGGGAAGAACTAGGGGCCTGGGGCCGGCAAGAGGGGCCGGCCACGGTTCCGCGCCAGGTGGAGCGGGTCCCGGCCGGCGGGCGGGCGGGCGGGCGGGCGGGACCCTCGTCCACGGACCGGTTCTCCCGAGGGGAGTCTGGCCTGTGCCCCGCCTGGGAGGCTAACAGCCTAGCTTCGCCTGCAACGCCCCCACCCTGCCACAAGGCGGCAGACTTGGACCCAGCCGCTTCAACCCTCCAGTCTCTGCTGAACCACCCAAAAATGGAGTGTGACCGCTGCGACCTCAGTCCCCCAGAGCTCGAACCCCCACCTCTGTGAGGGAATGGGCGGCCTCCTGTCCTTGGCGTCCGCAACAGGCATTCACCTGCGGTGAACCTGGGCCTCGGGCGAGCAGGGCCAGGCCCCATGGTAGGAGCCCCGGGGGAGGCAATGGCAGCCTCTGCGGCCAGGCCTCGGGCTCTCCCCGGGGCTCTCTCGGGGCACGGGCACCCTCTCTCGCCGAGAGAGTGCCCACGCCGTCCCTTGACCCCCGCGAGACACCTGCTTCCCGTGATAAGAGGCCCCCTGCCTCCATGGAGCTTGGAACTCTGGGGCCGGGCTGCGGGTCACTGGGCTAAGGGGCTGGAAACGCGCAGACCCCTCCGTCCCGACCGCCCCACTGCGAAGATCCCCCCTGTTCTTCCATCCGTAAGGGGGTCGCCCCTTACGGATGGAAGAGCAGGGGGGAGGCCCCCAGGAGATGGCATTTGGCAGAGCCGCAGCTGGCCCGTTTCGGGCCAAGACGCGGGACCCGGCAGGTAGAGGGCAGGCAGCCCCACCAGGAGCCTCCCTCGGGGCAACGGGCCCCACCCTGGACATATCAGGCCTGCTTCACAGGGTCCCTGGGGTCCTGTCCGTGGAACTGGAAGCTCTCCCCGCCACCCAGAGGTCCGTTCCTTTTCCCGTGGACCACACTTGCCAGCGCGTCTCCCACCCCGGCAGAGGCAGAGTGCCAGGGAAGAACTAGGGACCCGGGGCCTGGATGAGGTGCGCGCCCGGGTTCCGCGCCTGGTGGGCAGGGGCCCGGGCGGGCCGGACCCACGCCCAGGGACCCCGTCTCCCGGGGGGACTCGGGCCTGAGACCTGCCTGGGGGGCTAAGAGTCTTTCTTGGCTCCGAAGGCCCCACCCTGCCCCGAGGCGGCAAACGTGCACCCAGACGCATCTACTCTCTAAAGTCTGGGCTGGACTTCCAGAGAAGGGACTGTGTCCGCTGGGACCCGGGTCCCACAGAGCTCGAACCCCCCTCCCCGTGAAGGCATCCGCGGCCTGTGGTCCTTGGTGTCCGCAAAAGGCATTCACCTGCGGAGAACCTGGGCCCAGGTGAGCGGGACCAGGCCCCACGGCAGGAGCCTAGGGAGGCCACCGGAGCCACGGGGGCCAGGGCTGGGCATTTTCCCGGGTGCTCTCTCGGGTCCCGGGCGCCCTCTCCCGCCCGGGGAGTGCCCACGCCGTCCCTTGACCCCCGCAGGACGCCTGCATCCCGCCATAAGCGGCCCACCTCCTCCATGGAGCACGGACACGGGGGGCCGGGGTGCGAGCAATGGGCCTACGTGGAGGCAAACCCGCAGACCCCTCCGTCCCGTCCCCGCCACTGCGAAGATCCCCCTGTTCTTCCATCCGTAAAGGGGTCCCGCTTTACGGATGGAAGAACAGGGGGGAGGCGCCCAGGAGATGGCTTTTGTCCGAGCCGCGGCTGGGTGGTTTTCGGGCCAAGAGGCGGGGCCGCGCAGGCGCAAGCAGGCCCCCCCACCACAAGCATCCCTCCGGGCAACGTGCCCCCCCCCCCCGCCCCCCCTTGAGATATCAGGCCAGGTTCACAGGGTCCCTGGGCTGGTGTCAGAGTTAACGGATGCCCTCCCTGCCACCCAGAGGACCGTGCGTTTTCCCGTGGACCACACTTCCCAGCAGCCCTCCCACCCCCGCAGAGGCAGAGTGCCAGGGAAGAACTAGGGGCCTGGGGCCGGCAAGAGGGGCCGGCCACGGTTCCGCGCCAGGTGGAGCGGGTCCCGGCCGGCGGGCGGGCGGGCGGGCGGGCGGGACCCTCGTCCACGGACCGGTTCTCCCGAGGGGAGTCTGGCCTGTGCCCCGCCTGGGAGGCTAACAGCCTAGCTTCGCCTGCAACGCCCCCACCCTGCCACAAGGCGGCAGACTTGGACCCAGCCGCTTCAACCCTCCAGTCTCTGCTGAACCACCCAAAAATGGAGTGTGACCGCTGCGACCTCAGTCCCCCAGAGCTCGAACCCCCACCTCTGTGAGGGAATGGGCGGCCTCCTGTCCTTGGCGTCCGCAACAGGCATTCACCTGCGGTGAACCTGGGCCTCGGGCGAGCAGGGCCAGGCCCCATGGTAGGAGCCCCGGGGGAGGCAATGGCAGCCTCTGCGGCCAGGCCTCGGGCTCTCCCCGGGGCTCTCTCGGGGCACGGGCACCCTCTCTCGCCTAGAGAGTGCCCACGCCGTCCCTTGACCCCCGCGAGACACCTGCTTCCCGTGATAAGAGGCCCCCTGCCTCCATGGAGCTTGGAACTCTGGGGCCGGGCTGCGGGTCACTGGGCTAAGTGGCTGGAAACGCGCAGACCCCTCCGTCCCGACCGCCCCACTGCGAAGATCCCCCCTGTTCTTCCATCCGTAAGGGGGTCGCCCCTTACGGATGGAAGAACAGGGGGGAGGCCCCCAGGAGATGGCATTTGGCAGAGCCGCAGCTGGCCCGTTTCGGGCCAAGACGCGGGACCCGGCAGGTAGAGGGCAGGCAGCCCCACCAGGAGCCTCCCTCGGGGCAACGGGCCCCACCCTGGACATATCAGGCCTGCTTCACAGGGTCCCTGGGGTCCTGTCCGTGGAACTGGAAGCTCTCCCCGCCACCCAGAGGTCCGTTCCTTTTCCCGTGGACCACACTTGCCAGCGCGTCTCCCACCCCGGCAGAGGCAGAGTGCCAGGGAAGAACTAGGGACCCGGGGCCTGGATGAGGTGCGCGCCCGGGTTCCGCGCCTGGTGGGCAGGGGCCCGGGCGGGCCGGACCCACGCCCAGGGACCCCGTCTCCCGGGGGGACTCGGGCCTGAGACCTGCCTGGGGGGCTAAGAGTCTTTCTTGGCTCCGAAGGCCCCACCCTGCCCCGAGGCGGCAAACGTGCACCCAGACGCATCTACTCTCTAAAGTCTGGGCTGGACTTCCAGAGAAGGGACTGTGTCCGCTGGGACCCGGGTCCCACAGAGCTCGAACCCCCCTCCCCGTGAAGGCATCCGCGGCCTGTCGTCCTTGGTGTCCGCAAAAGGCATTCACCTGCGGAGAACCTGGGCCCAGGTGAGCGGGACCAGGCCCCACGGCAGGAGCCTAGGGAGGCCACCGGAGCCACGGGGGCCAGGGCTGGGCATTTTCCCGGGTGCTCTCTCGGGTCCCGGGCGCCCTCTCCCGCCCGGGGAGTGCCCACGCCGTCCCTTGACCCCCGCAGGACGCCTGCATCCCGCCATAAGCGGCCCACCTCCTCCATGGAGCACGGACACGGGGGGCCGGGGTGCGAGCAACTGGCCTACGTGGCGGCAAACCCGCAGACCCCTCCGCCCCGTCCCCGCCACTGCGAAGATCCCCCTGTTCTTCCATCCGTAAAGGGGTCCCCCTTTACGGATGGAAGAACAGGGGGGAGGCGCCCAGGAGATGGCTTTTGTCCGAGCCGCGGCTGGGTGGTTTTCGGGCCAAGAGGCGGGGCCGCGCAGACGCAAGCAGGTCCCCCCACCACAAGCATCCCTCCGGGCAACGTGCCCCCCCCCCCCGCCCCCACTTGAGATATCAGGCCAGGTTCACAGGGTCCCTGGGCTGGTGTCAGAGTTAACGGATGCCCTCCCTGCCACCCAGAGGACCGTGCGTTTTCCCGTGGACCACACTTCCCAGCAGCCCTCCCACCCCCGCAGAGGCAGAGTGCCAGGGAAGAACTAGGGGCCTGGGGCCGGCAAGAGGGGCCGGCCACGGTTCCGCGCCAGGTGGAGCGGGTCCCGGCCGGCGGGCGGGACCCTCGTCCACGGACCGGTTCTCCCGAGGGGAGTCTGGCCTGTGCCCCGCCTGGGAGGCTAACAGCCTAGCTTCGCCTGCAACGCCCCCACCCTGCCACAAGGCGGCAGACTTGGACCCAGCCGCTTCAACCCTCCAGTCTCTGCTGAACCACCCAAAAATGGAGTGTGACCGCTGCGACCTCAGTCCCCCAGAGCTCGAACCCCCACCTCTGTGAGGGAATGGGCGGCCTCCTGTCCTTGGCGTCCGCAACAGGCATTCACCTGCGGTGAACCTGGGCCTCGGGCGAGCAGGGCCAGGCCCCATGGTAGGAGCCCCGGGGGAGGCAATGGCAGCCTCTGCGGCCAGGCCTCGGGCTCTCCCCGGGGCTCTCTCGGGGCACGGGCACCCTCTCTCGCCTAGAGAGTGCCCACGCCGTCCCTTGACCCCCGCGAGACACCTGCTTCCCGTGATAAGAGGCCCCCTGCCTCCATGGAGCTTGGAACTCTGGGGCCGGGCTGCGGGTCACTGGGCTAAGGGGCTGGAAACGCGCAGACCCCTCCGTCCCGACCGCCCCACTGCGAAGATCCCCCCTGTTCTTCCATCCGTAAGGGGGTCGCCCCTTACGGATGGAAGAGCAGGGGGGAGGCCCCCAGGAGATGGCATTTGGCAGAGCCGCAGCTGGCCCGTTTCGGGCCAAGACGCGGGACCCGGCAGGTAGAGGGCAGGCAGCCCCACCAGGAGCCTCCCTCGGGGCAACGGGCCCCACCCTGGACATATCAGGCCTGCTTCACAGGGTCCCTGGGGTCCTGTCCGTGGAACTGGAAGCTCTCCCCGCCACCCAGAGGTCCGTTCCTTTTCCCGTGGACCACACTTGCCAGCGCGGCTCCCACCCCGGCAGAGGCAGAGTGCCAGGGAAGAACTAGGGACCCGGGGCCTGGATGAGGTGCGCGCCCGGGTTCCGCGCCTGGTGGGCAGGGGCCCGGGCGGGCCGGACCCACGCCCAGGGACCCCGTCTCCCGGGGGGACTCGGGCCTGAGACCTGCCTGGGGGGCTAAGAGTCTTTCTTGGCTCCGAAGGCCCCACCCTGCCCCGAGGCGGCAAACGTGCACCCAGACGCATCTACTCTCTAAAGTCTGGGCTGGACTTCCAGAGAAGGGACTGTGTCCGCTGGGACCCGGGTCCCACAGAGCTCGAACCCCCCTCCCCGTGAAGGCATCCGCGGCCTGTGGTCCTTGGTGTCCGCAAAAGGCATTCACCTGCGGAGAACCTGGGCCCAGGTGAGCGGGACCAGGCCCCACGGCAGGAGCCTAGGGAGGCCACCGGAGCCACGGGGGCCAGGGCTGGGCATTTTCCCGGGTGCTCTCTCGGGTCCCGGGCGCCCTCTCCCGCCCGGGGAGTGCCCACGCCGTCCCTTGACCCCCGCAGGACGCCTGCATCCCGCCATAAGCGGCCCACCTCCTCCATGGAGCACGGACACGGGGGGCCGGGGTGCGAGCAACTGGCCTACGTGGAGGCAAACCCGCAGACCCCTCCGTCCCGTCCCCGCCACTGCGAAGATCCCCCTGTTCTTCCATCCGTAAAGGGGTCCCCCTTTACGGATGGAAGAACAGGGGGGAGGCGCCCAGGAGATGGCTTTTGTCCGAGCCGCGGCTGGGTGGTTTTCGGGCCAAGAGGCGGGGCCGCGCAGGCGCAAGCAGGCCCCCCCACCACAAGCATCCCTCCGGGCAACGTGCCCCCCCCCCGCCCCCCCTTGAGATATCAGGCCAGGTTCACAGGGTCCCTGGGCTGGTGTCAGAGTTAACGGATGCCCTCCCTGCCACCCAGAGGACCGTGCGTTTTCCCGTGGACCACACTTCCCAGCAGCCCTCCCACCCCCGCAGAGGCAGAGTGCCAGGGAAGAACTAGGGGCCTGGGGCCGGCAAGAGGGGCCGGCCACGGTTCCGCGCCAGGTGGAGCGGGTCCCGGCCGGCGGGCGGGCGGGCGGGCGGGCGGGACCCTCGTCCACGGACCGGTTCTCCCGAGGGGAGTCTGGCCTGTGCCCCGCCTGGGAGGCTAACAGCCTAGCTTCGCCTGCAACGCCCCCACCCTGCCACAAGGCGGCAGACTTGGACCCAGCCGCTTCAACCCTCCAGTCTCTGCTGAACCACCCAAAAATGGAGTGTGACCGCTGCGACCTCAGTCCCCCAGAGCTCGAACCCCCACCTCTGTGAGGGAATGGGCGGCCTCCTGTCCTTGGCGTCCGCAACAGGCATTCACCTGCGGTGAACCTGGGCCTCGGGCGAGCAGGGCCAGGCCCCATGGTAGGAGCCCCGGGGGAGGCAATGGCAGCCTCTGCGGCCAGGCCTCGGGCTCTCCCCGGGGCTCTCTCGGGGCACGGGCACCCTCTCTCGCCTAGAGAGTGCCCACGCCGTCCCTTGACCCCCGCGAGACACCTGCTTCCCGTGATAAGAGGCCCCCTGCCTCCATGGAGCTTGGAACTCTGGGGCCGGGCTGCGGGTCACTGGGCTAAGTGGCTGGAAACGCGCAGACCCCTCCGTCCCGACCGCCCCACTGCGAAGATCCCCCCTGTTCTTCCATCCGTAAGGGGGTCGCCCCTTACGGATGGAAGAGCAGGGGGGAGGCCCCCAGGAGATGGCATTTGGCAGAGCCGCAGCTGGCCCGTTTCGGGCCAAGACGCGGGACCCGGCAGGTAGAGGGCAGGCAGCCCCACCAGGAGCCTCCCTCGGGGCAACGGGCCCCACCCTGGACATATCAGGCCTGCTTCACAGGGTCCCTGGGGTCCTGTCCGTGGAACTGGAAGCTCTCCCCGCCACCCAGAGGTCCGTTCCTTTTCCCGTGGACCACACTTGCCAGCGCGTCTCCCACCCCGGCAGAGGCAGAGTGCCAGGGAAGAACTAGGGACCCGGGGCCTGGATGAGGTGCGCGCCCGGGTTCCGCGCCTGGTGGGCAGGGGCCCGGGCGGGCCGGACCCACGCCCAGGGACCCCGTCTCCCGGGGGGACTCGGGCCTGAGACCTGCCTGGGGGGCTAAGAGTCTTTCTTGGCTCCGAAGGCCCCACCCTGCCCCGAGGCGGCAAACGTGCACCCAGACGCATCTACTCTCTAAAGTCTGGGCTGGACTTCCAGAGAAGGGACTGTGTCCGCTGGGACCCGGGTCCCACAGAGCTCGAACCCCCCTCCCCGTGAAGGCATCCGCGGCCTGTGGTCCTTGGTGTCCGCAAAAGGCATTCACCTGCGGAGAACCTGGGCCCAGGTGAGCGGGACCAGGCCCCACGGCAGGAGCCTAGGGAGGCCACCGGAGCCACGGGGGCCAGGGCTGGGCATTTTCCCGGGTGCTCTCTCGGGTCCCGGGCGCCCTCTCCCGCCCGGGGAGTGCCCACGCCGTCCCTTGACCCCCGCAGGACGCCTGCATCCCGCCATAAGCGGCCCACCTCCTCCATGGAGCACGGACACGGGGGGCCGGGGTGCGAGCAACTGGCCTACGTGGCGGCAAACCCGCAGACCCCTCCGTCCCGTCCCCGCCACTGCGAAGATCCCCCTGTTCTTCCATCCGTAAAGGGGTCCCCCTTTACGGATGGAAGAACAGGGGGGAGGCGCCCAGGAGATGGCTTTTGTCCGAGCCGCGGCTGGGTGGTTTTCGGGCCAAGAGGCGGGGCCGCGCAGACGCAAGCAGGTCCCCCCACCACAAGCATCCCTCCGGGCAACGTGCCCCCCCCCCGCCCCCACTTGAGATATCAGGCCAGGTTCACAGGGTCCCTGGGCTGGTGTCAGAGTTAACGGATGCCCTCCCTGCCACCCAGAGGACCGTGCGTTTTCCCGTGGACCACACTTCCCAGCAGCCCTCCCACCCCCGCAGAGGCAGAGTGCCAGGGAAGAACTAGGGGCCTGGGGCCGGCAAGAGGGGCCGGCCACGGTTCCGCGCCAGGTGGAGCGGGTCCCGGCCGGCGGGCGGGACCCTCGTCCACGGACCGGTTCTCCCGAGGGGAGTCTGGCCTGTGCCCCGCCTGGGAGGCTAACAGCCTAGCTTCGCCTGCAACGCCCCCACCCTGCCACAAGGCGGCAGACTTGGACCCAGCCGCTTCAACCCTCCAGTCTCTGCTGAACCACCCAAAAATGGAGTGTGACCGCTGCGACCTCAGTCCCCCAGAGCTCGAACCCCCACCTCTGTGAGGGAATGGGCGGCCTCCTGTCCTTGGCGTCCGCAACAGGCATTCACCTGCGGTGAACCTGGGCCTCGGGCGAGCAGGGCCAGGCCCCATGGTAGGAGCCCCGGGGGAGGCAATGGCAGCCTCTGCGGCCAGGCCTCGGGCTCTCCCCGGGGCTCTCTCGGGGCACGGGCACCCTCTCTCGCCTAGAGAGTGCCCACGCCGTCCCTTGACCCCCGCGAGACACCTGCTTCCCGTGATAAGAGGCCCCCTGCCTCCATGGAGCTTGGAACTCTGGGGCCGGGCTGCGGGTCACTGGGCTAAGTGGCTGGAAACGCGCAGACCCCTCCGTCCCGACCGCCCCACTGCGAAGATCCCCCCTGTTCTTCCATCCGTAAGGGGGTCGCCCCTTACGGATGGAAGAGCAGGGGGGAGGCCCCCAGGAGATGGCATTTGGCAGAGCCGCAGCTGGCCCGTTTCGGGCCAAGACGCGGGACCCGGCAGGTAGAGGGCAGGCAGCCCCACCAGGAGCCTCCCTCGGGGCAACGGGCCCCACCCTGGACATATCAGGCCTGCTTCACAGGGTCCCTGGGGTCCTGTCCGTGGAACTGGAAGCTCTCCCCGCCACCCAGAGGTCCGTTCCTTTTCCCGTGGACCACACTTGCCAGCGCGTCTCCCACCCCGGCAGAGGCAGAGTGCCAGGGAAGAACTAGGGACCCGGGGCCTGGATGAGGTGCGCGCCCGGGTTCCGCGCCTGGTGGGCAGGGGCCCGGGCGGGCCGGACCCACGCCCAGGGACCCCGACTCCCGGGGGGACTCGGGCCTGAGACCTGCCTGGGGGGCTAAGAGTCTTTCTTGGCTCCGAAGGCCCCACCCTGCCCCGAGGCGGCAAACGTGCACCCAGACGCATCTACTCTCTAAAGTCTGGGCTGGACTTCCAGAGAAGGGACTGTGTCCGCTGGGACCCGGGTCCCACAGAGCTCGAACCCCCCTCCCCGTGAAGGCATCCGCGGCCTGTGGTCCTTGGTGTCCGCAAAAGGCATTCACCTGCGGAGAACCTGGGCCCAGGTGAGCGGGACCAGGCCCCACGGCAGGAGCCTAGGGAGGCCACCGGAGCCACGGGGGCCAGGGCTGGGCATTTTCCCGGGTGCTCTCTCGGGTCCCGGGCGCCCTCTCCCGCCCGGGGAGTGCCCACGCCGTCCCTTGACCCCCGCAGGACGCCTGCATCCCGCCATAAGCGGCCCACCTCCTCCATGGAGCACGGACACGGGGGGCCGGGGTGCGAGCAACTGGCCTACGTGGAGGCAAACCCGCAGACCCCTCCGTCCCGTCCCCGCCACTGCGAAGATCCCCCTGTTCTTCCATCCGTAAAGGGGTCCCCCTTTACGGATGGAAGAACAGGGGGGAGGCGCCCAGGAGATGGCTTTTGTCCGAGCCGCGGCTGGGTGGTTTTCGGGCCAAGAGGCGGGGCCGCGCAGGCGCAAGCAGGCCCCCCCACCACAAGCATCCCTCCGGGCAACGTGCCCCCCCCCCCGCCCCCCCTTGAGATATCAGGCCAGGTTCACAGGGTCCCTGGGCTGGTGTCAGAGTTAACGGATGCCCTCCCTGCCACCCAGAGGACCGTGCGTTTTCCCGTGGACCACACTTCCCAGCAGCCCTCCCACCCCCGCAGAGGCAGAGTGCCAGGGAAGAACTAGGGGCCTGGGGCCGGCAAGAGGGGCCGGCCACGGTTCCGCGCCAGGTGGAGCGGGTCCCGGCCGGCGGGCGGGCGGGCGGGCGGGCGGGACCCTCGTCCACGGACCGGTTCTCCCGAGGGGAGTCTGGCCTGTGCCCCGCCTGGGAGGCTAACAGCCTAGCTTCGCCTGCAACGCCCCCACCCTGCCACAAGGCGGCAGACTTGGACCCAGCCGCTTCAACCCTCCAGTCTCTGCTGAACCACCCAAAAATGGAGTGTGACCGCTGCGACCTCAGTCCCCCAGAGCTCGAACCCCCACCTCTGTGAGGGAATGGGCGGCCTCCTGTCCTTGGCGTCCGCAACAGGCATTCACCTGCGGTGAACCTGGGCCTCGGGCGAGCAGGGCCAGGCCCCATGGTAGGAGCCCCGGGGGAGGCAATGGCAGCCTCTGCGGCCAGGCCTCGGGCTCTCCCCGGGGCTCTCTCGGGGCACGGGCACCCTCTCTCGCCTAGAGAGTGCCCACGCCGTCCCTTGACCCCCGCGAGACACCTGCTTCCCGTGATAAGAGGCCCCCTGCCTCCATGGAGCTTGGAACTCTGGGGCCGGGCTGCGGGTCACTGGGCTAAGTGGCTGGAAACGCGCAGACCCCTCCGTCCCGACCGCCCCACTGCGAAGATCCCCCCTGTTCTTCCATCCGTAAGGGGGTCGCCCCTTACGGATGGAAGAGCAGGGGGGAGGCCCCCAGGAGATGGCATTTGGCAGAGCCGCAGCTGGCCCGTTTCGGGCCAAGACGCGGGACCCGGCAGGTAGAGGGCAGGCAGCCCCACCAGGAGCCTCCCTCGGGGCAACGGGCCCCACCCTGGACATATCAGGCCTGCTTCACAGGGTCCCTGGGGTCCTGTCCGTGGAACTGGAAGCTCTCCCCGCCACCCAGAGGTCCGTTCCTTTTCCCGTGGACCACACTTGCCAGCGCGTCTCCCACCCCGGCAGAGGCAGAGTGCCAGGGAAGAACTAGGGACCCGGGGCCTGGATGAGGTGCGCGCCCGGGTTCCGCGCCTGGTGGGCAGGGGCCCGGGCGGGCCGGACCCACGCCCAGGGACCCCGTCTCCCGGGGGGACTCGGGCCTGAGACCTGCCTGGGGGGCTAAGAGTCTTTCTTGGCTCCGAAGGCCCCACCCTGCCCCGAGGCGGCAAACGTGCACCCAGACGCATCTACTCTCTAAAGTCTGGGCTGGACTTCCAGAGAAGGGACTGTGTCCGCTGGGACCCGGGTCCCACAGAGCTCGAACCCCCCTCCCCGTGAAGGCATCCGCGGCCTGTGGTCCTTGGTGTCCGCAAAAGGCATTCACCTGCGGAGAACCTGGGCCCAGGTGAGCGGGACCAGGCCCCACGGCAGGAGCCTAGGGAGGCCACCGGAGCCACGGGGGCCAGGGCTGGGCATTTTCCCGGGTGCTCTCTCGGGTCCCGGGCGCCCTCTCCCGCCCGGGGAGTGCCCACGCCGTCCCTTGACCCCCGCAGGACGCCTGCATCCCGCCATAAGCGGCCCACCTCCTCCATGGAGCACGGACACGGGGGGCCGGGGTGCGAGCAACTGGCCTACGTGGCGGCAAACCCGCAGACCCCTCCGTCCCGTCCCCGCCACTGCGAAGATCCCCCTGTTCTTCCATCCGTAAAGGGGTCCCCCTTTACGGATGGAAGAACAGGGGGGAGGCGCCCAGGAGATGGCTTTTGTCCGAGCCGCGGCTGGGTGGTTTTCGGGCCAAGAGGCGGGGCCGCGCAGACGCAAGCAGGTCCCCCCACCACAAGCATCCCTCCGGGCAACGTGCCCCCCCCCCCGCCCCCACTTGAGATATCAGGCCAGGTTCACAGGGTCCCTGGGCTGGTGTCAGAGTTAACGGATGCCCTCCCTGCCACCCAGAGGACCGTGCGTTTTCCCGTGGACCACACTTCCCAGCAGCCCTCCCACCCCCGCAGAGGCAGAGTGCCAGGGAAGAACTAGGGGCCTGGGGCCGGCAAGAGGGGCCGGCCACGGTTCCGCGCCAGGTGGAGCGGGTCCCGGCCGGCGGGCGGGACCCTCGTCCACGGACCGGTTCTCCCGAGGGGAGTCTGGCCTGTGCCCCGCCTGGGAGGCTAACAGCCTAGCTTCGCCTGCAACGCCCCCACCCTGCCACAAGGCGGCAGACTTGGACCCAGCCGCTTCAACCCTCCAGTCTCTGCTGAACCACCCAAAAATGGAGTGTGACCGCTGCGACCTCAGTCCCCCAGAGCTCGAACCCCCACCTCTGTGAGGGAATGGGCGGCCTCCTGTCCTTGGCGTCCGCAACAGGCATTCACCTGCGGTGAACCTGGGCCTCGGGCGAGCAGGGCCAGGCCCCATGGTAGGAGCCCCGGGGGAGGCAATGGCAGCCTCTGCGGCCAGGCCTCGGGCTCTCCCCGGGGCTCTCTCGGGGCACGGGCACCCTCTCTCGCCTAGAGAGTGCCCACGCCGTCCCTTGACCCCCGCGAGACACCTGCTTCCCGTGATAAGAGGCCCCCTGCCTCCATGGAGCTTGGAACTCTGGGGCCGGGCTGCGGGTCACTGGGCTAAGGGGCTGGAAACGCGCAGACCCCTCCGTCCCGACCGCCCCACTGCGAAGATCCCCCCTGTTCTTCCATCCGTAAGGGGGTCGCCCCTTACGGATGGAAGAGCAGGGGGGAGGCCCCCAGGAGATGGCATTTGGCAGAGCCGCAGCTGGCCCGTTTCGGGCCAAGACGCGGGACCCGGCAGGTAGAGGGCAGGCAGCCCCACCAGGAGCCTCCCTCGGGGCAACGGGCCCCACCCTGGACATATCAGGCCTGCTTCACAGGGTCCCTGGGGTCCTGTCCGTGGAACTGGAAGCTCTCCCCGCCACCCAGAGGTCCGTTCCTTTTCCCGTGGACCACACTTGCCAGCGCGTCTCCCACCCCGGCAGAGGCAGAGTGCCAGGGAAGAACTAGGGACCCGGGGCCTGGATGAGGTGCGCGCCCGGGTTCCGCGCCTGGTGGGCAGGGGCCCGGGCGGGCCGGACCCACGCCCAGGGACCCCGTCTCCCGGGGGGACTCGGGCCTGAGACCTGCCTGGGGGGCTAAGAGTCTTTCTTGGCTCCGAAGGCCCCACCCTGCCCCGAGGCGGCAAACGTGCACCCAGACGCATCTACTCTCTAAAGTCTGGGCTGGACTTCCAGAGAAGGGACTGTGTCCGCTGGGACCCGGGTCCCACAGAGCTCGAACCCCCCTCCCCGTGAAGGCATCCGCGGCCTGTGGTCCTTGGTGTCCGCAAAAGGCATTCACCTGCGGAGAACCTGGGCCCAGGTGAGCGGGACCAGGCCCCACGGCAGGAGCCTAGGGAGGCCACCGGAGCCACGGGGGCCAGGGCTGGGCATTTTCCCGGGTGCTCTCTCGGGTCCCGGGCGCCCTCTCCCGCCCGGGGAGTGCCCACGCCGTCCCTTGACCCCCGCAGGACGCCTGCATCCCGCCATAAGCGGCCCACCTCCTCCATGGAGCACGGACACGGGGGGCCGGGGTGCGAGCAATGGGCCTACGTGGAGGCAAACCCGCAGACCCCTCCGTCCCGTCCCCGCCACTGCGAAGATCCCCCTGTTCTTCCATCCGTAAAGGGGTCCCGCTTTACGGATGGAAGAACAGGGGGGAGGCGCCCAGGAGATGGCTTTTGTCCGAGCCGCGGCTGGGTGGTTTTCGGGCCAAGAGGCGGGGCCGCGCAGGCGCAAGCAGGCCCCCCCACCACAAGCATCCCTCCGGGCAACGTGCCCCCCCCCCCCGCCCCCCCTTGAGATATCAGGCCAGGTTCACAGGGTCCCTGGGCTGGTGTCAGAGTTAACGGATGCCCTCCCTGCCACCCAGAGGACCGTGCGTTTTCCCGTGGACCACACTTCCCAGCAGCCCTCCCACCCCCGCAGAGGCAGAGTGCCAGGGAAGAACTAGGGGCCTGGGGCCGGCAAGAGGGGCCGGCCACGGTTCCGCGCCAGGTGGAGCGGGTCCCGGCCGGCGGGCGGGCGGGCGGGCGGGCGGGACCCTCGTCCACGGACCGGTTCTCCCGAGGGGAGTCTGGCCTTGCCCCGCCTGGGAGGCTAACAGCCTAGCTTCGCCTGCAACGCCCCCACCCTGCCACAAGGCGGCAGACTTGGACCCAGCCGCTTCAACCCTCCAGTCTCTGCTGAACCACCCAAAAATGGAGTGTGACCGCTGCGACCTCAGTCCCCCAGAGCTCGAACCCCCACCTCTGTGAGGGAATGGGCGGCCTCCTGTCCTTGGCGTCCGCAACAGGCATTCACCTGCGGTGAACCTGGGCCTCGGGCGAGCAGGGCCAGGCCCCATGGTAGGAGCCCCGGGGGAGGCAATGGCAGCCTCTGCGGCCAGGCCTCGGGCTCTCCCCGGGGCTCTCTCGGGGCACGGGCACCCTCTCTCGCCTAGAGAGTGCCCACGCCGTCCCTTGACCCCCGCGAGACACCTGCTTCCCGTGATAAGAGGCCCCCTGCCTCCATGGAGCTTGGAACTCTGGGGCCGGGCTGCGGGTCACTGGGCTAAGTGGCTGGAAACGCGCAGACCCCTCCGTCCCGACCGCCCCACTGCGAAGATCCCCCCTGTTCTTCCATCCGTAAGGGGGTCGCCCCTTACGGATGGAAGAACAGGGGGGAGGCCCCCAGGAGATGGCATTTGGCAGAGCCGCAGCTGGCCCGTTTCGGGCCAAGACGCGGGACCCGGCAGGTAGAGGGCAGGCAGCCCCACCAGGAGCCTCCCTCGGGGCAACGGGCCCCACCCTGGACATATCAGGCCTGCTTCACAGGGTCCCTGGGGTCCTGTCCGTGGAACTGGAAGCTCTCCCCGCCACCCAGAGGTCCGTTCCTTTTCCCGTGGACCACACTTGCCAGCGCGTCTCCCACCCCGGCAGAGGCAGAGTGCCAGGGAAGAACTAGGGACCCGGGGCCTGGATGAGGTGCGCGCCCGGGTTCCGCGCCTGGTGGGCAGGGGCCCGGGCGGGCCGGACCCACGCCCAGGGACCCCGTCTCCCGGGGGGACTCGGGCCTGAGACCTGCCTGGGGGGCTAAGAGTCTTTCTTGGCTCCGAAGGCCCCACCCTGCCCCGAGGCGGCAAACGTGCACCCAGACGCATTTACTCTCTAAAGTCTGGGCTGGACTTCCAGAGAAGGGACTGTGTCCGCTGGGACCCGGGTCCCACAGAGCTCGAACCCCCCTCCCCGTGAAGGCATCCGCGGCCTGTGGTCCTTGGTGTCCGCAAAAGGCATTCACCTGCGGAGAACCTGGGCCCAGGTGAGCGGGACCAGGCCCCACGGCAGGAGCCTAGGGAGGCCACCGGAGCCACGGGGGCCAGGGCTGGGCATTTTCCCGGGTGCTCTCTCGGGTCCCGGGCGCCCTCTCCCGCCCGGGGAGTGCCCACGCCGTCCCTTGACCCCCGCAGGACGCCTGCATCCCGCCATAAGCGGCCCACCTCCTCCATGGAGCACGGACACGGGGGGCCGGGGTGCGAGCAACTGGCCTACGTGGCGGCAAACCCGCAGACCCCTCCGTCCCGTCCCCGCCACTGCGAAGATCCCCCTGTTCTTCCATCCGTAAAGGGGTCCCCCTTTACGGATGGAAGAACAGGGGGGAGGCGCCCAGGAGATGGCTTTTGTCCGAGCCGCGGCTGGGTGGTTTTCGGGCCAAGAGGCGGGGCCGCGCAGACGCAAGCAGGTCCCCCCACCACAAGCATCCCTCCGGGCAACGTGCCCCCCCCCCGCCCCCACTTGAGATATCAGGCCAGGTTCACAGGGTCCCTGGGCTGGTGTCAGAGTTAACGGATGCCCTCCCTGCCACCCAGAGGACCGTGCGTTTTCCCGTGGACCACACTTCCCAGCAGCCCTCCCACCCCCGCAGAGGCAGAGTGCCAGGGAAGAACTAGGGGCCTGGGGCCGGCAAGAGGGGCCGGCCACGGTTCCGCGCCAGGTGGAGCGGGTCCCGGCCGGCGGGCGGGACCCTCGTCCACGGACCGGTTCTCCCGAGGGGAGTCTGGCCTGTGCCCCGCCTGGGAGGCTAACAGCCTAGCTTCGCCTGCAACGCCCCCACCCTGCCACAAGGCGGCAGACTTGGACCCAGCCGCTTCAACCCTCCAGTCTCTGCTGAACCACCCAAAAATGGAGTGTGACCGCTGCGACCTCAGTCCCCCAGAGCTCGAACCCCCACCTCTGTGAGGGAATGGGCGGCCTCCTGTCCTTGGCGTCCGCAACAGGCATTCACCTGCGGTGAACCTGGGCCTCGGGCGAGCAGGGCCAGGCCCCATGGTAGGAGCCCCGGGGGAGGCAATGGCAGCCTCTGCGGCCAGGCCTCGGGCTCTCCCCGGGGCTCTCTCGGGGCACGGGCACCCTCTCTCGCCTAGAGAGTGCCCACGCCGTCCCTTGACCCCCGCGAGACACCTGCTTCCCGTGATAAGAGGCCCCCTGCCTCCATGGAGCTTGGAACTCTGGGGCCGGGCTGCGGGTCACTGGGCTAAGGGGCTGGAAACGCGCAGACCCCTCCGTCCCGACCGCCCCACTGCGAAGATCCCCCCTGTTCTTCCATCCGTAAGGGGGTCGCCCCTTACGGATGGAAGAGCAGGGGGGAGGCCCCCAGGAGATGGCATTTGGCAGAGCCGCAGCTGGCCCGTTTCGGGCCAAGACGCGGGACCCGGCAGGTAGAGGGCAGGCAGCCCCACCAGGAGCCTCCCTCGGGGCAACGGGCCCCACCCTGGACATATCAGGCCTGCTTCACAGGGTCCCTGGGGTCCTGTCCGTGGAACTGGAAGCTCTCCCCGCCACCCAGAGGTCCGTTCCTTTTCCCGTGGACCACACTTGCCAGCGCGGCTCCCACCCCGGCAGAGGCAGAGTGCCAGGGAAGAACTAGGGACCCGGGGCCTGGATGAGGTGCGCGCCCGGGTTCCGCGCCTGGTGGGCAGGGGCCCGGGCGGGCCGGACCCACGCCCAGGGACCCCGTCTCCCGGGGGGACTCGGGCCTGAGACCTGCCTGGGGGGCTAAGAGTCTTTCTTGGCTCCGAAGGCCCCACCCTGCCCCGAGGCGGCAAACGTGCACCCAGACGCATCTACTCTCTAAAGTCTGGGCTGGACTTCCAGAGAAGGGACTGTGTCCGCTGGGACCCGGGTCCCACAGAGCTCGAACCCCCCTCCCCGTGAAGGCATCCGCGGCCTGTGGTCCTTGGTGTCCGCAAAAGGCATTCACCTGCGGAGAACCTGGGCCCAGGTGAGCGGGACCAGGCCCCACGGCAGGAGCCTAGGGAGGCCACCGGAGCCACGGGGGCCAGGGCTGGGCATTTTCCCGGGTGCTCTCTCGGGTCCCGGGCGCCCTCTCCCGCCCGGGGAGTGCCCACGCCGTCCCTTGACCCCCGCAGGACGCCTGCATCCCGCCATAAGCGGCCCACCTCCTCCATGGAGCACGGACACGGGGGGCCGGGGTGCGAGCAATGGGCCTACGTGGAGGCAAACCCGCAGACCCCTCCGTCCCGTCCCCGCCACTGCGAAGATCCCCCTGTTCTTCCATCCGTAAAGGGGTCCCGCTTTACGGATGGAAGAACAGGGGGGAGGCGCCCAGGAGATGGCTTTTGTCCGAGCCGCGGCTGGGTGGTTTTCGGGCCAAGAGGCGGGGCCGCGCAGGCGCAAGCAGGCCCCCCCACCACAAGCATCCCTCCGGGCAACGTGCCCCCCCCCCCGCCCCCCCTTGAGATATCAGGCCAGGTTCACAGGGTCCCTGGGCTGGTGTCAGAGTTAACGGATGCCCTCCCTGCCACCCAGAGGACCGTGCGTTTTCCCGTGGACCACACTTCCCAGCAGCCCTCCCACCCCCGCAGAGGCAGAGTGCCAGGGAAGAACTAGGGGCCTGGGGCCGGCAAGAGGGGCCGGCCACGGTTCCGCGCCAGGTGGAGCGGGTCCCGGCCGGCGGGCGGGCGGGCGGGCGGGCGGGACCCTCGTCCACGGACCGGTTCTCCCGAGGGGAGTCTGGCCTGTGCCCCGCCTGGGAGGCTAACAGCCTAGCTTCGCCTGCAACGCCCCCACCCTGCCACAAGGCGGCAGACTTGGACCCAGCCGCTTCAACCCTCCAGTCTCTGCTGAACCACCCAAAAATGGAGTGTGACCGCTGCGACCTCAGTCCCCCAGAGCTCGAACCCCCACCTCTGTGAGGGAATGGGCGGCCTCCTGTCCTTGGCGTCCGCAACAGGCATTCACCTGCGGTGAACCTGGGCCTCGGGCGAGCAGGGCCAGGCCCCATGGTAGGAGCCCCGGGGGAGGCAATGGCAGCCTCTGCGGCCAGGCCTCGGGCTCTCCCCGGGGCTCTCTCGGGGCACGGGCACCCTCTCTCGCCTAGAGAGTGCCCACGCCGTCCCTTGACCCCCGCGAGACACCTGCTTCCCGTGATAAGAGGCCCCCTGCCTCCATGGAGCTTGGAACTCTGGGGCCGGGCTGCGGGTCACTGGGCTAAGTGGCTGGAAACGCGCAGACCCCTCCGTCCCGACCGCCCCACTGCGAAGATCCCCCCTGTTCTTCCATCCGTAAGGGGGTCGCCCCTTACGGATGGAAGAACAGGGGGGAGGCCCCCAGGAGATGGCATTTGGCAGAGCCGCAGCTGGCCCGTTTCGGGCCAAGACGCGGGACCCGGCAGGTAGAGGGCAGGCAGCCCCACCAGGAGCCTCCCTCGGGGCAACGGGCCCCACCCTGGACATATCAGGCCTGCTTCACAGGGTCCCTGGGGTCCTGTCCGTGGAACTGGAAGCTCTCCCCGCCACCCAGAGGTCCGTTCCTTTTCCCGTGGACCACACTTGCCAGCGCGGCTCCCACCCCGGCAGAGGCAGAGTGCCAGGGAAGAACTAGGGACCCGGGGCCTGGATGAGGTGCGCGCCCGGGTTCCGCGCCTGGTGGGCAGGGGCCCGGGCGGGCCGGACCCACGCCCAGGGACCCCGTCTCCCGGGGGGACTCGGGCCTGAGACCTGCCTGGGGGGCTAAGAGTCTTTCTTGGCTCCGAAGGCCCCACCCTGCCCCGAGGCGGCAAACGTGCACCCAGACGCATCTACTCTCTAAAGTCTGGGCTGGACTTCCAGAGAAGGGACTGTGTCCGCTGGGACCCGGGTCCCACAGAGCTCGAACCCCCCTCCCCGTGAAGGCATCCGCGGCCTGTGGTCCTTGGTGTCCGCAAAAGGCATTCACCTGCGGAGAACCTGGGCCCAGGTGAGCGGGACCAGGCCCCACGGCAGGAGCCTAGGGAGGCCACCGGAGCCACGGGGGCCAGGGCTGGGCATTTTCCCGGGTGCTCTCTCGGGTCCCGGGCGCCCTCTCCCGCCCGGGGAGTGCCCACGCCGTCCCTTGACCCCCGCAGGACGCCTGCATCCCGCCATAAGCGGCCCACCTCCTCCATGGAGCACGGACACGGGGGGCCGGGGTGCGAGCAACTGGCCTACGTGGCGGCAAACCCGCAGACCCCTCCGTCCCGTCCCCGCCACTGCGAAGATCCCCCTGTTCTTCCATCCGTAAAGGGGTCCCCCTTTACGGATGGAAGAACAGGGGGGAGGCGCCCAGGAGATGGCTTTTGTCCGAGCCGCGGCTGGGTGGTTTTCGGGCCAAGAGGCGGGGCCGCGCAGGCGCAAGCAGGCCCCCCCACCACAAGCATCCCTCCGGGCAACGTGCCCCCCCCCCGCCCCCCCTTGAGATATCAGGCCAGGTTCACAGGGTCCCTGGGCTGGTGTCAGAGTTAACGGATGCCCTCCCTGCCACCCAGAGGACCGTGCGTTTTCCCGTGGACCACACTTCCCAGCAGCCCTCCCACCCCCGCAGAGGCAGAGTGCCAGGGAAGAACTAGGGGCCTGGGGCCGGCAAGAGGGGCCGGCCACGGTTCCGCGCCAGGTGGAGCGGGTCCCGGCCGGCGGGCGGGACCCTCGTCCACGGACCGGTTCTCCCGAGGGGAGTCTGGCCTGTGCCCCGCCTGGGAGGCTAACAGCCTAGCTTCGCCTGCAACGCCCCCACCCTGCCACAAGGCGGCAGACTTGGACCCAGCCGCTTCAACCCTCCAGTCTCTGCTGAACCACCCAAAAATGGAGTGTGACCGCTGCGACCTCAGTCCCCCAGAGCTCGAACCCCCACCTCTGTGAGGGAATGGGCGGCCTCCTGTCCTTGGCGTCCGCAACAGGCATTCACCTGCGGTGAACCTGGGCCTCGGGCGAGCAGGGCCAGGCCCCATGGTAGGAGCCCCGGGGGAGGCAATGGCAGCCTCTGCGGCCAGGCCTCGGGCTCTCCCCGGGGCTCTCTCGGGGCACGGGCACCCTCTCTCGCCTAGAGAGTGCCCACGCCGTCCCTTGACCCCCGCGAGACACCTGCTTCCCGTGATAAGAGGCCCCCTGCCTCCATGGAGCTTGGAACTCTGGGGCCGGGCTGCGGGTCACTGGGCTAAGGGGCTGGAAACGCGCAGACCCCTCCGTCCCGACCGCCCCACTGCGAAGATCCCCCCTGTTCTTCCATCCGTAAGGGGGTCGCCCCTTACGGATGGAAGAGCAGGGGGGAGGCCCCCAGGAGATGGCATTTGGCAGAGCCGCAGCTGGCCCGTTTCGGGCCAAGACGCGGGACCCGGCAGGTAGAGGGCAGGCAGCCCCACCAGGAGCCTCCCTCGGGGCAACGGGCCCCACCCTGGACATATCAGGCCTGCTTCACAGGGTCCCTGGGGTCCTGTCCGTGGAACTGGAAGCTCTCCCCGCCACCCAGAGGTCCGTTCCTTTTCCCGTGGACCACACTTGCCAGCGCGTCTCCCACCCCGGCAGAGGCAGAGTGCCAGGGAAGAACTAGGGACCCGGGGCCTGGATGAGGTGCGCGCCCGGGTTCCGCGCCTGGTGGGCAGGGGCCCGGGCGGGCCGGACCCACGCCCAGGGACCCCGTCTCCCGGGGGGACTCGGGCCTGAGACCTGCCTGGGGGGCTAAGAGTCTTTCTTGGCTCCGAAGGCCCCACCCTGCCCCGAGGCGGCAAACGTGCACCCAGACGCATCTACTCTCTAAAGTCTGGGCTGGACTTCCAGAGAAGGGACTGTGTCCGCTGGGACCCGGGTCCCACAGAGCTCGAACCCCCCTCCCCGTGAAGGCATCCGCGGCCTGTGGTCCTTGGTGTCCGCAAAAGGCATTCACCTGCGGAGAACCTGGGCCCAGGTGAGCGGGACCAGGCCCCACGGCAGGAGCCTAGGGAGGCCACCGGAGCCACGGGGGCCAGGGCTGGGCATTTTCCCGGGTGCTCTCTCGGGTCCCGGGCGCCCTCTCCCGCCCGGGGAGTGCCCACGCCGTCCCTTGACCCCCGCAGGACGCCTGCATCCCGCCATAAGCGGCCCACCTCCTCCATGGAGCACGGACACGGGGGGCCGGGGTGCGAGCAACTGGCCTACGTGGCGGCAAACCCGCAGACCCCTCCGTCCCGTCCCCGCCACTGCGAAGATCCCCCTGTTCTTCCATCCGTAAAGGGGTCCCCCTTTACGGATGGAAGAACAGGGGGGAGGCGCCCAGGAGATGGCTTTTGTCCGAGCCGCGGCTGGGTGGTTTTCGGGCCAAGAGGCGGGGCCGCGCAGGCGCAAGCAGGTCCCCCCACCACAAGCATCCCTCCGGGCAACGTGCCCCCCCCCCCGCCCCCACTTGAGATATCAGGCCAGGTTCACAGGGTCCCTGGGCTGGTGTCAGAGTTAACGGATGCCCTCCCTGCCACCCAGAGGACCGTGCGTTTTCCCGTGGACCACACTTCCCAGCAGCCCTCCCACCCCCGCAGAGGCAGAGTGCCAGGGAAGAACTAGGGGCCTGGGGCCGGCAAGAGGGGCCGGCCACGGTTCCGCGCCAGGTGGAGCGGGTCCCGGCCGGCGGGCGGGACCCTCGTCCACGGACCGGTTCTCCCGAGGGGAGTCTGGCCTGTGCCCCGCCTGGGAGGCTAACAGCCTAGCTTCGCCTGCAACGCCCCCACCCTGCCACAAGGCGGCAGACTTGGACCCAGCCGCTTCAACCCTCCAGTCTCTGCTGAACCACCCAAAAATGGAGTGTGACCGCTGCGACCTCAGTCCCCCAGAGCTCGAACCCCCACCTCTGTGAGGGAATGGGCGGCCTCCTGTCCTTGGCGTCCGCAACAGGCATTCACCTGCGGTGAACCTGGGCCTCGGGCGAGCAGGGCCAGGCCCCATGGTAGGAGCCCCGGGGGAGGCAATGGCAGCCTCTGCGGCCAGGCCTCGGGCTCTCCCCGGGGCTCTCTCGGGGCACGGGCACCCTCTCTCGCCTAGAGAGTGCCCACGCCGTCCCTTGACCCCCGCGAGACACCTGCTTCCCGTGATAAGAGGCCCCCTGCCTCCATGGAGCTTGGAACTCTGGGGCCGGGCTGCGGGTCACTGGGCTAAGGGGCTGGAAACGCGCAGACCCCTCCGTCCCGACCGCCCCACTGCGAAGATCCCCCCTGTTCTTCCATCCGTAAGGGGGTCGCCCCTTACGGATGGAAGAGCAGGGGGGAGGCCCCCAGGAGATGGCATTTGGCAGAGCCGCAGCTGGCCCGTTTCGGGCCAAGACGCGGGACCCGGCAGGTAGAGGGCAGGCAGCCCCACCAGGAGCCTCCCTCGGGGCAACGGGCCCCACCCTGGACATATCAGGCCTGCTTCACAGGGTCCCTGGGGTCCTGTCCGTGGAACTGGAAGCTCTCCCCGCCACCCAGAGGTCCGTTCCTTTTCCCGTGGACCACACTTGCCAGCGCGTCTCCCACCCCGGCAGAGGCAGAGTGCCAGGGAAGAACTAGGGACCCGGGGCCTGGATGAGGTGCGCGCCCGGGTTCCGCGCCTGGTGGGCAGGGGCCCGGGCGGGCCGGACCCACGCCCAGGGACCCCGTCTCCCGGGGGGACTCGGGCCTGAGACCTGCCTGGGGGGCTAAGAGTCTTTCTTGGCTCCGAAGGCCCCACCCTGCCCCGAGGCGGCAAACGTGCACCCAGACGCATCTACTCTCTAAAGTCTGGGCTGGACTTCCAGAGAAGGGACTGTGTCCGCTGGGACCCGGGTCCCACAGAGCTCGAACCCCCCTCCCCGTGAAGGCATCCGCGGCCTGTGGTCCTTGGTGTCCGCAAAAGGCATTCACCTGCGGAGAACCTGGGCCCAGGTGAGCGGGACCAGGCCCCACGGCAGGAGCCTAGGGAGGCCACCGGAGCCACGGGGGCCAGGGCTGGGCATTTTCCCGGGTGCTCTCTCGGGTCCCGGGCGCCCTCTCCCGCCCGGGGAGTGCCCACGCCGTCCCTTGACCCCCGCAGGACGCCTGCATCCCGCCATAAGCGGCCCACCTCCTCCATGGAGCACGGACACGGGGGGCCGGGGTGCGAGCAACTGGCCTACGTGGCGGCAAACCCGCAGACCCCTCCGTCCCGTCCCCGCCACTGCGAAGATCCCCCTGTTCTTCCATCCGTAAAGGGGTCCCCCTTTACGGATGGAAGAACAGGGGGGAGGCGCCCAGGAGATGGCTTTTGTCCGAGCCGCGGCTGGGTGGTTTTCGGGCCAAGAGGCGGGGCCGCGCAGGCGCAAGCAGGCCCCCCCACCACAAGCATCCCTCCGGGCAACGTGCCCCCCCCCCCGCCCCCCCTTGAGATATCAGGCCAGGTTCACAGGGTCCCTGGGCTGGTGTCAGAGTTAACGGATGCCCTCCCTGCCACCCAGAGGACCGTGCGTTTTCCCGTGGACCACACTTCCCAGCAGCCCTCCCACCCCCGCAGAGGCAGAGTGCCAGGGAAGAACTAGGGGCCTGGGGCCGGCAAGAGGGGCCGGCCACGGTTCCGCGCCAGGTGGAGCGGGTCCCGGCCGGCGGGCGGGACCCTCGTCCACGGACCGGTTCTCCCGAGGGGAGTCTGGCCTGTGCCCCGCCTGGGAGGCTAACAGCCTAGCTTCGCCTGCAACGCCCCCACCCTGCCACAAGGCGGCAGACTTGGACCCAGCCGCTTCAACCCTCCAGTCTCTGCTGAACCACCCAAAAATGGAGTGTGACCGCTGCGACCTCAGTCCCCCAGAGCTCGAACCCCCACCTCTGTGAGGGAATGGGCGGCCTCCTGTCCTTGGCGTCCGCAACAGGCATTCACCTGCGGTGAACCTGGGCCTCGGGCGAGCAGGGCCAGGCCCCATGGTAGGAGCCCCGGGGGAGGCAATGGCAGCCTCTGCGGCCAGGCCTCGGGCTCTCCCCGGGGCTCTCTCGGGGCACGGGCACCCTCTCTCGCCTAGAGAGTGCCCACGCCGTCCCTTGACCCCCGCGAGACACCTGCTTCCCGTGATAAGAGGCCCCCTGCCTCCATGGAGCTTGGAACTCTGGGGCCGGGCTGCGGGTCACTGGGCTAAGGGGCTGGAAACGCGCAGACCCCTCCGTCCCGACCGCCCCACTGCGAAGATCCCCCCTGTTCTTCCATCCGTAAGGGGGTCGCCCCTTACGGATGGAAGAGCAGGGGGGAGGCCCCCAGGAGATGGCATTTGGCAGAGCCGCAGCTGGCCCGTTTCGGGCCAAGACGCGGGACCCGGCAGGTAGAGGGCAGGCAGCCCCACCAGGAGCCTCCCTCGGGGCAACGGGCCCCACCCTGGACATATCAGGCCTGCTTCACAGGGTCCCTGGGGTCCTGTCCGTGGAACTGGAAGCTCTCCCCGCCACCCAGAGGTCCGTTCCTTTTCCCGTGGACCACACTTGCCAGCGCGTCTCCCACCCCGGCAGAGGCAGAGTGCCAGGGAAGAACTAGGGACCCGGGGCCTGGATGAGGTGCGCGCCCGGGTTCCGCGCCTGGTGGGCAGGGGCCCGGGCGGGCCGGACCCACGCCCAGGGACCCCGTCTCCCGGGGGGACTCGGGCCTGAGACCTGCCTGGGGGGCTAAGAGTCTTTCTTGGCTCCGAAGGCCCCACCCTGCCCCGAGGCGGCAAACGTGCACCCAGACGCATCTACTCTCTAAAGTCTGGGCTGGACTTCCAGAGAAGGGACTGTGTCCGCTGGGACCCGGGTCCCACAGAGCTCGAACCCCCCTCCCCGTGAAGGCATCCGCGGCCTGTGGTCCTTGGTGTCCGCAAAAGGCATTCACCTGCGGAGAACCTGGGCCCAGGTGAGCGGGACCAGGCCCCACGGCAGGAGCCTAGGGAGGCCACCGGAGCCACGGGGGCCAGGGCTGGGCATTTTCCCGGGTGCTCTCTCGGGTCCCGGGCGCCCTCTCCCGCCCGGGGAGTGCCCACGCCGTCCCTTGACCCCCGCAGGACGCCTGCATCCCGCCATAAGCGGCCCACCTCCTCCATGGAGCACGGACACGGGGGGCCGGGGTGCGAGCAACTGGCCTACGTGGCGGCAAACCCGCAGACCCCTCCGTCCCGTCCCCGCCACTGCGAAGATCCCCCTGTTCTTCCATCCGTAAAGGGGTCCCCCTTTACGGATGGAAGAACAGGGGGGAGGCGCCCAGGAGATGGCTTTTGTCCGAGCCGCGGCTGGGTGGTTTTCGGGCCAAGAGGCGGGGCCGCGCAGGCGCAAGCAGGCCCCCCCACCACAAGCATCCCTCCGGGCAACGTGCCCCCCCCCCGCCCCCCCTTGAGATATCAGGCCAGGTTCACAGGGTCCCTGGGCTGGTGTCAGAGTTAACGGATGCCCTCCCTGCCACCCAGAGGACCGTGCGTTTTCCCGTGGACCACACTTCCCAGCAGCCCTCCCACCCCCGCAGAGGCAGAGTGCCAGGGAAGAACTAGGGGCCTGGGGCCGGCAAGAGGGGCCGGCCACGGTTCCGCGCCAGGTGGAGCGGGTCCCGGCCGGCGGGCGGGACCCTCGTCCACGGACCGGTTCTCCCGAGGGGAGTCTGGCCTGTGCCCCGCCTGGGAGGCTAACAGCCTAGCTTCGCCTGCAACGCCCCCACCCTGCCACAAGGCGGCAGACTTGGACCCAGCCGCTTCAACCCTCCAGTCTCTGCTGAACCACCCAAAAATGGAGTGTGACCGCTGCGACCTCAGTCCCCCAGAGCTCGAACCCCCACCTCTGTGAGGGAATGGGCGGCCTCCTGTCCTTGGCGTCCGCAACAGGCATTCACCTGCGGTGAACCTGGGCCTCGGGCGAGCAGGGCCAGGCCCCATGGTAGGAGCCCCGGGGGAGGCAATGGCAGCCTCTGCGGCCAGGCCTCGGGCTCTCCCCGGGGCTCTCTCGGGGCACGGGCACCCTCTCTCGCCTAGAGAGTGCCCACGCCGTCCCTTGACCCCCGCGAGACACCTGCTTCCCGTGATAAGAGGCCCCCTGCCTCCATGGAGCTTGGAACTCTGGGGCCGGGCTGCGGGTCACTGGGCTAAGGGGCTGGAAACGCGCAGACCCCTCCGTCCCGACCGCCCCACTGCGAAGATCCCCCCTGTTCTTCCATCCGTAAGGGGGTCGCCCCTTACGGATGGAAGAGCAGGGGGGAGGCCCCCAGGAGATGGCATTTGGCAGAGCCGCAGCTGGCCCGTTTCGGGCCAAGACGCGGGACCCGGCAGGTAGAGGGCAGGCAGCCCCACCAGGAGCCTCCCTCGGGGCAACGGGCCCCACCCTGGACATATCAGGCCTGCTTCACAGGGTCCCTGGGGTCCTGTCCGTGGAACTGGAAGCTCTCCCCGCCACCCAGAGGTCCGTTCCTTTTCCCGTGGACCACACTTGCCAGCGCGTCTCCCACCCCGGCAGAGGCAGAGTGCCAGGGAAGAACTAGGGACCCGGGGCCTGGATGAGGTGCGCGCCCGGGTTCCGCGCCTGGTGGGCAGGGGCCCGGGCGGGCCGGACCCACGCCCAGGGACCCCGTCTCCCGGGGGGACTCGGGCCTGAGACCTGCCTGGGGGGCTAAGAGTCTTTCTTGGCTCCGAAGGCCCCACCCTGCCCCGAGGCGGCAAACGTGCACCCAGACGCATCTACTCTCTAAAGTCTGGGCTGGACTTCCAGAGAAGGGACTGTGTCCGCTGGGACCCGGGTCCCACAGAGCTCGAACCCCCCTCCCCGTGAAGGCATCCGCGGCCTGTGGTCCTTGGTGTCCGCAAAAGGCATTCACCTGCGGAGAACCTGGGCCCAGGTGAGCGGGACCAGGCCCCACGGCAGGAGCCTAGGGAGGCCACCGGAGCCACGGGGGCCAGGGCTGGGCATTTTCCCGGGTGCTCTCTCGGGTCCCGGGCGCCCTCTCCCGCCCGGGGAGTGCCCACGCCGTCCCTTGACCCCCGCAGGACGCCTGCATCCCGCCATAAGCGGCCCACCTCCTCCATGGAGCACGGACACGGGGGGCCGGGGTGCGAGCAACTGGCCTACGTGGCGGCAAACCCGCAGACCCCTCCGTCCCGTCCCCGCCACTGCGAAGATCCCCCTGTTCTTCCATCCGTAAAGGGGTCCCCCTTTACGGATGGAAGAACAGGGGGGAGGCGCCCAGGAGATGGCTTTTGTCCGAGCCGCGGCTGGGTGGTTTTCGGGCCAAGAGGCGGGGCCGCGCAGGCGCAAGCAGGCCCCCCCACCACAAGCATCCCTCCGGGCAACGTGCCCCCCCCCCCGCCCCCCCTTGAGATATCAGGCCAGGTTCACAGGGTCCCTGGGCTGGTGTCAGAGTTAACGGATGCCCTCCCTGCCACCCAGAGGACCGTGCGTTTTCCCGTGGACCACACTTCCCAGCAGCCCTCCCACCCCCGCAGAGGCAGAGTGCCAGGGAAGAACTAGGGGCCTGGGGCCGGCAAGAGGGGCCGGCCACGGTTCCGCGCCAGGTGGAGCGGGTCCCGGCCGGCGGGCGGGACCCTCGTCCACGGACCGGTTCTCCCGAGGGGAGTCTGGCCTGTGCCCCGCCTGGGAGGCTAACAGCCTAGCTTCGCCTGCAACGCCCCCACCCTGCCACAAGGCGGCAGACTTGGACCCAGCCGCTTCAACCCTCCAGTCTCTGCTGAACCACCCAAAAATGGAGTGTGACCGCTGCGACCTCAGTCCCCCAGAGCTCGAACCCCCACCTCTGTGAGGGAATGGGCGGCCTCCTGTCCTTGGCGTCCGCAACAGGCATTCACCTGCGGTGAACCTGGGCCTCGGGCGAGCAGGGCCAGGCCCCATGGTAGGAGCCCCGGGGGAGGCAATGGCAGCCTCTGCGGCCAGGCCTCGGGCTCTCCCCGGGGCTCTCTCGGGCACGGGCACCCTCTCTCGCCTAGAGAGTGCCCACGCCGTCCCTTGACCCCGCGAGACACCTGCTTCCCGTGATAAGAGGCCCCCTGCCTCCATGGAGCTTGGAACTCTGGGGCCGGGCTGCGGGTCACTGGGCTAAGGGGCTGGAAACGCGCAGACCCCTCCGTCCCGACCGCCCCACTGCGAAGATCCCCCTGTTCTTCCATCCGTAAGGGGGTCGCCCCTTACGGATGGAAGAACAGGGGGGAGGCCCCCAGGAGATGGCATTTGGCAGAGCCGCAGCTGGCCCGTTTCGGGCCAAGACGCGGGACCCGGCAGGTAGAGGGCAGGCAGCCCCACCAGGAGCCTCCCTCGGGGCAACGGGCCCCACCCTGGACATATCAGGCCTGCTTCACAGGGTCCCTGGGGTCCTGTCCGTGGAACTGGAAGCTCTCCCCGCCACCCAGAGGTCCGTTCCTTTTCCCGTGGACCACACTTGCCAGCGCGGCTCCCACCCCGGCAGAGGCAGAGTGCCAGGGAAGAACTAGGGACCCGGGGCCTGGATGAGGTGCGCGCCCGGGTTCCGCGCCTGGTGGGCAGGGGCCCGGGCGGGCCGGACCCACGCCCAGGGACCCCGTCTCCCGGGGGGACTCGGGCCTGAGACCTGCCTGGGGGGCTAAGAGTCTTTCTTGGCTCCGAAGGCCCCACCCTGCCCCGAGGCGGCAAACGTGCACCCAGACGCATCTACTCTCTAAAGTCTGGGCTGGACTTCCAGAGAAGGGACTGTGTCCGCTGGGACCCGGGTCCCACAGAGCTCGAACCCCCCTCCCCGTGAAGGCATCCGCGGCCTGTGGTCCTTGGTGTCCGCAAAAGGCATTCACCTGCGGAGAACCTGGGCCCAGGTGAGCGGGACCAGGCCCCACGGCAGGAGCCTAGGGAGGCCACCGGAGCCACGGGGGCCAGGGCTGGGCATTTTCCCGGGTGCTCTCTCGGGTCCCGGGCGCCCTCTCCCGCCCGGGGAGTGCCCACGCCGTCCCTTGACCCCCGCAGGACGCCTGCATCCCGCCATAAGCGGCCCACCTCCTCCATGGAGCACGGACACGGGGGGCCGGGGTGCGAGCAACTGGCCTACGTGGCGGCAAACCCGCAGACCCCTCCGTCCCATCCCCGCCACTGCGAAGATCCCCCTGTTCTTCCATCCGTAAAGGGGTCCCCCTTTACGGATGGAAGAACAGGGGGGAGGCGCCCAGGAGATGGCTTTTGTCCGAGCCGCGGCTGGGTGGTTTTCGGGCCAAGAGGCGGGGCCGCGCAGGCGCAAGCAGGCCCCCCCACCACAAGCATCCCTCCGGGCAACGTGCCCCCCCCCCCGCCCCCCCTTGAGATATCAGGCCAGGTTCACAGGGTCCCTGGGCTGGTGTCAGAGTTAACGGATGCCCTCCCTGCCACCCAGAGGACCGTGCGTTTTCCCGTGGACCACACTTCCCAGCAGCCCTCCCACCCCCGCAGAGGCAGAGTGCCAGGGAAGAACTAGGGGCCTGGGGCCGGCAAGAGGGGCCGGCCACGGTTCCGCGCCAGGTGGAGCGGGTCCCGGCCGGCGGGCGGGCGGGCGGGCGGGCGGGACCCTCGTCCACGGACCGGTTCTCCCGAGGGGAGTCTGGCCTGTGCCCCGCCTGGGAGGCTAACAGCCTAGCTTCGCCTGCAACGCCCCCACCCTGCCACAAGGCGGCAGACTTGGACCCAGCCGCTTCAACCCTCCAGTCTCTGCTGAACCACCCAAAAATGGAGTGTGACCGCTGCGACCTCAGTCCCCCAGAGCTCGAACCCCCACCTCTGTGAGGGAATGGGCGGCCTCCTGTCCTTGGCGTCCGCAACAGGCATTCACCTGCGGTGAACCTGGGCCTCGGGTGAGCAGGGCCAGGCCCCATGGTAGGAGCCCCGGGGGAGGCAATGGCAGCCTCTGCGGCCAGGCCTCGGGCTCTCCCCGGGGCTCTCTCGGGGCACGGGCACCCTCTCTCGCCTAGAGAGTGCCCACGCCGTCCCTTGACCCCCGCGAGACACCTGCTTCCCGTGATAAGAGGCCCCCTGCCTCCATGGAGCTTGGAACTCTGGGGCCGGGCTGCGGGTCACTGGGCTAAGGGGCTGGTAACGCGCAGACCCCTCCGTCCCGACCGCCCCACTGCGAAGATCCCCCCTGTTCTTCCATCCGTAAGGGGGTCGCCCCTTACGGATGGAAGAGCAGGGGGGAGGCCCCCAGGAGATGGCATTTGGCAGAGCCGCAGCTGGCCCGTTTCGGGCCAAGACGCGGGACCCGGCAGGTAGAGGGCAGGCAGCCCCACCAGGAGCCTCCCTCGGGGCAACGGGCCCCACCCTGGACATATCAGGCCTGCTTCACAGGGTCCCTGGGGTCCTGTCCGTGGAACTGGAAGCTCTCCCCGCCACCCAGAGGTCCGTTCCTTTTCCCGTGGACCACACTTGCCAGCGCGTCTCCCACCCCGGCAGAGGCAGAGTGCCAGGGAAGAACTAGGGACCCGGGGCCTGGATGAGGTGCGCGCCCGGGTTCCGCGCCTGGTGGGCAGGGGCCCGGGCGGGCCGGACCCACGCCCAGGGACCCCGACTCCCGGGGGGACTCGGGCCTGAGACCTGCCTGGGGGGCTAAGAGTCTTTCTTGGCTCCGAAGGCCCCACCCTGCCCCGAGGCGGCAAACGTGCACCCAGACGCATCTACTCTCTAAAGTCTGGGCTGGACTTCCAGAGAAGGGACTGTGTCCGCTGGGACCCGGGTCCCACAGAGCTCGAACCCCCCTCCCCGTGAAGGCATCCGCGGCCTGTGGTCCTTGGTGTCCGCAAAAGGCATTCACCTGCGGAGAACCTGGGCCCAGGTGAGCGGGACCAGGCCCCACGGCAGGAGCCTAGGGAGGCCACCGGAGCCACGGGGGCCAGGGCTGGGCATTTTCCCGGGTGCTCTCTCGGGTCCCGGGCGCCCTCTCCCGCCCGGGGAGTGCCCACGCCGTCCCTTGACCCCCGCAGGACGCCTGCATCCCGCCATAAGCGGCCCACCTCCTCCATGGAGCACGGACACGGGGGGCCGGGGTGCGAGCAACTGGCCTACGTGGCGGCAAACCCGCAGACCCCTCCGTCCCGTCCCCGCCACTGCGAAGATCCCCCTGTTCTTCCATCCGTAAAGGGGTCCCCCTTTACGGATGGAAGAACAGGGGGGAGGCGCCCAGGAGATGGCTTTTGTCCGAGCCGCGGCTGGGTGGTTTTCGGGCCAAGAGGCGGGGCCGCGCAGGCGCAAGCAGGCCCCCCCACCACAAGCATCCCTCCGGGCAACGTGCCCCCCCCCCCCGCCCCCCCTTGAGATATCAGGCCAGGTTCACAGGGTCCCTGGGCTGGTGTCAGAGTTAACGGATGCCCTCCCTGCCACCCAGAGGACCGTGCGTTTTCCCGTGGACCACACTTCCCAGCAGCCCTCCCACCCCCGCAGAGGCAGAGTGCCAGGGAAGAACTAGGGGCCTGGGGCCGGCAAGAGGGGCCGGCCACGGTTCCGCGCCAGGTGGAGCGGGTCCCGGCCGGCGGGCGGGATCCTCGTCCACGGACCGGTTCTCCCGAGGGGAGTCTGGCCTGTGCCCCGCCTGGGAGGCTAACAGCCTAGCTTCGCCTGCAACGCCCCCACCCTGCCACAAGGCGGCAGACTTGGACCCAGCCGCTTCAACCCTCCAGTCTCTGCTGAACCACCCAAAAATGGAGTGTGACCGCTGCGACCTCAGTCCCCCAGAGCTCGAACCCCCACCTCTGTGAGGGAATGGGCGGCCTCCTGTCCTTGGCGTCCGCAACAGGCATTCACCTGCGGTGAACCTGGGCCTCGGGCGAGCAGGGCCAGGCCCCATGGTAGGAGCCCCGGGGGAGGCAATGGCAGCCTCTGCGGCCAGGCCTCGGGCTCTCCCCGGGGCTCTCTCGGGGCACGGGCACCCTCTCTCGCCTAGAGAGTGCCCACGCCGTCCCTTGACCCCCGCGAGACACCTGCTTCCCGTGATAAGAGGCCCCCTGCCTCCATGGAGCTTGGAACTCTGGGGCCGGGCTGCGGGTCACTGGGCTAAGGGGCTGGAAACGCGCAGACCCCTCCGTCCCGACCGCCCCACTGCGAAGATCCCCCCTGTTCTTCCATCCGTAAGGGGGTCGTCCCTTACGGATGGAAGAGCAGGGGGGAGGCCCCCAGGAGATGGCATTTGGCAGAGCCGCAGCTGGCCCGTTTCGGGCCAAGACGCGGGACCCGGCAGGTAGAGGGCAGGCAGCCCCACCAGGAGCCTCCCTCGGGGCAACGGGCCCCACCCTGGACATATCAGGCCTGCTTCACAGGGTCCCTGGGGTCCTGTCCGTGGAACTGGAAGCTCTCCCCGCCACCCAGAGGTCCGTTCCTTTTCCCGTGGACCACACTTGCCAGCGCGTCTCCCACCCCGGCAGAGGCAGAGTGCCAGGGAAGAACTAGGGACCCGGGGCCTGGATGAGGTGCGCGCCCGGGTTCCGCGCCTGGTGGGCAGGGGCCCGGGCGGGCCGGACCCACGCCCAGGGACCCCGTCTCCCGGGGGGACTCGGGCCTGAGACCTGCCTGGGGGGCTAAGAGTCTTTCTTGGCTCCGAAGGCCCCACCCTGCCCCGAGGCGGCAAACGTGCACCCAGACGCATCTACTCTCTAAAGTCTGGGCTGGACTTCCAGAGAAGGGACTGTGTCCGCTGGGACCCGGGTCCCACAGAGCTCGAACCCCCCTCCCCGTGAAGGCATCCGCGGCCTGTGGTCCTTGGTGTCCGCAAAAGGCATTCACCTGCGGAGAACCTGGGCCCAGGTGAGCGGGACCAGGCCCCACGGCAGGAGCCTAGGGAGGCCACCGGAGCCACGGGGGCCAGGGCTGGGCATTTTCCCGGGTGCTCTCTCGGGTCCCGGGCGCCCTCTCCCGCCCGGGGAGTGCCCACGCCGTCCCTTGACCCCCGCAGGACGCCTGCATCCCGCCATAAGCGGCCCACCTCCTCCATGGAGCACGGACACGGGGGGCCGGGGTGCGAGCAACTGGCCTACGTGGCGGCAAACCCGCAGACCCCTCCGTCCCGTCCCCGCCACTGCGAAGATCCCCCTGTTCTTCCATCCGTAAAGGGGTCCCCCTTTACGGATGGAAGAACAGGGGGGAGGCGCCCAGGAGATGGCTTTTGTCCGAGCCGCGGCTGGGTGGTTTTCGGGCCAAGAGGCGGGGCCGCGCAGGCGCAAGCAGGCCCCCCCACCACAAGCATCCCTCCGGGCAACGTGCCCCCCCCCTCGCCCCCCCTTGAGATATCAGGCCAGGTTCACAGGGTCCCTGGGCTGGTGTCAGAGTTAACGGATGCCCTCCCTGCCACCCAGAGGACCGTGCGTTTTCCCGTGGACCACACTTCCCAGCAGCCCTCCCACCCCCGCAGAGGCAGAGTGCCAGGGAAGAACTAGGGGCCTGGGGCCGGCAAGAGGGGCCGGCCACGGTTCCGCGCCAGGTGGAGCGGGTCCCGGCCGGCGGGCGGGCGGGCGGGCGGGCGGGACCCTCGTCCATGGACCGGTTCTCCCGAGGGGAGTCTGGCCTGTGCCCCGCCTGGGAGGCTAACAGCCTAGCTTCGCCTGCAACGCCCCCACCCTGCCACAAGGCGGCAGACTTGGACCCAGCCGCTTCAACCCTCCAGTCTCTGCTGAACCACCCAAAAATGGAGTGTGACCGCTGCGACCTCAGTCCCCCAGAGCTCGAACCCCCACCTCTGTGAGGGAATGGGCGGCCTCCTGTCCTTGGCGTCCGCAACAGGCATTCACCTGCGGTGAACCTGGGCCTCGGGCGAGCAGGGCCAGGCCCCATGGTAGGAGCCCCGGGGGAGGCAATGGCAGCCTCTGCGGCCAGGCCTCGGGCTCTCCCCGGGGCTCTCTCGGGGCACGGGCACCCTCTCTCGCCTAGAGAGTGCCCACGCCGTCCCTTGACCCCCGCGAGACACCTGCTTCCCGTGATAAGAGGCCCCCTGCCTCCATGGAGCTTGGAACTCTGGGGCCGGGCTGCGGGTCACTGGGCTAAGGGGCTGGAAACGCGCAGACCCCTCCGTCCCGACCGCCCCACTGCGAAGATCCCCCCTGTTCTTCCATCCGTAAGGGGGTCGCCCCTTACGGATGGAAGAGCAGGGGGGAGGCCCCCAGGAGATGGCATTTGGCAGAGCCGCAGCTGGCCCGTTTCGGGCCAAGACGCGGGACCCGGCAGGTAGAGGGCAGGCAGCCCCACCAGGAGCCTCCCTCGGGGCAACGGGCCCCACCCTGGACATATCAGGCCTGCTTCACAGGGTCCCTGGGGTCCTGTCCGTGGAACTGGAAGCTCTCCCCGCCACCCAGAGGTCCGTTCCTTTTCCCGTGGACCACACTTGCCAGCGCGTCTCCCACCCCGGCAGAGGCAGAGTGCCAGGGAAGAACTAGGGACCCGGGGCCTGGATGAGGTGCGCGCCCGGGTTCCGCGCCTGGTGGGCAGGGGCCCGGGCGGGCCGGACCCACGCCCAGGGACCCCGTCTCCCGGGGGGACTCGGGCCTGAGACCTGCCTGGGGGGCTAAGAGTCTTTCTTGGCTCCGAAGGCCCCACCCTGCCCCGAGGCGGCAAACGTGCACCCAGACGCATCTACTCTCTAAAGTCTGGGCTGGACTTCCAGAGAAGGGACTGTGTCCGCTGGGACCCGGGTCCCACAGAGCTCGAACCCCCCTCCCCGTGAAGGCATCCGCGGCCTGTGGTCCTTGGTGTCCGCAAAAGGCATTCACCTGCGGAGAACCTGGGCCCAGGTGAGCGGGACCAGGCCCCACGGCAGGAGCCTAGGGAGGCCACCGGAGCCACGGGGGCCAGGGCTGGGCATTTTCCCGGGTGCTCTCTCGGGTCCCGGGCGCCCTCTCCCGCCCGGGGAGTGCCCACGCCGTCCCTTGACCCCCGCAGGACGCCTGCATCCCGCCATAAGCGGCCCACCTCCTCCATGGAGCACGGACACGGGGGGCCGGGGTGCGAGCAACTGGCCTACGTGGCGGCAAACCCGCAGACCCCTCCGTCCCGTCCCCGCCACTGCGAAGATCCCCCTGTTCTTCCATCCGTAAAGGGGTCCCCCTTTACGGATGGAAGAACAGGGGGGAGGCGCCCAGGAGATGGCTTTTGTCCGAGCCGCGGCTGGGTGGTTTTCGGGCCAAGAGGCGGGGCCGCGCAGGCGCAAGCAGGCCCCCCCACCACAAGCATCCCTCCGGGCAACGTGCCCCCCCCCGCCCCCCCTTGAGATATCAGGCCAGGTTCACAGGGTCCCTGGGCTGGTGTCAGAGTTAACGGATGCCCTCCCTGCCACCCAGAGGACCGTGCGTTTTCCCGTGGACCACACTTCCCAGCAGCCCTCCCACCCCCGCAGAGGCAGAGTGCCAGGGAAGAACTAGGGGCCTGGGGCCGGCAAGAGGGGCCGGCCACGGTTCCGCGCCAGGTGGAGCGGGTCCCGGCCGGCGGGCGGGCGGGCGGGCGGGCGGGACCCTCGTCCACGGACCGGTTCTCCCGAGGGGAGTCTGGCCTGTGCCCCGCCTGGGAGGCTAACAGCCTAGCTTCGCCTGCAACGCCCCCACCCTGCCACAAGGCGGCAGACTTGGACCCAGCCGCTTCAACCCTCCAGTCTCTGCTGAACCACCCAAAAATGGAGTGTGACCGCTGCGACCTCAGTCCCCCAGAGCTCGAACCCCCACCTCTGTGAGGGAATGGGCGGCCTCCTGTCCTTGGCGTCCGCAACAGGCATTCACCTGCGGTGAACCTGGGCCTCGGGCGAGCAGGGCCAGGCCCCATGGTAGGAGCCCCGGGGGAGGCAATGGCAGCCTCTGCGGCCAGGCCTCGGGCTCTCCCCGGGGCTCTCTCGGGGCACGGGCACCTTCTCTCGCCTAGAGAGTGCCCACGCCGTCCCTTGACCCCCGCGAGACACCTGCTTCCCGTGATAAGAGGCCCCCTGCCTCCATGGAGCTTGGAACTCTGGGGCCGGGCTGCGGGTCACTGGGCTAAGTGGCTGGAAACGCGCAGACCCCTCCGTCCCGACCGCCCCACTGCGAAGATCCCCCCTGTTCTTCCATCCGTAAGGGGGTCGCCCCTTACGGATGGAAGAGCAGGGGGGAGGCCCCCAGGAGATGGCATTTGGCAGAGCCGCAGCTGGCCCGTTTCGGGCCAAGACGCGGGACCCGGCAGGTAGAGGGCAGGCAGCCCCACCAGGAGCCTCCCTCGGGGCAACGGGCCCCACCCTGGACATATCAGGCCTGCTTCACAGGGTCCCTGGGGTCCTGTCCGTGGAACTGGAAGCTCTCCCCGCCACCCAGAGGTCCGTTCCTTTTCCCGTGGACCACACTTGCCAGCGCGTCTCCCACCCCGGCAGAGGCAGAGTGCCAGGGAAGAACTAGGGACCCGGGGCCTGGATGAGGTGCGCGCCCGGGTTCCGCGCCTGGTGGGCAGGGGCCCGGGCGGGCCGGACCCACGCCCAGGGACCCCGTCTCCCGGGGGGACTCGGGCCTGAGACCTGCCTGGGGGGCTAAGAGTCTTTCTTGGCTCCGAAGGCCCCACCCTGCCCCGAGGCGGCAAACGTGCACCCAGACGCATCTACTCTCTAAAGTCTGGGCTGGACTTCCAGAGAAGGGACTGTGTCCGCTGGGACCCGGGTCCCACAGAGCTCGAACCCCCCTCCCCGTGAAGGCATCCGCGGCCTGTGGTCCTTGGTGTCCGCAAAAGGCATTCACCTGCGGAGAACCTGGGCCCAGGTGAGCGGGACCAGGCCCCACGGCAGGAGCCTAGGGAGGCCACCGGAGCCACGGGGGCCAGGGCTGGGCATTTTCCCGGGTGCTCTCTCGGGTCCCGGGCGCCCTCTCCCGCCCGGGGAGTGCCCACGCCGTCCCTTGACCCCCGCAGGACGCCTGCATCCCGCCATAAGCGGCCCACCTCCTCCATGGAGCACGGACACGGGGGGCCGGGGTGCGAGCAACTGGCCTACGTGGCGGCAAACCCGCAGACCCCTCCGTCCCGTCCCCGCCACTGCGAAGATCCCCCTGTTCTTCCATCCGTAAAGGGGTCCCCCTTTACGGATGGAAGAACAGGGGGGAGGCGCCCAGGAGATGGCTTTTGTCCGAGCCGCGGCTGGGTGGTTTTCGGGCCAAGAGGCGGGGCCGCGCAGGCGCAAGCAGGCCCCCCCACCACAAGCATCCCTCCGGGCAACGTGCCCCCCCCCCGCCCCCCCTTGAGATATCAGGCCAGGTTCACAGGGTCCCTGGGCTGGTGTCAGAGTTAACGGATGCCCTCCCTGCCACCCAGAGGACCGTGCGTTTTCCCGTGGACCACACTTCCCAGCAGCCCTCCCACCCCCGCAGAGGCAGAGTGCCAGGGAAGAACTAGGGGCCTGGGGCCGGCAAGAGGGGCCGGCCACGGTTCCGCGCCAGGTGGAGCGGGTCCCGGCCGGCGGGCGGGCGGGCGGGCGGGCGGGACCCTCGTCCACGGACCGGTTCTCCCGAGGGGAGTCTGGCCTGTGCCCCGCCTGGGAGGCTAACAGCCTAGCTTCGCCTGCAACGCCCCCACCCTGCCACAAGGCGGCAGACTTGGACCCAGCCGCTTCAACCCTCCAGTCTCTGCTGAACCACCCAAAAATGGAGTGTGACCGCTGCGACCTCAGTCCCCCAGAGCTCGAACCCCCACCTCTGTGAGGGAATGGGCGGCCTCCTGTCCTTGGCGTCCGCAACAGGCATTCACCTGCGGTGAACCTGGGCCTCGGGCGAGCAGGGCCAGGCCCCATGGTAGGAGCCCCGGGGGAGGCAATGGCAGCCTCTGCGGCCAGGCCTCGGGCTCTCCCCGGGGCTCTCTCGGGGCACGGGCACCCTCTCTCGCCTAGAGAGTGCCCACGCCGTCCCTTGACCCCCGCGAGACACCTGCTTCCCGTGATAAGAGGCCCCCTGCCTCCATGGAGCTTGGAACTCTGGGGCCGGGCTGCGGGTCACTGGGCTAAGGGGCTGGAAACGCGCAGACCCCTCCGTCCCGACCGCCCCACTGCGAAGATCCCCCCTGTTCTTCCATCCGTAAGGGGGTCGCCCCTTACGGATGGAAGAGCAGGGGGGAGGCCCCCAGGAGATGGCATTTGGCAGAGCCGCAGCTGGCCCGTTTCGGGCCAAGACGCGGGACCCGGCAGGTAGAGGGCAGGCAGCCCCACCAGGAGCCTCCCTCGGGGCAACGGGCCCCACCCTGGACATATCAGGCCTGCTTCACAGGGTCCCTGGGGTCCTGTCCGTGGAACTGGAAGCTCTCCCCGCCACCCAGAGGTCCGTTCCTTTTCCCGTGGACCACACTTGCCAGCGCGGCTCCCACCCCGGCAGAGGCAGAGTGCCAGGGAAGAACTAGGGACCCGGGGCCTGGATGAGGTGCGCGCCCGGGTTCCGCGCCTGGTGGGCAGGGGCCCGGGCGGGCCGGACCCACGCCCAGGGACCCCGTCTCCCGGGGGGACTCGGGCCTGAGACCTGCCTGGGGGGCTAAGAGTCTTTCTTGGCTCCGAAGGCCCCACCCTGCCCCGAGGCGGCAAACGTGCACCCAGACGCATCTACTCTCTAAAGTCTGGGCTGGACTTCCAGAGAAGGGACTGTGTCCGCTGGGACCCGGGTCCCACAGAGCTCGAACCCCCCTCCCCGTGAAGGCATCCGCGGCCTGTGGTCCTTGGTGTCCGCAAAAGGCATTCACCTGCGGAGAACCTGGGCCCAGGTGAGCGGGACCAGGCCCCACGGCAGGAGCCTAGGGAGGCCACCGGAGCCACGGGGGCCAGGGCTGGGCATTTTCCCGGGTGCTCTCTCGGGTCCCGGGCGCCCTCTCCCGCCCGGGGAGTGCCCACGCCGTCCCTTGACCCCCGCAGGACGCCTGCATCCCGCCATAAGCGGCCCACCTCCTCCATGGAGCACGGACACGGGGGGCCGGGGTGCGAGCAACTGGCCTACGTGGCGGCAAACCCGCAGACCCCTCCGTCCCGTCCCCGCCACTGCGAAGATCCCCCTGTTCTTCCATCCGTAAAGGGGTCCCCCTTTACGGATGGAAGAACAGGGGGGAGGCGCCCAGGAGATGGCTTTTGTCCGAGCCGCGGCTGGGTGGTTTTCGGGCCAAGAGGCGGGGCCGCGCAGGCGCAAGCAGGCCCCCCCACCACAAGCATCCCTCCGGGCAACGTGCCCCCCCCCGCCCCCCCTTGAGATATCAGGCCAGGTTCACAGGGTCCCTGGGCTGGTGTCAGAGTTAACGGATGCCCTCCCTGCCACCCAGAGGACCGTGCGTTTTCCCGTGGACCACACTTCCCAGCAGCCCTCCCACCCCCGCAGAGGCAGAGTGCCAGGGAAGAACTAGGGGCCTGGGGCCGGCAAGAGGGGCCGGCCACGGTTCCGCGCCAGGTGGAGCGGGTCCCGGCCGGCGGGCGGGCGGGCGGGCGGGCGGGACCCTCGTCCACGGACCGGTTCTCCCGAGGGGAGTCTGGCCTGTGCCCCGCCTGGGAGGCTAACAGCCTAGCTTCGCCTGCAACGCCCCCACCCTGCCACAAGGCGGCAGACTTGGACCCAGCCGCTTCAACCCTCCAGTCTCTGCTGAACCACCCAAAAATGGAGTGTGACCGCTGCGACCTCAGTCCCCCAGAGCTCGAACCCCCACCTCTGTGAGGGAATGGGCGGCCTCCTGTCCTTGGCGTCCGCAACAGGCATTCACCTGCGGTGAACCTGGGCCTCGGGCGAGCAGGGCCAGGCCCCATGGTAGGAGCCCCGGGGGAGGCAATGGCAGCCTCTGCGGCCAGGCCTCGGGCTCTCCCCGGGGCTCTCTCGGGGCACGGGCACCCTCTCTCGCCTAGAGAGTGCCCACGCCGTCCCTTGACCCCCGCGAGACACCTGCTTCCCGTGATAAGAGGCCCCCTGCCTCCATGGAGCTTGGAACTCTGGGGCCGGGCTGCGGGTCACTGGGCTAAGTGGCTGGAAACGCGCAGACCCCTCCGTCCCGACCGCCCCACTGCGAAGATCCCCCCTGTTCTTCCATCCGTAAGGGGGTCGCCCCTTACGGATGGAAGAGCAGGGGGGAGGCCCCCAGGAGATGGCATTTGGCAGAGCCGCAGCTGGCCCGTTTCGGGCCAAGACGCGGGACCCGGCAGGTAGAGGGCAGGCAGCCCCACCAGGAGCCTCCCTCGGGGCAACGGGCCCCACCCTGGACATATCAGGCCTGCTTCACAGGGTCCCTGGGGTCCTGTCCGTGGAACTGGAAGCTCTCCCCGCCACCCAGAGGTCCGTTCCTTTTCCCGTGGACCACACTTGCCAGCGCGTCTCCCACCCCGGCAGAGGCAGAGTGCCAGGGAAGAACTAGGGACCCGGGGCCTGGATGAGGTGCGCGCCCGGGTTCCGCGCCTGGTGGGCAGGGGCCCGGGCGGGCCGGACCCACGCCCAGGGACCCCGTCTCCCGGGGGGACTCGGGCCTGAGACCTGCCTGGGGGGCTAAGAGTCTTTCTTGGCTCCGAAGGCCCCACCCTGCCCCGAGGCGGCAAACGTGCACCCAGACGCATCTACTCTCTAAAGTCTGGGCTGGACTTCCAGAGAAGGGACTGTGTCCGCTGGGACCCGGGTCCCACAGAGCTCGAACCCCCCTCCCCGTGAAGGCATCCGCGGCCTGTGGTCCTTGGTGTCCGCAAAAGGCATTCACCTGCGGAGAACCTGGGCCCAGGTGAGCGGGACCAGGCCCCACGGCAGGAGCCTAGGGAGGCCACCGGAGCCACGGGGGCCAGGGCTGGGCATTTTCCCGGGTGCTCTCTCGGGTCCCGGGCGCCCTCTCCCGCCCGGGGAGTGCCCACGCCGTCCCTTGACCCCCGCAGGACGCCTGCATCCCGCCATAAGCGGCCCACCTCCTCCATGGAGCACGGACACGGGGGGCCGGGGTGCGAGCAACTGGCCTACGTGGAGGCAAACCCGCAGACCCCTCCGTCCCGTCCCCGCCACTGCGAAGATCCCCCTGTTCTTCCATCCGTAAAGGGGTCCCCCTTTACGGATGGAAGAACAGGGGGGAGGCGCCCAGGAGATGGCTTTTGTCCGAGCCGCGGCTGGGTGGTTTTCGGGCCAAGAGGCGGGGCCGCGCAGGCGCAAGCAGGCCCCCCCACCACAAGCATCCCTCCGGGCAACGTGCCCCCCCCCCCGCCCCCCCTTGAGATATCAGGCCAGGTTCACAGGGTCCCTGGGCTGGTGTCAGAGTTAACGGATGCCCTCCCTGCCACCCAGAGGACCGTGCGTTTTCCCGTGGACCACACTTCCCAGCAGCCCTCCCACCCCCGCAGAGGCAGAGTGCCAGGGAAGAACTAGGGGCCTGGGGCCGGCAAGAGGGGCCGGCCACGGTTCCGCGCCAGGTGGAGCGGGTCCCGGCCGGCGGGCGGGCGGGCGGGCGGGCGGGACCCTCGTCCACGGACCGGTTCTCCCGAGGGGAGTCTGGCCTGTGCCCCGCCTGGGAGGCTAACAGCCTAGCTTCGCCTGCAACGCCCCCACCCTGCCACAAGGCGGCAGACTTGGACCCAGCCGCTTCAACCCTCCAGTCTCTGCTGAACCACCCAAAAATGGAGTGTGACCGCTGCGACCTCAGTCCCCCAGAGCTCGAACCCCCACCTCTGTGAGGGAATGGGCGGCCTCCTGTCCTTGGCGTCCGCAACAGGCATTCACCTGCGGTGAACCTGGGCCTCGGGCGAGCAGGGCCAGGCCCCATGGTAGGAGCCCCGGGGGAGGCAATGGCAGCCTCTGCGGCCAGGCCTCGGGCTCTCCCCGGGGCTCTCTCGGGGCACGGGCACCCTCTCTCGCCTAGAGAGTGCCCACGCCGTCCCTTGACCCCCGCGAGACACCTGCTTCCCGTGATAAGAGGCCCCCTGCCTCCATGGAGCTTGGAACTCTGGGGCCGGGCTGCGGGTCACTGGGCTAAGTGGCTGGAAACGCGCAGACCCCTCCGTCCCGACCGCCCCACTGCGAAGATCCCCCCTGTTCTTCCATCCGTAAGGGGGTCGCCCCTTACGGATGGAAGAACAGGGGGGAGGCCCCCAGGAGATGGCATTTGGCAGAGCCGCAGCTGGCCCGTTTCGGGCCAAGACGCGGGACCCGGCAGGTAGAGGGCAGGCAGCCCCACCAGGAGCCTCCCTCGGGGCAACGGGCCCCACCCTGGACATATCAGGCCTGCTTCACAGGGTCCCTGGGGTCCTGTCCGTGGAACTGGAAGCTCTCCCCGCCACCCAGAGGTCCGTTCCTTTTCCCGTGGACCACACTTGCCAGCGCGTCTCCCACCCCGGCAGAGGCAGAGTGCCAGGGAAGAACTAGGGACCCGGGGCCTGGATGAGGTGCGCGCCCGGGTTCCGCGCCTGGTGGGCAGGGGCCCGGGCGGGCCGGACCCACGCCCAGGGACCCCGTCTCCCGGGGGGACTCGGGCCTGAGACCTGCCTGGGGGGCTAAGAGTCTTTCTTGGCTCCGAAGGCCCCACCCTGCCCCGAGGCGGCAAACGTGCACCCAGACGCATCTACTCTCTAAAGTCTGGGCTGGACTTCCAGAGAAGGGACTGTGTCCGCTGGGACCCGGGTCCCACAGAGCTCGAACCCCCCTCCCCGTGAAGGCATCCGCGGCCTGTGGTCCTTGGTGTCCGCAAAAGGCATTCACCTGCGGAGAACCTGGGCCCAGGTGAGCGGGACCAGGCCCCACGGCAGGAGCCTAGGGAAGCCACCGGAGCCACGGGGGCCAGGGCTGGGCATTTTCCCGGGTGCTCTCTCGGGTCCCGGGCGCCCTCTCCCGCCCGGGGAGTGCCCACGCCGTCCCTTGACCCCCGCAGGACGCCTGCATCCCGCCATAAGCGGCCCACCTCCTCCATGGAGCACGGACACGGGGGGCCGGGGTGCGAGCAACTGGCCTACGTGGCGGCAAACCCGCAGACCCCTCCGTCCCGTCCCCGCCACTGCGAAGATCCCCCTGTTCTTCCATCCGTAAAGGGGTCCCCCTTTACGGATGGAAGAACAGGGGGGAGGCGCCCAGGAGATGGCTTTTGTCCGAGCCGCGGCTGGGTGGTTTTCGGGCCAAGAGGCTGGGCCGCGCAGACGCAAGCAGGTCCCCCCACCACAAGCATCCCTCCGGGCAACGTGCCCCCCCCCCCCGCCCCCACTTGAGATATCAGGCCAGGTTCACAGGGTCCCTGGGCTGGTGTCAGAGTTAACGGATGCCCTCCCTGCCACCCAGAGGACCGTGCGTTTTCCCGTGGACCACACTTCCCAGCAGCCCTCCCACCCCTGCAGAGGCAGAGTGCCAGGGAAGAACTAGGGGCCTGGGGCCGGCAAGAGGGGCCGGCCACGGTTCCGCGCCAGGTGGAGCGGGTCCCGGCCGGCGGGCGGGACCCTCGTCCACGGACCGGTTCTCCCGAGGGGAGTCTGGCCTGTGCCCCGCCTGGGAGGCTAACAGCCTAGCTTCGCCTGCAACGCCCCCACCCTGCCACAAGGCGGCAGACTTGGACCCAGCCGCTTCAACCCTCCAGTCTCTGCTGAACCACCCAAAAATGGAGTGTGACCGCTGCGACCTCAGTCCCCCAGAGCTCGAACCCCCACCTCTGTGAGGGAATGGGCGGCCTCCTGTCCTTGGCGTCCGCAACAGGCATTCACCTGCGGTGAACCTGGGCCTCGGGCGAGCAGGGCCAGGCCCCATGGTAGGAGCCCCGGGGGAGGCAATGGCAGCCTCTGCGGCCAGGCCTCGGGCTCTCCCCGGGGCTCTCTCGGGGCACGGGCACCCTCTCTCGCCTAGAGAGTGCCCACGCCGTCCCTTGACCCCCGCGAGACACCTGCTTCCCGTGATAAGAGGCCCCCTGCCTCCATGGAGCTTGGAACTCTGGGGCCGGGCTGCGGGTCACTGGGCTAAGTGGCTGGAAACGCGCAGACCCCTCCGTCCCGACCGCCCCACTGCGAAGATCCCCCCTGTTCTTCCATCCGTAAGGGGGTCGCCCCTTACGGATGGAAGAGCAGGGGGGAGGCCCCCAGGAGATGGCATTTGGCAGAGCCGCAGCTGGCCCGTTTCGGGCCAAGACGCGGGACCCGGCAGGTAGAGGGCAGGCAGCCCCACCAGGAGCCTCCCTCGGGGCAACGGGCCCCACCCTGGACATATCAGGCCTGCTTCACAGGGTCCCTGGGGTCCTGTCCGTGGAACTGGAAGCTCTCCCCGCCACCCAGAGGTCCGTTCCTTTTCCCGTGGACCACACTTGCCAGCGCGTCTCCCACCCCGGCAGAGGCAGAGTGCCAGGGAAGAACTAGGGACCCGGGGCCTGGATGAGGTGCGCGCCCGGGTTCCGCGCCTGGTGGGCAGGGGCCCGGGCGGGCCGGACCCACGCCCAGGGACCCCGACTCCCGGGGGGACTCGGGCCTGAGACCTGCCTGGGGGGCTAAGAGTCTTTCTTGGCTCCGAAGGCCCCACCCTGCCCCGAGGCGGCAAACGTGCACCCAGACGCATCTACTCTCTAAAGTCTGGGCTGGACTTCCAGAGAAGGGACTGTGTCCGCTGGGACCCGGGTCCCACAGAGCTCGAACCCCCCTCCCCGTGAAGGCATCCGCGGCCTGTGGTCCTTGGTGTCCGCAAAAGGCATTCACCTGCGGAGAACCTGGGCCCAGGTGAGCGGGACCAGGCCCCACGGCAGGAGCCTAGGGAGGCCACCGGAGCCACGGGGGCCAGGGCTGGGCATTTTCCCGGGTGCTCTCTCGGGTCCCGGGCGCCCTCTCCCGCCCGGGGAGTGCCCACGCCGTCCCTTGACCCCCGCAGGACGCCTGCATCCCGCCATAAGCGGCCCACCTCCTCCATGGAGCACGGACACGGGGGGCCGGGGTGCGAGCAACTGGCCTACGTGGCGGCAAACCCGCAGACCCCTCCGTCCCGTCCCCGCCACTGCGAAGATCCCCCTGTTCTTCCATCCGTAAAGGGGTCCCCCTTTACGGATGGAAGAACAGGGGGGAGGCGCCCAGGAGATGGCTTTTGTCCGAGCCGCGGCTGGGTGGTTTTCGGGCCAAGAGGCGGGGCCGCGCAGGCGCAAGCAGGCCCCCCCACCACAAGCATCCCTCCGGGCAACGTGCCCCCCCCCCCGCCCCCCCTTGAGATATCAGGCCAGGTTCACAGGGTCCCTGGGCTGGTGTCAGAGTTAACGGATGCCCTCCCTGCCACCCAGAGGACCGTGCGTTTTCCCGTGGACCACACTTCCCAGCAGCCCTCCCACCCCCGCAGAGGCAGAGTGCCAGGGAAGAACTAGGGGCCTGGGGCCGGCAAGAGGGGCCGGCCACGGTTCCGCGCCAGGTGGAGCGGGTCCCGGCCGGCGGGCGGGACCCTCGTCCACGGACCGGTTCTCCCGAGGGGAGTCTGGCCTGTGCCCCGCCTGGGAGGCTAACAGCCTAGCTTCGCCTGCAACGCCCCCACCCTGCCACAAGGCGGCAGACTTGGACCCAGCCGCTTCAACCCTCCAGTCTCTGCTGAACCACCCAAAAATGGAGTGTGACCGCTGCGACCTCAGTCCCCCAGAGCTCGAACCCCCACCTCTGTGAGGGAATGGGCGGCCTCCTGTCCTTGGCGTCCGCAACAGGCATTCACCTGCGGTGAACCTGGGCCTCGGGCGAGCAGGGCCAGGCCCCATGGTAGGAGCCCCGGGGGAGGCAATGGCAGCCTCTGCGGCCAGGCCTCGGGCTCTCCCCGGGGCTCTCTCGGGGCACGGGCACCCTCTCTCGCCTAGAGAGTGCCCACGCCGTCCCTTGACCCCCGCGAGACACCTGCTTCCCGTGATAAGAGGCCCCCTGCCTCCATGGAGCTTGGAACTCTGGGGCCGGGCTGCGGGTCACTGGGCTAAGGGGCTGGAAACGCGCAGACCCCTCCGTCCCGACCGCCCCACTGCGAAGATCCCCCCTGTTCTTCCATCCGTAAGGGGGTCGCCCCTTACGGATGGAAGAGCAGGGGGGAGGCCCCCAGGAGATGGCATTTGGCAGAGCCGCAGCTGGCCCGTTTCGGGCCAAGACGCGGGACCCGGCAGGTAGAGGGCAGGCAGCCCCACCAGGAGCCTCCCTCGGGGCAACGGGCCCCACCCTGGACATATCAGGCCTGCTTCACAGGGTCCCTGGGGTCCTGTCCGTGGAACTGGAAGCTCTCCCCGCCACCCAGAGGTCCGTTCCTTTTCCCGTGGACCACACTTGCCAGCGCGTCTCCCACCCCGGCAGAGGCAGAGTGCCAGGGAAGAACTAGGGACCCGGGGCCTGGATGAGGTGCGCGCCCGGGTTCCGCGCCTGGTGGGCAGGGGCCCGGGCGGGCCGGACCCACGCCCAGGGACCCCGTCTCCCGGGGGGACTCGGGCCTGAGACCTGCCTGGGGGGCTAAGAGTCTTTCTTGGCTCCGAAGGCCCCACCCTGCCCCGAGGCGGCAAACGTGCACCCAGACGCATCTACTCTCTAAAGTCTGGGCTGGACTTCCAGAGAAGGGACTGTGTCCGCTGGGACCCGGGTCCCACAGAGCTCGAACCCCCCTCCCCGTGAAGGCATCCGCGGCCTGTGGTCCTTGGTGTCCGCAAAAGGCATTCACCTGCGGAGAACCTGGGCCCAGGTGAGCGGGACCAGGCCCCACGGCAGGAGCCTAGGGAGGCCACCGGAGCCACGGGGGCCAGGGCTGGGCATTTTCCCGGGTGCTCTCTCGGGTCCCGGGCGCCCTCTCCCGCCCGGGGAGTGCCCACGCCGTCCCTTGACCCCCGCAGGACGCCTGCATCCCGCCATAAGCGGCCCACCTCCTCCATGGAGCACGGACACGGGGGGCCGGGGTGCGAGCAACTGGCCTACGTGGCGGCAAACCCGCAGACCCCTCCGTCCCGTCCCCGCCACTGCGAAGATCCCCCTGTTCTTCCATCCGTAAAGGGGTCCCCCTTTACGGATGGAAGAACAGGGGGGAGGCGCCCAGGAGATGGCTTTTGTCCGAGCCGCGGCTGGGTGGTTTTCGGGCCAAGAGGCGGGGCCGCGCAGGCGCAAGCAGGCCCCCCCACCACAAGCATCCCTCCGGGCAACGTGCCCCCCCCCCCGCCCCCCCTTGAGATATCAGGCCAGGTTCACAGGGTCCCTGGGCTGGTGTCAGAGTTAACGGATGCCCTCCCTGCCACCCAGAGGACCGTGCGTTTTCCCGTGGACCACACTTCCCAGCAGCCCTCCCACCCCCGCAGAGGCAGAGTGCCAGGGAAGAACTAGGGGCCTGGGGCCGGCAAGAGGGGCCGGCCACGGTTCCGCGCCAGGTGGAGCGGGTCCCGGCCGGCGGGCGGGCGGGCGGGCGGGCGGGACCCTCGTCCACGGACCGGTTCTCCCGAGGGGAGTCTGGCCTGTGCCCCGCCTGGGAGGCTAACAGCCTAGCTTCGCCTGCAACGCCCCCACCCTGCCACAAGGCGGCAGACTTGGACCCAGCCGCTTCAACCCTCCAGTCTCTGCTGAACCACCCAAAAATGGAGTGTGACCGCTGCGACCTCAGTCCCCCAGAGCTCGAACCCCCACCTCTGTGAGGGAATGGGCGGCCTCCTGTCCTTGGCGTCCGCAACAGGCATTCACCTGCGGTGAACCTGGGCCTCGGGCGAGCAGGGCCAGGCCCCATGGTAGGAGCCCCGGGGGAGGCAATGGCAGCCTCTGCGGCCAGGCCTCGGGCTCTCCCCGGGGCTCTCTCGGGGCACGGGCACCCTCTCTCGCCTAGAGAGTGCCCACGCCGTCCCTTGACCCCCGCGAGACACCTGCTTCCCGTGATAAGAGGCCCCCTGCCTCCATGGAGCTTGGAACTCTGGGGCCGGGCTGCGGGTCACTGGGCTAAGGGGCTGGAAACGCGCAGACCCCTCCGTCCCGACCGCCCCACTGCGAAGATCCCCCCTGTTCTTCCATCCGTAAGGGGGTCGCCCCTTACGGATGGAAGAGCAGGGGGGAGGCCCCCAGGAGATGGCATTTGGCAGAGCCGCAGCTGGCCCGTTTCGGGCCAAGACGCGGGACCCGGCAGGTAGAGGGCAGGCAGCCCCACCAGGAGCCTCCCTCGGGGCAACGGGCCCCACCCTGGACATATCAGGCCTGCTTCACAGGGTCCCTGGGGTCCTGTCCGTGGAACTGGAAGCTCTCCCCGCCACCCAGAGGTCCGTTCCTTTTCCCGTGGACCACACTTGCCAGCGCGTCTCCCACCCCGGCAGAGGCAGAGTGCCAGGGAAGAACTAGGGACCCGGGGCCTGGATGAGGTGCGCGCCCGGGTTCCGCGCCTGGTGGGCAGGGGCCCGGGCGGGCCGGACCCACGCCCAGGGACCCCGTCTCCCGGGGGGACTCGGGCCTGAGACCTGCCTGGGGGGCTAAGAGTCTTTCTTGGCTCCGAAGGCCCCACCCTGCCCCGAGGCGGCAAACGTGCACCCAGACGCATCTACTCTCTAAAGTCTGGGCTGGACTTCCAGAGAAGGGACTGTGTCCGCTGGGACCCGGGTCCCACAGAGCTCGAACCCCCCTCCCCGTGAAGGCATCCGCGGCCTGTGGTCCTTGGTGTCCGCAAAAGGCATTCACCTGCGGAGAACCTGGGCCCAGGTGAGCGGGACCAGGCCCCACGGCAGGAGCCTAGGGAGGCCACCGGAGCCACGGGGGCCAGGGCTGGGCATTTTCCCGGGTGCTCTCTCGGGTCCCGGGCGCCCTCTCCCGCCCGGGGAGTGCCCACGCCGTCCCTTGACCCCCGCAGGACGCCTGCATCCCGCCATAAGCGGCCCACCTCCTCCATGGAGCACGGACACGGGGGGCCGGGGTGCGAGCAACTGGCCTACGTGGAGGCAAACCCGCAGACCCCTCCGTCCCGTCCCCGCCACTGCGAAGATCCCCCTGTTCTTCCATCCGTAAAGGGGTCCCCCTTTACGGATGGAAGAACAGGGGGGAGGCGCCCAGGAGATGGCTTTTGTCCGAGCCGCGGCTGGGTGGTTTTCGGGCCAAGAGGCGGGGCCGCGCAGGCGCAAGCAGGCCCCCCCACCACAAGCATCCCTCCGGGCAACGTGCCCCCCCCCCCCCGCCCCCCCTTGAGATATCAGGCCAGGTTCACAGGGTCCCTGGGCTGGTGTCAGAGTTAACGGATGCCCTCCCTGCCACCCAGAGGACCGTGCGTTTTCCCGTGGACCACACTTCCCAGCAGCCCTCCCACCCCCGCAGAGGCAGAGTGCCAGGGAAGAACTAGGGGCCTGGGGCCGGCAAGAGGGGCCGGCCACGGTTCCGCGCCAGGTGGAGCGGGTCCCGGCCGGCGGGCGGGCGGGCGGGCGGGCGGGACCCTCGTCCACGGACCGGTTCTCCCGAGGGGAGTCTGGCCTGTGCCCCGCCTGGGAGGCTAACAGCCTAGCTTCGCCTGCAACGCCCCCACCCTGCCACAAGGCGGCAGACTTGGACCCAGCCGCTTCAACCCTCCAGTCTCTGCTGAACCACCCAAAAATGGAGTGTGACCGCTGCGACCTCAGTCCCCCAGAGCTCGAACCCCCACCTCTGTGAGGGAATGGGCGGCCTCCTGTCCTTGGCGTCCGCAACAGGCATTCACCTGCGGTGAACCTGGGCCTCGGGCGAGCAGGGCCAGGCCCCATGGTAGGAGCCCCGGGGGAGGCAATGGCAGCCTCTGCGGCCAGGCCTCGGGCTCTCCCCGGGGCTCTCTCGGGGCACGGGCACCCTCTCTCGCCTAGAGAGTGCCCACGCCGTCCCTTGACCCCCGCGAGACACCTGCTTCCCGTGATAAGAGGCCCCCTGCCTCCATGGAGCTTGGAACTCTGGGGCCGGGCTGCGGGTCACTGGGCTAAGTGGCTGGAAACGCGCAGACCCCTCCGTCCCGACCGCCCCACTGCGAAGATCCCCCCTGTTCTTCCATCCGTAAGGGGGTCGCCCCTTACGGATGGAAGAACAGGGGGGAGGCCCCCAGGAGATGGCATTTGGCAGAGCCGCAGCTGGCCCGTTTCGGGCCAAGACGCGGGACCCGGCAGGTAGAGGGCAGGCAGCCCCACCAGGAGCCTCCCTCGGGGCAACGGGCCCCACCCTGGACATATCAGGCCTGCTTCACAGGGTCCCTGGGGTCCTGTCCGTGGAACTGGAAGCTCTCCCCGCCACCCAGAGGTCCGTTCCTTTTCCCGTGGACCACACTTGCCAGCGCGTCTCCCACCCCGGCAGAGGCAGAGTGCCAGGGAAGAACTAGGGACCCGGGGCCTGGATGAGGTGCGCGCCCGGGTTCCGCGCCTGGTGGGCAGGGGCCCGGGCGGGCCGGACCCACGCCCAGGGACCCCGTCTCCCGGGGGGACTCGGGCCTGAGACCTGCCTGGGGGGCTAAGAGTCTTTCTTGGCTCCGAAGGCCCCACCCTGCCCCGAGGCGGCAAACGTGCACCCAGACGCATCTACTCTCTAAAGTCTGGGCTGGACTTCCAGAGAAGGGACTGTGTCCGCTGGGACCCGGGTCCCACAGAGCTCGAACCCCCCTCCCCGTGAAGGCATCCGCGGCCTGTGGTCCTTGGTGTCCGCAAAAGGCATTCACCTGCGGAGAACCTGGGCCCAGGTGAGCGGGACCAGGCCCCACGGCAGGAGCCTAGGGAGGCCACCGGAGCCACGGGGGCCAGGGCTGGGCATTTTCCCGGGTGCTCTCTCGGGTCCCGGGCGCCCTCTCCCGCCCGGGGAGTGCCCACGCCGTCCCTTGACCCCCGCAGGACGCCTGCATCCCGCCATAAGCGGCCCACCTCCTCCATGGAGCACGGACACGGGGGGCCGGGGTGCGAGCAACTGGCCTACGTGGCGGCAAACCCGCAGACCCCTCCGTCCCGTCCCCGCCACTGCGAAGATCCCCCTGTTCTTCCATCCGTAAAGGGGTCCCCCTTTACGGATGGAAGAACAGGGGGGAGGCGCCCAGGAGATGGCTTTTGTCCGAGCCGCGGCTGGGTGGTTTTCGGGCCAAGAGGCGGGGCCGCGCAGACGCAAGCAGGTCCCCCCACCACAAGCATCCCTCCGGGCAACGTGCCCCCCCCCCCCGCCCCCACTTGAGATATCAGGCCAGGTTCACAGGGTCCCTGGGCTGGTGTCAGAGTTAACGGATGCCCTCCCTGCCACCCAGAGGACCGTGCGTTTTCCCGTGGACCACACTTCCCAGCAGCCCTCCCACCCCCGCAGAGGCAGAGTGCCAGGGAAGAACTAGGGGCCTGGGGCCGGCAAGAGGGGCCGGCCACGGTTCCGCGCCAGGTGGAGCGGGTCCCGGCCGGCGGGCGGGACCCTCGTCCACGGACCGGTTCTCCCGAGGGGAGTCTGGCCTGTGCCCCGCCTGGGAGGCTAACAGCCTAGCTTCGCCTGCAACGCCCCCACCCTGCCACAAGGCGGCAGACTTGGACCCAGCCGCTTCAACCCTCCAGTCTCTGCTGAACCACCCAAAAATGGAGTGTGACCGCTGCGACCTCAGTCCCCCAGAGCTCGAACCCCCACCTCTGTGAGGGAATGGGCGGCCTCCTGTCCTTGGCGTCCGCAACAGGCATTCACCTGCGGTGAACCTGGGCCTCGGGCGAGCAGGGCCAGGCCCCATGGTAGGAGCCCCGGGGGAGGCAATGGCAGCCTCTGCGGCCAGGCCTCGGGCTCTCCCCGGGGCTCTCTCGGGGCACGGGCACCCTCTCTCGCCTAGAGAGTGCCCACGCCGTCCCTTGACCCCCGCGAGACACCTGCTTCCCGTGATAAGAGGCCCCCTGCCTCCATGGAGCTTGGAACTCTGGGGCCGGGCTGCGGGTCACTGGGCTAAGGGGCTGGAAACGCGCAGACCCCTCCGTCCCGACCGCCCCACTGCGAAGATCCCCCCTGTTCTTCCATCCGTAAGGGGGTCGCCCCTTACGGATGGAAGAGCAGGGGGGAGGCCCCCAGGAGATGGCATTTGGCAGAGCCGCAGCTGGCCCGTTTCGGGCCAAGACGCGGGACCCGGCAGGTAGAGGGCAGGCAGCCCCACCAGGAGCCTCCCTCGGGGCAACGGGCCCCACCCTGGACATATCAGGCCTGCTTCACAGGGTCCCTGGGGTCCTGTCCGTGGAACTGGAAGCTCTCCCCGCCACCCAGAGGTCCGTTCCTTTTCCCGTGGACCACACTTGCCAGCGCGTCTCCCACCCCGGCAGAGGCAGAGTGCCAGGGAAGAACTAGGGACCCGGGGCCTGGATGAGGTGCGCGCCCGGGTTCCGCGCCTGGTGGGCAGGGGCCCGGGCGGGCCGGACCCACGCCCAGGGACCCCGACTCCCGGGGGGACTCGGGCCTGAGACCTGCCTGGGGGGCTAAGAGTCTTTCTTGGCTCCGAAGGCCCCACCCTGCCCCGAGGCGGCAAACGTGCACCCAGACGCATCTACTCTCTAAAGTCTGGGCTGGACTTCCAGAGAAGGGACTGTGTCCGCTGGGACCCCGGGTCCCACAGAGCTCGAACCCCCCTCCCCGTGAAGGCATCCGCGGCCTGTGGTCCTTGGTGTCCGCAAAAGGCATTCACCTGCGGAGAACCTGGGCCCAGGTGAGCGGGACCAGGCCCCACGGCAGGAGCCTAGGGAGGCCACCGGAGCCACGGGGGCCAGGGCTGGGCATTTTCCCGGGTGCTCTCTCGGGTCCCGGGCGCCCTCTCCCGCCCGGGGAGTGCCCACGCCGTCCCTTGACCCCCGCAGGACGCCTGCATCCCGCCATAAGCGGCCCACCTCCTCCATGGAGCACGGACACGGGGGGCCGGGGTGCGAGCAACTGGCCTACGTGGCGGCAAACCCGCAGACCCCTCCGTCCCGTCCCCGCCACTGCGAAGATCCCCCTGTTCTTCCATCCGTAAAGGGGTCCCCCTTTACGGATGGAAGAACAGGGGGGAGGCGCCCAGGAGATGGCTTTTGTCCGAGCCGCGGCTGGGTGGTTTTCGGGCCAAGAGGCGGGGCCGCGCAGGCGCAAGCAGGCCCCCCCACCACAAGCATCCCTCCGGGCAACGTGCCCCCCCCCGCCCCCCCTTGAGATATCAGGCCAGGTTCACAGGGTCCCTGGGCTGGTGTCAGAGTTAACGGATGCCCTCCCTGCCACCCAGAGGACCGTGCGTTTTCCCGTGGACCACACTTCCCAGCAGCCCTCCCACCCCCGCAGAGGCAGAGTGCCAGGGAAGAACTAGGGGCCTGGGGCCGGCAAGAGGGGCCGGCCACGGTTCCGCGCCAGGTGGAGCGGGTCCCGGCCGGCGGGCGGGACCCTCGTCCACGGACCGGTTCTCCCGAGGGGAGTCTGGCCTGTGCCCCGCCTGGGAGGCTAACAGCCTAGCTTCGCCTGCAACGCCCCCACCCTGCCACAAGGCGGCAGACTTGGACCCAGCCGCTTCAACCCTCCAGTCTCTGCTGAACCACCCAAAAATGGAGTGTGACCGCTGCGACCTCAGTCCCCCAGAGCTCGAACCCCCACCTCTGTGAGGGAATGGGCGGCCTCCTGTCCTTGGCGTCCGCAACAGGCATTCACCTGCGGTGAACCTGGGCCTCGGGCGTGCAGGGCCAGGCCCCATGGTAGGAGCCCCGGGGGAGGCAATGGCAGCCTCTGCGGCCAGGCCTCGGGCTCTCCCCGGGGCTCTCTCGGGGCACGGGCACCCTCTCTCGCCTAGAGAGTGCCCACGCCGTCCCTTGACCCCCGCGAGACACCTGCTTCCCGTGATAAGAGGCCCCCTGCCTCCATGGAGCTTGGAACTCTGGGGCCGGGCTGCGGGTCACTGGGCTAAGGGGCTGGAAACGCGCAGACCCCTCCGTCCCGACCGCCCCACTGCGAAGATCCCCCCTGTTCTTCCATCCGTAAGGGGGTCGTCCCTTACGGATGGAAGAGCAGGGGGGAGGCCCCCAGGAGATGGCATTTGGCAGAGCCGCAGCTGGCCCGTTTCGGGCCAAGACGCGGGACCCGGCAGGTAGAGGGCAGGCAGCCCCACCAGGAGCCTCCCTCGGGGCAACGGGCCCCACCCTGGACATATCAGGCCTGCTTCACAGGGTCCCTGGGGTCCTGTCCGTGGAACTGGAAGCTCTCCCCGCCACCCAGAGGTCCGTTCCTTTTCCCGTGGACCACACTTGCCAGCGCGTCTCCCACCCCGGCAGAGGCAGAGTGCCAGGGAAGAACTAGGGACCCGGGGCCTGGATGAGGTGCGCGCCCGGGTTCCGCGCCTGGTGGGCAGGGGCCCGGGCGGGCCGGACCCACGCCCAGGGACCCCGTCTCCCGGGGGGACTCGGGCCTGAGACCTGCCTGGGGGGCTAAGAGTCTTTCTTGGCTCCGAAGGCCCCACCCTGCCCCGAGGCGGCAAACGTGCACCCAGACGCATCTACTCTCTAAAGTCTGGGCTGGACTTCCAGAGAAGGGACTGTGTCCGCTGGGACCCGGGTCCCACAGAGCTCGAACCCCCCTCCCCGTGAAGGCATCCGCGGCCTGTGGTCCTTGGTGTCCGCAAAAGGCATTCACCTGCGGAGAACCTGGGCCCAGGTGAGCGGGACCAGGCCCCACGGCAGGAGCCTAGGGAGGCCACCGGAGCCACGGGGGCCAGGGCTGGGCATTTTCCCGGGTGCTCTCTCGGGTCCCGGGCGCCCTCTCCCGCCCGGGGAGTGCCCACGCCGTCCCTTGACCCCCGCAGGACGCCTGCATCCCGCCATAAGCGGCCCACCTCCTCCATGGAGCACGGACACGGGGGGCCGGGGTGCGAGCAACTGGCCTACGTGGCGGCAAACCCGCAGACCCCTCCGTCCCGTCCCCGCCACTGCGAAGATCCCCCTGTTCTTCCATCCGTAAAGGGGTCCCCCTTTACGGATGGAAGAACAGGGGGGAGGCGCCCAGGAGATGGCTTTTGTCCGAGCCGCGGCTGGGTGGTTTTCGGGCCAAGAGGCGGGGCCGCGCAGGCGCAAGCAGGCCCCCCCACCACAAGCATCCCTCCGGGCAACGTGCCCCCCCCCCGCCCCCCCTTGAGATATCAGGCCAGGTTCACAGGGTCCCTGGGCTGGTGTCAGAGTTAACGGATGCCCTCCCTGCCACCCAGAGGACCGTGCGTTTTCCCGTGGACCACACTTCCCAGCAGCCCTCCCACCCCCGCAGAGGCAGAGTGCCAGGGAAGAACTAGGGGCCTGGGGCCGGCAAGAGGGGCCGGCCACGGTTCCGCGCCAGGTGGAGCGGGTCCCGGCCGGCGGGCGGGCGGGCGGGCGGGCGGGACCCTCGTCCACGGACCGGTTCTCCCGAGGGGAGTCTGGCCTGTGCCCCGCCTGGGAGGCTAACAGCCTAGCTTCGCCTGCAACGCCCCCACCCTGCCACAAGGCGGCAGACTTGGACCCAGCCGCTTCAACCCTCCAGTCTCTGCTGAACCACCCAAAAATGGAGTGTGACCGCTGCGACCTCAGTCCCCCAGAGCTCGAACCCCCACCTCTGTGAGGGAATGGGCGGCCTCCTGTCCTTGGCGTCCGCAACAGGCATTCACCTGCGGTGAACCTGGGCCTCGGGCGAGCAGGGCCAGGCCCCATGGTAGGAGCCCCGGGGGAGGCAATGGCAGCCTCTGCGGCCAGGCCTCGGGCTCTCCCCGGGGCTCTCTCGGGGCACGGGCACCCTCTCTCGCCTAGAGAGTGCCCACGCCGTCCCTTGACCCCCGCGAGACACCTGCTTCCCGTGATAAGAGGCCCCCTGCCTCCATGGAGCTTGGAACTCTGGGGCCGGGCTGCGGGTCACTGGGCTAAGGGGCTGGAAACGCGCAGACCCCTCCGTCCCGACCGCCCCACTGCGAAGATCCCCCCTGTTCTTCCATCCGTAAGGGGGTCGCCCCTTACGGATGGAAGAGCAGGGGGGAGGCCCCCAGGAGATGGCATTTGGCAGAGCCGCAGCTGGCCCGTTTCGGGCCAAGACGCGGGACCCGGCAGGTAGAGGGCAGGCAGCCCCACCAGGAGCCTCCCTCGGGGCAACGGGCCCCACCCTGGACATATCAGGCCTGCTTCACAGGGTCCCTGGGGTCCTGTCCGTGGAACTGGAAGCTCTCCCCGCCACCCAGAGGTCCGTTCCTTTTCCCGTGGACCACACTTGCCAGCGCGTCTCCCACCCCGGCAGAGGCAGAGTGCCAGGGAAGAACTAGGGACCCGGGGCCTGGATGAGGTGCGCGCCCGGGTTCCGCGCCTGGTGGGCAGGGGCCCGGGCGGGCCGGACCCACGCCCAGGGACCCCGACTCCCGGGGGGACTCGGGCCTGAGACCTGCCTGGGGGGCTAAGAGTCTTTCTTGGCTCCGAAGGCCCCACCCTGCCCCGAGGCGGCAAACGTGCACCCAGACGCATCTACTCTCTAAAGTCTGGGCTGGACTTCCAGAGAAGGGACTGTGTCCGCTGGGACCCGGGTCCCACAGAGCTCGAACCCCCCTCCCCGTGAAGGCATCCGCGGCCTGTGGTCCTTGGTGTCCGCAAAAGGCATTCACCTGCGGAGAACCTGGGCCCAGGTGAGCGGGACCAGGCCCCACGGCAGGAGCCTAGGGAGGCCACCGGAGCCACGGGGGCCAGGGCTGGGCATTTTCCCGGGTGCTCTCTCGGGTCCCGGGCGCCCTCTCCCGCCCGGGGAGTGCCCACGCCGTCCCTTGACCCCCGCAGGACGCCTGCATCCCGCCATAAGCGGCCCACCTCCTCCATGGAGCACGGACACGGGGGGCCGGGGTGCGAGCAACTGGCCTACGTGGCGGCAAACCCGCAGACCCCTCCGTCCCGTCCCCGCCACTGCGAAGATCCCCCTGTTCTTCCATCCGTAAAGGGGTCCCCCTTTACGGATGGAAGAACAGGGGGGAGGCGCCCAGGAGATGGCTTTTGTCCGAGCCGCGGCTGGGTGGTTTTCGGGCCAAGAGGCGGGGCCGCGCAGGCGCAAGCAGGCCCCCCCACCACAAGCATCCCTCCGGGCAACGTGCCCCCCCCCCCGCCCCCCCTTGAGATATCAGGCCAGGTTCACAGGGTCCCTGGGCTGGTGTCAGAGTTAACGGATGCCCTCCCTGCCACCCAGAGGACCGTGCGTTTTCCCGTGGACCACACTTCCCAGCAGCCCTCCCACCCCCGCAGAGGCAGAGTGCCAGGGAAGAACTAGGGGCCTGGGGCCGGCAAGAGGGGCCGGCCACGGTTCCGCGCCAGGTGGAGCGGGTCCCGGCCGGCGGGCGGGCGGGCGGGCGGGCGGGACCCTCGTCCACGGACCGGTTCTCCCGAGGGGAGTCTGGCCTGTGCCCCGCCTGGGAGGCTAACAGCCTAGCTTCGCCTGCAACGCCCCCACCCTGCCACAAGGCGGCAGACTTGGACCCAGCCGCTTCAACCCTCCAGTCTCTGCTGAACCACCCAAAAATGGAGTGTGACCGCTGCGACCTCAGTCCCCCAGAGCTCGAACCCCCACCTCTGTGAGGGAATGGGCGGCCTCCTGTCCTTGGCGTCCGCAACAGGCATTCACCTGCGGTGAACCTGGGCCTCGGGCGAGCAGGGCCAGGCCCCATGGTAGGAGCCCCGGGGGAGGCAATGGCAGCCTCTGCGGCCAGGCCTCGGGCTCTCCCCGGGGCTCTCTCGGGGCACGGGCACCCTCTCTCGCCTAGAGAGTGCCCACGCCGTCCCTTGACCCCCGCGAGACACCTGCTTCCCGTGATAAGAGGCCCTCTGCCTCCATGGAGCTTGGAACTCTGGGGCCGGGCTGCGGGTCACTGGGCTAAGGGGCTGGAAACGCGCAGACCCCTCCGTCCCGACCGCCCCACTGCGAAGATCCCCCCTGTTCTTCCATCCGTAAGGGGGTCGCCCCTTACGGATGGAAGAGCAGGGGGGAGGCCCCCAGGAGATGGCATTTGGCAGAGCCGCAGCTGGCCCGTTTCGGGCCAAGACGCGGGACCCGGCAGGTAGAGGGCAGGCAGCCCCACCAGGAGCCTCCCTCGGGGCAACGGGCCCCACCCTGGACATATCAGGCCTGCTTCACAGGGTCCCTGGGGTCCTGTCCGTGGAACTGGAAGCTCTCCCCGCCACCCAGAGGTCCGTTCCTTTTCCCGTGGACCACACTTGCCAGCGCGTCTCCCACCCCGGCAGAGGCAGAGTGCCAGGGAAGAACTAGGGACCCGGGGCCTGGATGAGGTGCGCGCCCGGGTTCCGCGCCTGGTGGGCAGGGGCCCGGGCGGGCCGGACCCACGCCCAGGGACCCCGACTCCCGGGGGGACTCGGGCCTGAGACCTGCCTGGGGGGCTAAGAGTCTTTCTTGGCTCCGAAGGCCCCACCCTGCCCCGAGGCGGCAAACGTGCACCCAGACGCATCTACTCTCTAAAGTCTGGGCTGGACTTCCAGAGAAGGGACTGTGTCCGCTGGGACCCGGGTCCCACAGAGCTCGAACCCCCCTCCCCGTGAAGGCATCCGCGGCCTGTGGTCCTTGGTGTCCGCAAAAGGCATTCACCTGCGGAGAACCTGGGCCCAGGTGAGCGGGACCAGGCCCCACGGCAGGAGCCTAGGGAGGCCACCGGAGCCACGGGGGCCAGGGCTGGGCATTTTCCCGGGTGCTCTCTCGGGTCCCGGGCGCCCTCTCCCGCCCGGGGAGTGCCCACGCCGTCCCTTGACCCCCGCAGGACGCCTGCATCCCGCCATAAGCGGCCCACCTCCTCCATGGAGCACGGACACGGGGGGCCGGGGTGCGAGCAACTGGCCTACGTGGCGGCAAACCCGCAGACCCCTCCGTCCCGTCCCCGCCACTGCGAAGATCCCCCTGTTCTTCCATCCGTAAAGGGGTCCCCCTTTACGGATGGAAGAACAGGGGGGAGGCGCCCAGGAGATGGCTTTTGTCCGAGCCGCGGCTGGGTGGTTTTCGGGCCAAGAGGCGGGGCCGCGCAGGCGCAAGCAGGCCCCCCCACCACAAGCATCCCTCCGGGCAACGTGCCCCCCCCCCGCCCCCCCTTGAGATATCAGGCCAGGTTCACAGGGTCCCTGGGCTGGTGTCAGAGTTAACGGATGCCCTCCCTGCCACCCAGAGGACCGTGCGTTTTCCCGTGGACCACACTTCCCAGCAGCCCTCCCACCCCCGCAGAGGCAGAGTGCCAGGGAAGAACTAGGGGCCTGGGGCCGGCAAGAGGGGCCGGCCACGGTTCCGCGCCAGGTGGAGCGGGTCCCGGCCGGGCGGCGGCGCGGCGGGCGGGACCCTCGTCCACGGACCGGTTCTCCCGAGGGGAGTCTGGCCTGTGCCCCGCCTGGGAGGCTAACAGCCTAGCTTCGCCTGCAACGCCCCCACCCTGCCACAAGGCGGCAGACTTGGACCCAGCCGCTTCAACCCTCCAGTCTCTGCTGAACCACCCAAAAATGGAGTGTGACCGCTGCGACCTCAGTCCCCCAGAGCTCGAACCCCCACCTCTGTGAGGGAATGGGCGGCCTCCTGTCCTTGGCGTCCGCAACAGGCATTCACCTGCGGTGAACCTGGGCCTCGGGCGAGCAGGGCCAGGCCCCATGGTAGGAGCCCCGGGGGAGGCAATGGCAGCCTCTGCGGCCAGGCCTCGGGCTCTCCCCGGGGCTCTCTCGGGGCACGGGCACCCTCTCTCGCCTAGAGAGTGCCCACGCCGTCCCTTGACCCCCGCGAGACACCTGCTTCCCGTGATAAGAGGCCCCCTGCCTCCATGGAGCTTGGAACTCTGGGGCCGGGCTGCGGGTCACTGGGCTAAGGGGCTGGAAACGCGCAGACCCCTCCGTCCCGACCGCCCCACTGCGAAGATCCCCCCTGTTCTTCCATCCGTAAGGGGGTCGCCCCTTACGGATGGAAGAGCAGGGGGGAGGCCCCCAGGAGATGGCATTTGGCAGAGCCGCAGCTGGCCCGTTTCGGGCCAAGACGCGGGACCCGGCAGGTAGAGGGCAGGCAGCCCCACCAGGAGCCTCCCTCGGGGCAACGGGCCCCACCCTGGACATATCAGGCCTGCTTCACAGGGTCCCTGGGGTCCTGTCCGTGGAACTGGAAGCTCTCCCCGCCACCCAGAGGTCCGTTCCTTTTCCCGTGGACCACACTTGCCAGCGCGTCTCCCACCCCGGCAGAGGCAGAGTGCCAGGGAAGAACTAGGGACCCGGGGCCTGGATGAGGTGCGCGCCCGGGTTCCGCGCCTGGTGGGCAGGGGCCCGGGCGGGCCGGACCCACGCCCAGGGACCCCGACTCCCGGGGGGACTCGGGCCTGAGACCTGCCTGGGGGGCTAAGAGTCTTTCTTGGCTCCGAAGGCCCCACCCTGCCCCGAGGCGGCAAACGTGCACCCAGACGCATCTACTCTCTAAAGTCTGGGCTGGACTTCCAGAGAAGGGACTGTGTCCGCTGGGACCCGGGTCCCACAGAGCTCGAACCCCCCTCCCCGTGAAGGCATCCGCGGCCTGTGGTCCTTGGTGTCCGCAAAAGGCATTCACCTGCGGAGAACCTGGGCCCAGGTGAGCGGGACCAGGCCCCACGGCAGGAGCCTAGGGAGGCCACCGGAGCCACGGGGGCCAGGGCTGGGCATTTTCCCGGGTGCTCTCTCGGGTCCCGGGCGCCCTCTCCCGCCCGGGGAGTGCCCACGCCGTCCCTTGACCCCCGCAGGACGCCTGCATCCCGCCATAAGCGGCCCACCTCCTCCATGGAGCACGGACACGGGGGGCCGGGGTGCGAGCAACTGGCCTACGTGGCGGCAAACCCGCAGACCCCTCCGTCCCGTCCCCGCCACTGCGAAGATCCCCCTGTTCTTCCATCCGTAAAGGGGTCCCCCTTTACGGATGGAAGAACAGGGGGGAGGCGCCCAGGAGATGGCTTTTGTCCGAGCCGCGGCTGGGTGGTTTTCGGGCCAAGAGGCGGGGCCGCGCAGACGCAAGCAGGTCCCCCCACCACAAGCATCCCTCCGGGCAACGTGCCCCCCCCCCCGCCCCCACTTGAGATATCAGGCCAGGTTCACAGGGTCCCTGGGCTGGTGTCAGAGTTAACGGATGCCCTCCCTGCCACCCAGAGGACCGTGCGTTTTCCCGTGGACCACACTTCCCAGCAGCCCTCCCACCCCCGCAGAGGCAGAGTGCCAGGGAAGAACTAGGGGCCTGGGGCCGGCAAGAGGGGCCGGCCACGGTTCCGCGCCAGGTGGAGCGGGTCCCGGCCGGCGGGCGGGACCCTCGTCCACGGACCGGTTCTCCCGAGGGGAGTCTGGCCTGTGCCCCGCCTGGGAGGCTAACAGCCTAGCTTCGCCTGCAACGCCCCCACCCTGCCACAAGGCGGCAGACTTGGACCCAGCCGCTTCAACCCTCCAGTCTCTGCTGAACCACCCAAAAATGGAGTGTGACCGCTGCGACCTCAGTCCCCCAGAGCTCGAACCCCCACCTCTGTGAGGGAATGGGCGGCCTCCTGTCCTTGGCGTCCGCAACAGGCATTCACCTGCGGTGAACCTGGGCCTCGGGCGAGCAGGGCCAGGCCCCATGGTAGGAGCCCCGGGGGAGGCAATGGCAGCCTCTGCGGCCAGGCCTCGGGCTCTCCCCGGGGCTCTCTCGGGGCACGGGCACCCTCTCTCGCCTAGAGAGTGCCCACGCCGTCCCTTGACCCCCGCGAGACACCTGCTTCCCGTGATAAGAGGCCCCCTGCCTCCATGGAGCTTGGAACTCTGGGGCCGGGCTGCGGGTCACTGGGCTAAGTGGCTGGAAACGCGCAGACCCCTCCGTCCCGACCGCCCCACTGCGAAGATCCCCCCTGTTCTTCCATCCGTAAGGGGGTCGCCCCTTACGGATGGAAGAGCAGGGGGGAGGCCCCCAGGAGATGGCATTTGGCAGAGCCGCAGCTGGCCCGTTTCGGGCCAAGACGCGGGACCCGGCAGGTAGAGGGCAGGCAGCCCCACCAGGAGCCTCCCTCGGGGCAACGGGCCCCACCCTGGACATATCAGGCCTGCTTCACAGGGTCCCTGGGGTCCTGTCCGTGGAACTGGAAGCTCTCCCCGCCACCCAGAGGTCCGTTCCTTTTCCCGTGGACCACACTTGCCAGCGCGTCTCCCACCCCGGCAAAGGCAGAGTGCCAGGGAAGAACTAGGGACCCGGGGCCTGGATGAGGTGCGCGCCCGGGTTCCGCGCCTGGTGGGCAGGGGCCCGGGCGGGCCGGACCCACGCCCAGGGACCCCGTCTCCCGGGGGGACTCGGGCCTGAGACCTGCCTGGGGGGCTAAGAGTCTTTCTTGGCTCCGAAGGCCCCACCCTGCCCCTAGGCGGCAAACGTGCACCCAGACGCATCTACTCTCTAAAGTCTGGGCTGGACTTCCAGAGAAGGGACTGTGTCCGCTGGGACCCGGGTCCCACAGAGCTCGAACCCCCCTCCCCGTGAAGGCATCCGCGGCCTGTGGTCCTTGGTGTCCGCAAAAGGCATTCACCTGCGGAGAACCTGGGCCCAGGTGAGCGGGACCAGGCCCCACGGCAGGAGCCTAGGGAGGCCACCGGAGCCACGGGGGCCAGGGCTGGGCATTTTCCCGGGTGCTCTCTCGGGTCCCGGGCGCCCTCTCCCGCCCGGGGAGTGCCCACGCCGTCCCTTGACCCCCGCAGGACGCCTGCATCCCGCCATAAGCGGCCCACCTCCTCCATGGAGCACGGACACGGGGGGCCGGGGTGCGAGCAACTGGCCTACGTGGCGGCAAACCCGCAGACCCCTCCGTCCCGTCCCCGCCACTGCGAAGATCCCCCTGTTCTTCCATCCGTAAAGGGGTCCCCCTTTACGGATGGAAGAACAGGGGGGAGGCGCCCAGGAGATGGCTTTTGTCCGAGCCGCGGCTGGGTGGTTTTCGGGCCAAGAGGCGGGGCCGCGCAGGCGCAAGCAGGCCCCCCCACCACAAGCATCCCTCCGGGCAACGTGCCCCCCCCCCGCCCCCCCTTGAGATATCAGGCCAGGTTCACAGGGTCCCTGGGCTGGTGTCAGAGTTAACGGATGCCCTCCCTGCCACCCAGAGGACCGTGCGTTTTCCCGTGGACCACACTTCCCAGCAGCCCTCCCACCCCCGCAGAGGCAGAGTGCCAGGGAAGAACTAGGGGCCTGGGGCCGGCAAGAGGGGCCGGCCACGGTTCCGCGCCAGGTGGAGCGGGTCCCGGCCGGCGGGCGGGCGGGCGGGCGGGCGGGACCCTCGTCCACGGACCGGTTCTCCCGAGGGGAGTCTGGCCTGTGCCCCGCCTGGGAGGCTAACAGCCTAGCTTCGCCTGCAACGCCCCCACCCTGCCACAAGGCGGCAGACTTGGACCCAGCCGCTTCAACCCTCCAGTCTCTGCTGAACCACCCAAAAATGGAGTGTGACCGCTGCGACCTCAGTCCCCCAGAGCTCGAACCCCCACCTCTGTGAGGGAATGGGCGGCCTCCTGTCCTTGGCGTCCGCAACAGGCATTCACCTGCGGTGAACCTGGGCCTCGGGCGAGCAGGGCCAGGCCCCATGGTAGGAGCCCCGGGGGAGGCAATGGCAGCCTCTGCGGCCAGGCCTCGGGCTCTCCCCGGGGCTCTCTCGGGGCACGGGCACCCTCTCTCGCCTAGAGAGTGCCCACGCCGTCCCTTGACCCCCGCGAGACACCTGCTTCCCGTGATAAGAGGCCCCCTGCCTCCATGGAGCTTGGAACTCTGGGGCCGGGCTGCGGGTCACTGGGCTAAGGGGCTGGAAACGCGCAGACCCCTCCGTCCCGACCGCCCCACTGCGAAGATCCCCCCTGTTCTTCCATCCGTAAGGGGGTCGCCCCTTACGGATGGAAGAGCAGGGGGGAGGCCCCCAGGAGATGGCATTTGGCAGAGCCGCAGCTGGCCCGTTTCGGGCCAAGACGCGGGACCCGGCAGGTAGAGGGCAGGCAGCCCCACCAGGAGCCTCCCTCGGGGCAACGGGCCCCACCCTGGACATATCAGGCCTGCTTCACAGGGTCCCTGGGGTCCTGTCCGTGGAACTGGAAGCTCTCCCCGCCACCCAGAGGTCCGTTCCTTTTCCCGTGGACCACACTTGCCAGCGCGTCTCCCACCCCGGCAGAGGCAGAGTGCCAGGGAAGAACTAGGGACCCGGGGCCTGGATGAGGTGCGCGCCCGGGTTCCGCGCCTGGTGGGCAGGGGCCCGGGCGGGCCGGACCCACGCCCAGGGACCCCGACTCCCGGGGGGACTCGGGCCTGAGACCTGCCTGGGGGGCTAAGAGTCTTTCTTGGCTCCGAAGGCCCCACCCTGCCCCGAGGCGGCAAACGTGCACCCAGACGCATCTACTCTCTAAAGTCTGGGCTGGACTTCCAGAGAAGGGACTGTGTCCGCTGGGACCCGGGTCCCACAGAGCTCGAACCCCCCTCCCCGTGAAGGCATCCGCGGCCTGTGGTCCTTGGTGTCCGCAAAAGGCATTCACCTGCGGAGAACCTGGGCCCAGGTGAGCGGGACCAGGCCCCACGGCAGGAGCCTAGGGAGGCCACCGGAGCCACGGGGGCCAGGGCTGGGCATTTTCCCGGGTGCTCTCTCGGGTCCCGGGCGCCCTCTCCCGCCCGGGGAGTGCCCACGCCGTCCCTTGACCCCCCGCAGGACGCCTGCATCCCGCCATAAGCGGCCCACCTCCTCCATGGAGCACGGACACGGGGGGCCGGGGTGCGAGCAACTGGCCTACGTGGCGGCAAACCCGCAGACCCCTCCGTCCCGTCCCCGCCACTGCGAAGATCCCCCTGTTCTTCCATCCGTAAAGGGGTCCCCCTTTACGGATGGAAGAACAGGGGGGAGGCGCCCAGGAGATGGCTTTTGTCCGAGCCGCGGCTGGGTGGTTTTCGGGCCAAGAGGCGGGGCCGCGCAGACGCAAGCAGGTCCCCCCACCACAAGCATCCCTCCGGGCAACGTGCCCCCCCCCCCCGCCCCCACTTGAGATATCAGGCCAGGTTCACAGGGTCCCTGGGCTGGTGTCAGAGTTAACGGATGCCCTCCCTGCCACCCAGAGGACCGTGCGTTTTCCCGTGGACCACACTTCCCAGCAGCCCTCCCACCCCCGCAGAGGCAGAGTGCCAGGGAAGAACTAGGGGCCTGGGGCCGGCAAGAGGGGCCGGCCACGGTTCCGCGCCAGGTGGAGCGGGTCCCGGCCGGCGGGCGGGACCCTCGTCCACGGACCGGTTCTCCCGAGGGGAGTCTGGCCTGTGCCCCGCCTGGGAGGCTAACAGCCTAGCTTCGCCTGCAACGCCCCCACCCTGCCACAAGGCGGCAGACTTGGACCCAGCCGCTTCAACCCTCCAGTCTCTGCTGAACCACCCAAAAATGGAGTGTGACCGCTGCGACCTCAGTCCCCCCAGAGCTCGAACCCCCACCTCTGTGAGGGAATGGGCGGCCTCCTGTCCTTGGCGTCCGCAACAGGCATTCACCTGCGGTGAACCTGGGCCTCGGGCGAGCAGGGCCAGGCCCCATGGTAGGAGCCCCGGGGGAGGCAATGGCAGCCTCTGCGGCCAGGCCTCGGGCTCTCCCCGGGGCTCTCTCGGGGCACGGGCACCCTCTCTCGCCTAGAGAGTGCCCACGCCGTCCCTTGACCCCCGCGAGACACCTGCTTCCCGTGATAAGAGGCCCCCTGCCTCCATGGAGCTTGGAACTCTGGGGCCGGGCTGCGGGTCACTGGGCTAAGGGGCTGGAAACGCGCAGACCCCTCCGTCCCGACCGCCCCACTGCGAAGATCCCCCCTGTTCTTCCATCCGTAAGGGGGTCGCCCCTTACGGATGGAAGAGCAGGGGGGAGGCCCCCAGGAGATGGCATTTGGCAGAGCCGCAGCTGGCCCGTTTCGGGCCAAGACGCGGGACCCGGCAGGTAGAGGGCAGGCAGCCCCACCAGGAGCCTCCCTCGGGGCAACGGGCCCCACCCTGGACATATCAGGCCTGCTTCACAGGGTCCCTGGGGTCCTGTCCGTGGAACTGGAAGCTCTCCCCGCCACCCAGAGGTCCGTTCCTTTTCCCGTGGACCACACTTGCCAGCGCGTCTCCACCCCGGCAGAGGCAGAGTGCCAGGGAAGAACTAGGGACCCGGGGCCTGGATGAGGTGCGCGCCCCGGGTTCCGCGCCTGGTGGGCAGGGGCCCGGGCGGGCCGGACCCACGCCCAGGGACCCCGACTCCCGGGGGGACTCGGGCCTGAGACCTGCCTGGGGGGCTAAGAGTCTTTCTTGGCTCCGAAGGCCCCACCCTGCCCCGAGGCGGCAAACGTGCACCCAGACGCATCTACTCTCTAAAGTCTGGGCTGGACTTCCAGAGAAGGGACTGTGTCCGCTGGGACCCGGGTCCCACAGAGCTCGAACCCCCCTCCCCGTGAAGGCATCCGCGGCCTGTGGTCCTTGGTGTCCGCAAAAGGCATTCACCTGCGGAGAACCTGGGCCCAGGTGAGCGGGACCAGGCCCCACGGCAGGAGCCTAGGGAGGCCACCGGAGCCACGGGGGCCAGGGCTGGGCATTTTCCCGGGTGCTCTCTCGGGTCCCGGGCGCCCTCTCCCGCCCGGGGAGTGCCCACGCCGTCCCTTGACCCCCGCAGGACGCCTGCATCCCGCCATAAGCGGCCCACCTCCTCCATGGAGCACGGACACGGGGGGCCGGGGTGCGAGCAACTGGCCTACGTGGCGGCAAACCCGCAGACCCCTCCGTCCCGTCCCCGCCACTGCGAAGATCCCCTGTTCTTCCATCCGTAAAGGGGTCCCCCTTTACGGATGGAAGAACAGGGGGGAGGCGCCCAGGAGATGGCTTTTGTCCGAGCCGCGGCTGGGTGGTTTTCGGGCCAAGAGGCGGGGCCGCGCAGGCGCAAGCAGGCCCCCCCACCACAAGCATCCCTCCGGGCAACGTGCCCCCCCCCCCGCCCCCCCTTGAGATATCAGGCCAGGTTCACAGGGTCCCTGGGCTGGTGTCAGAGTTAACGGATGCCCTCCCTGCCACCCAGAGGACCGTGCGTTTTCCCGTGGACCACACTTCCCAGCAGCCCTCCCACCCCCGCAGAGGCAGAGTGCCAGGGAAGAACTAGGGGCCTGGGGCCGGCAAGAGGGGCCGGCCACGGTTCCGCGCCAGGTGGAGCGGGTCCCGGCCGGCGGGCGGGCGGGCGGGCGGGCGGGACCCTCGTCCACGGACCGGTTCTCCCGAGGGGAGTCTGGCCTGTGCCCCGCCTGGGAGGCTAACAGCCTAGCTTCGCCTGCAACGCCCCCACCCTGCCACAAGGCGGCAGACTTGGACCCAGCCGCTTCAACCCTCCAGTCTCTGCTGAACCACCCAAAAATGGAGTGTGACCGCTGCGACCCTCAGTCCCCCAGAGCTCGAACCCCCACCTCTGTGAGGGAATGGGCGGCCTCCTGTCCTTGGCGTCCGCAACAGGCATTCACCTGCGGTGAACCTGGGCCTCGGGCGAGCAGGGCCAGGCCCCATGGTAGGAGCCCCGGGGGAGGCAATGGCAGCCTCTGCGGCCAGGCCTCGGGCTCTCCCCGGGGCTCTCTCGGGGCACGGGCACCCTCTCTCGCCTAGAGAGTGCCCACGCCGTCCCTTGACCCCCGCGAGACACCTGCTTCCCGTGATAAGAGGCCCCCTGCCTCCATGGAGCTTGGAACTCTGGGGCCGGGCTGCGGGTCACTGGGCTAAGGGGGCTGGAAACGCGCAGACCCCTCCGTCCCGACCGCCCCACTGCGAAGATCCCCCCTGTTCTTCCATCCGTAAGGGGGTCGCCCCTTACGGATGGAAGAGCAGGGGGGAGGCCCCCAGGAGATGGCATTTGGCAGAGCCGCAGCTGGCCCGTTTCGGGCCAAGACGCGGGACCCGGCAGGTAGAGGGCAGGCAGCCCCACCAGGAGCCTCCCTCGGGGCAACGGGCCCCACCCTGGACATATCAGGCCTGCTTCACAGGGTCCCTGGGGTCCTGTCCGTGGAACTGGAAGCTCTCCCCGCCACCCAGAGGTCCGTTCCTTTTCCCGTGGACCACACTTGCCAGCGCGTCTCCCACCCCGGCAGAGGCAGAGTGCCAGGGAAGAACTAGGGACCCGGGGCCTGGATGAGGTGCGCGCCCGGGTTCCGCGCCTGGTGGGCAGGGGCCCGGGCGGGCCGGACCCACGCCCAGGGACCCCGACTCCCGGGGGGACTCGGGCCTGAGACCTGCCTGGGGGGCTAAGAGTCTTTCTTGGCTCCGAAGGCCCCACCCTGCCCCGAGGCGGCAAACGTGCACCCAGACGCATCTACTCTCTAAAGTCTGGGCTGGACTTCCAGAGAAGGGACTGTGTCCGCTGGGACCCGGGTCCCACAGAGCTCGAACCCCCCTCCCCGTGAAGGCATCCGCGGCCTGTGGTCCTTGGTGTCCGCAAAAGGCATTCACCTGCGGAGAACCTGGGCCCAGGTGAGCGGGACCAGGCCCCACGGCAGGAGCCTAGGGAGGCCACCGGAGCCACGGGGGCCAGGGCTGGGCATTTTCCCGGGTGCTCTCTCGGGTCCCGGGCGCCCTCTCCCGCCCGGGGAGTGCCCACGCCGTCCCTTGACCCCCGCAGGACGCCTGCATCCCGCCATAAGCGGCCCACCTCCTCCATGGAGCACGGACACGGGGGGCCGGGGTGCGAGCAACTGGCCTACGTGGCGGCAAACCCGCAGACCCCTCCGTCCCGTCCCCGCCACTGCGAAGATCCCCCTGTTCTTCCATCCGTAAAGGGGTCCCCCTTTACGGATGGAAGAACAGGGGGGAGGCGCCCAGGAGATGGCTTTTGTCCGAGCCGCGGCTGGGTGGTTTTCGGGCCAAGAGGCGGGGCCGCGCAGACGCAAGCAGGTCCCCCCACCACAAGCATCCCTCCGGGCAACGTGCCCCCCCCCCCCGCCCCCACTTGAGATATCAGGCCAGGTTCACAGGGTCCCTGGGCTGGTGTCAGAGTTAACGGATGCCCTCCCTGCCACCCAGAGGACCGTGCGTTTTCCCGTGGACCACACTTCCCAGCAGCCCTCCCACCCCCCGCAGAGGCAGAGTGCCAGGGAAGAACTAGGGGCCTGGGGCCGGCAAGAGGGGCCGGCCACGGTTCCGCGCCAGGTGGAGCGGGTCCCGGCCGGCGGGCGGGACCCTCGTCCACGGACCGGTTCTCCCGAGGGGAGTCTGGCCTGTGCCCCGCCTGGGAGGCTAACAGCCTAGCTTCGCCTGCAACGCCCCCACCCTGCCACAAGGCGGCAGACTTGGACCCAGCCGCTTCAACCCTCCAGTCTCTGCTGAACCACCCAAAAATGGAGTGTGACCGCTGCGACCTCAGTCCCCCAGAGCTCGAACCCCCACCTCTGTGAGGGAATGGGCGGCCTCCTGTCCTTGGCGTCCGCAACAGGCATTCACCTGCGGTGAACCTGGGCCTCGGGCGAGCAGGGCCAGGCCCCATGGTAGGAGCCCCGGGGGAGGCAATGGCAGCCTCTGCGGCCAGGCCTCGGGCTCTCCCCGGGGCTCTCTCGGGGCACGGGCACCCTCTCTCGCCTAGAGAGTGCCCACGCCGTCCCTTGACCCCCGCGAGACACCTGCTTCCCGTGATAAGAGGCCCCCTGCCTCCATGGAGCTTGGAACTCTGGGGCCGGGCTGCGGGTCACTGGGCTAAGTGGCTGGAAACGCGCAGACCCCTCCGTCCCGACCGCCCCACTGCGAAGATCCCCCCTGTTCTTCCATCCGTAAGGGGGTCGCCCCTTACGGATGGAAGAGCAGGGGGGAGGCCCCCAGGAGATGGCATTTGGCAGAGCCGCAGCTGGCCCGTTTCGGGCCAAGACGCGGGACCCGGCAGGTAGAGGGCAGGCAGCCCCACCAGGAGCCTCCCTCGGGGCAACGGGCCCCACCCTGGACATATCAGGCCTGCTTCACAGGGTCCCTGGGGTCCTGTCCGTGGAACTGGAAGCTCTCCCCGCCACCCAGAGGTCCGTTCCTTTTCCCGTGGACCACACTTGCCAGCGCGTCTCCCACCCCGGCAAAGGCAGAGTGCCAGGGAAGAACTAGGGACCCGGGGCCTGGATGAGGTGCGCGCCCGGGTTCCGCGCCTGGTGGGCAGGGGCCCGGGCGGGCCGGACCCACGCCCAGGGACCCCGTCTCCCGGGGGGACTCGGGCCTGAGACCTGCCTGGGGGGCTAAGAGTCTTTCTTGGCTCCGAAGGCCCCACCCTGCCCCTAGGCGGCAAACGTGCACCCAGACGCATCTACTCTCTAAAGTCTGGGCTGGACTTCCAGAGAAGGGACTGTGTCCGCTGGGACCCGGGTCCCACAGAGCTCGAACCCCCCTCCCCGTGAAGGCATCCGCGGCCTGTGGTCCTTGGTGTCCGCAAAAGGCATTCACCTGCGGAGAACCTGGGCCCAGGTGAGCGGGACCAGGCCCCACGGCAGGAGCCTAGGGAGGCCACCGGAGCCACGGGGGCCAGGGCTGGGCATTTTCCCGGGTGCTCTCTCGGGTCCCGGGCGCCCTCTCCCGCCCGGGGAGTGCCCACGCCGTCCCTTGACCCCCGCAGGACGCCTGCATCCCGCCATAAGCGGCCCACCTCCTCCATGGAGCACGGACACGGGGGGCCGGGGTGCGAGCAACTGGCCTACGTGGCGGCAAACCCGCAGACCCCTCCGTCCCGTCCCCGCCACTGCGAAGATCCCCCTGTTCTTCCATCCGTAAAGGGGTCCCCCTTTACGGATGGAAGAACAGGGGGGAGGCGCCCAGGAGATGGCTTTTGTCCGAGCCGCGGCTGGGTGGTTTTCGGGCCAAGAGGCGGGGCCGCGCAGGCGCAAGCAGGCCCCCCCACCACAAGCATCCCTCCGGGCAACGTGCCCCCCCCCCGCCCCCCCTTGAGATATCAGGCCAGGTTCACAGGGTCCCTGGGCTGGTGTCAGAGTTAACGGATGCCCTCCCTGCCACCCAGAGGACCGTGCGTTTTCCCGTGGACCACACTTCCCAGCAGCCCTCCCACCCCCGCAGAGGCAGAGTGCCAGGGAAGAACTAGGGGCCTGGGGCCGGCAAGAGGGGCCGGCCACGGTTCCGCGCCAGGTGGAGCGGGTCCCGGCCGGCGGGCGGGCGGGCGGGCGGGCGGGACCCTCGTCCACGGACCGGTTCTCCCGAGGGGAGTCTGGCCTGTGCCCCGCCTGGGAGGCTAACAGCCTAGCTTCGCCTGCAACGCCCCCACCCTGCCACAAGGCGGCAGACTTGGACCCAGCCGCTTCAACCCTCCAGTCTCTGCTGAACCACCCAAAAATGGAGTGTGACCGCTGCGACCTCAGTCCCCCAGAGCTCGAACCCCCACCTCTGTGAGGGAATGGGCGGCCTCCTGTCCTTGGCGTCCGCAACAGGCATTCACCTGCGGTGAACCTGGGCCTCGGGCGAGCAGGGCCAGGCCCCATGGTAGGAGCCCCGGGGGAGGCAATGGCAGCCTCTGCGGCCAGGCCTCGGGCTCTCCCCGGGGCTCTCTCGGGGCACGGGCACCCTCTCTCGCCTAGAGAGTGCCCACGCCGTCCCTTGACCCCCGCGAGACACCTGCTTCCCGTGATAAGAGGCCCCCTGCCTCCATGGAGCTTGGAACTCTGGGGCCGGGCTGCGGGTCACTGGGCTAAGGGGCTGGAAACGCGCAGACCCCTCCGTCCCGACCGCCCCACTGCGAAGATCCCCCCTGTTCTTCCATCCGTAAGGGGGTCGCCCCTTACGGATGGAAGAGCAGGGGGGAGGCCCCCAGGAGATGGCATTTGGCAGAGCCGCAGCTGGCCCGTTTCGGGCCAAGACGCGGGACCCGGCAGGTAGAGGGCAGGCAGCCCCACCAGGAGCCTCCCTCGGGGCAACGGGCCCCACCCTGGACATATCAGGCCTGCTTCACAGGGTCCCTGGGGTCCTGTCCGTGGAACTGGAAGCTCTCCCCGCCACCCAGAGGTCCGTTCCTTTTCCCGTGGACCACACTTGCCAGCGCGTCTCCCACCCCGGCAGAGGCAGAGTGCCAGGGAAGAACTAGGGACCCGGGGCCTGGATGAGGTGCGCGCCCGGGTTCCGCGCCTGGTGGGCAGGGGCCCGGGCGGGCCGGACCCACGCCCAGGGACCCCGACTCCCGGGGGGACTCGGGCCTGAGACCTGCCTGGGGGGCTAAGAGTCTTTCTTGGCTCCGAAGGCCCCACCCTGCCCCGAGGCGGCAAACGTGCACCCAGACGCATCTACTCTCTAAAGTCTGGGCTGGACTTCCAGAGAAGGGACTGTGTCCGCTGGGACCCGGGTCCCACAGAGCTCGAACCCCCCTCCCCGTGAAGGCATCCGCGGCCTGTGGTCCTTGGTGTCCGCAAAAGGCATTCACCTGCGGAGAACCTGGGCCCAGGTGAGCGGGACCAGGCCCCACGGCAGGAGCCTAGGGAGGCCACCGGAGCCACGGGGGCCAGGGCTGGGCATTTTCCCGGGTGCTCTCTCGGGTCCCGGGCGCCCTCTCCCGCCCGGGGAGTGCCCACGCCGTCCCTTGACCCCCGCAGGACGCCTGCATCCCGCCATAAGCGGCCCACCTCCTCCATGGAGCACGGACACGGGGGGCCGGGGTGCGAGCAACTGGCCTACGTGGCGGCAAACCCGCAGACCCCTCCGTCCCGTCCCCGCCACTGCGAAGATCCCCCTGTTCTTCCATCCGTAAAGGGGTCCCTCTTTACGGATGGAAGAACAGGGGGGAGGCGCCCAGGAGATGGCTTTTGTCCGAGCCGCGGCTGGGTGGTTTTCGGGCCAAGAGGCGGGGCCGCGCAGACGCAAGCAGGTCCCCCCACCACAAGCATCCCTCCGGGCAACGTGCCCCCCCCCCCGCCCCCACTTGAGATATCAGGCCAGGTTCACAGGGTCCCTGGGCTGGTGTCAGAGTTAACGGATGCCCTCCCTGCCACCCAGAGGACCGTGCGTTTTCCCGTGGACCACACTTCCCAGCAGCCCTCCCACCCCCGCAGAGGCAGAGTGCCAGGGAAGAACTAGGGGCCTGGGGCCGGCAAGAGGGGCCGGCCACGGTTCCGCGCCAGGTGGAGCGGGTCCCGGCCGGCGGGCGGGACCCTCGTCCACGGACCGGTTCTCCCGAGGGGAGTCTGGCCTGTGCCCCGCCTGGGAGGCTAACAGCCTAGCTTCGCCTGCAACGCCCCCACCCTGCCACAAGGCGGCAGACTTGGACCCAGCCGCTTCAACCCTCCAGTCTCTGCTGAACCACCCAAAAATGGAGTGTGACCGCTGCGACCTCAGTCCCCCAGAGCTCGAACCCCCACCTCTGTGAGGGAATGGGCGGCCTCCTGTCCTTGGCGTCCGCAACAGGCATTCACCTGCGGTGAACCTGGGCCTCGGGCGAGCAGGGCCAGGCCCCATGGTAGGAGCCCCGGGGGAGGCAATGGCAGCCTCTGCGGCCAGGCCTCGGGCTCTCCCCGGGGCTCTCTCGGGGCACGGGCACCCTCTCTCGCCTAGAGAGTGCCCACGCCGTCCCTTGACCCCCGCGAGACACCTGCTTCCCGTGATAAGAGGCCCCCTGCCTCCATGGAGCTTGGAACTCTGGGGCCGGGCTGCGGGTCACTGGGCTAAGTGGCTGGAAACGCGCAGACCCCTCCGTCCCGACCGCCCCACTGCGAAGATCCCCCCTGTTCTTCCATCCGTAAGGGGGTCGCCCCTTACGGATGGAAGAGCAGGGGGGAGGCCCCCAGGAGATGGCATTTGGCAGAGCCGCAGCTGGCCCGTTTCGGGCCAAGACGCGGGACCCGGCAGGTAGAGGGCAGGCAGCCCCACCAGGAGCCTCCCTCGGGGCAACGGGCCCCACCCTGGACATATCAGGCCTGCTTCACAGGGTCCCTGGGGTCCTGTCCGTGGAACTGGAAGCTCTCCCCGCCACCCAGAGGTCCGTTCCTTTTCCCGTGGACCACACTTGCCAGCGCGTCTCCCACCCCGGCAAAGGCAGAGTGCCAGGGAAGAACTAGGGACCCGGGGCCTGGATGAGGTGCGCGCCCGGGTTCCGCGCCTGGTGGGCAGGGGCCCGGGCGGGCCGGACCCACGCCCAGGGACCCCGTCTCCCGGGGGGACTCGGGCCTGAGACCTGCCTGGGGGGCTAAGAGTCTTTCTTGGCTCCGAAGGCCCCACCCTGCCCCGAGGCGGCAAACGTGCACCCAGACGCATCTACTCTCTAAAGTCTGGGCTGGACTTCCAGAGAAGGGACTGTGTCCGCTGGGACCCGGGTCCCACAGAGCTCGAACCCCCCTCCCCGTGAAGGCATCCGCGGCCTGTGGTCCTTGGTGTCCGGAAAAGGCATTCACCTGCGGAGAACCTGGGCCCAGGTGAGCGGGACCAGGCCCCACGGCAGGAGCCTAGGGAGGCCACCGGAGCCACGGGGGCCAGGGCTGGGCATTTTCCCGGGTGCTCTCTCGGGTCCCGGGCGCCCTCTCCCGCCCGGGGAGTGCCCACGCCGTCCCTTGACCCCCGCAGGACGCCTGCATCCCGCCATAAGCGGCCCACCTCCTCCATGGAGCACGGACACGGGGGGCCGGGGTGCGAGCAACTGGCCTACGTGGCGGCAAACCCGCAGACCCCTCCGTCCCGTCCCCGCCACTGCGAAGATCCCCCTGTTCTTCCATCCGTAAAGGGGTCCCCCTTTACGGATGGAAGAACAGGGGGGAGGCGCCCAGGAGATGGCTTTTGTCCGAGCCGCGGCTGGGTGGTTTTCGGGCCAAGAGGCGGGGCCGCGCAGGCGCAAGCAGGCCCCCCCACCACAAGCATCCCTCCGGGCAACGTGCCCCCCCCCCCCGCCCCCCCTTGAGATATCAGGCCAGGTTCACAGGGTCCCTGGGCTGGTGTCAGAGTTAACGGATGCCCTCCCTGCCACCCAGAGGACCGTGCGTTTTCCCGTGGACCACACTTCCCAGCAGCCCTCCCACCCCCGCAGAGGCAGAGTGCCAGGGAAGAACTAGGGGCCTGGGGCCGGCAAGAGGGGCCGGCCACGGTTCCGCGCCAGGTGGAGCGGGTCCCGGCCGGCGGGCGGGCGGGCGGGCGGGCGGGCGGGACCCTCGTCCACGGACCGGTTCTCCCGAGGGGAGTCTGGCCTGTGCCCCGCCTGGGAGGCTAACAGCCTAGCTTCGCCTGCAACGCCCCCACCCTGCCACAAGGCGGCAGACTTGGACCCAGCCGCTTCAACCCTCCAGTCTCTGCTGAACCACCCAAAAATGGAGTGTGACCGCTGCGACCTCAGTCCCCCAGAGCTCGAACCCCCACCTCTGTGAGGGAATGGGCGGCCTCCTGTCCTTGGCGTCCGCAACAGGCATTCACCTGCGGTGAACCTGGGCCTCGGGCGAGCAGGGCCAGGCCCCATGGTAGGAGCCCCGGGGGAGGCAATGGCAGCCTCTGCGGCCAGGCCTCGGGCTCTCCCCGGGGCTCTCTCGGGGCACGGGCACCCTCTCTCGCCTAGAGAGTGCCCACGCCGTCCCTTGACCCCCGCGAGACACCTGCTTCCCGTGATAAGAGGCCCCCTGCCTCCATGGAGCTTGGAACTCTGGGGCCGGGCTGCGGGTCACTGGGCTAAGGGGCTGGAAACGCGCAGACCCCTCCGTCCCGACCGCCCCACTGCGAAGATCCCCCCTGTTCTTCCATCCGTAAGGGGGTCGCCCCTTACGGATGGAAGAACAGGGGGGAGGCCCCCAGGAGATGGCATTTGGCAGAGCCGCAGCTGGCCCGTTTCGGGCCAAGACGCGGGACCCGGCAGGTAGAGGGCAGGCAGCCCCACCAGGAGCCTCCCTCGGGGCAACGGGCCCCACCCTGGACATATCAGGCCTGCTTCACAGGGTCCCTGGGGTCCTGTCCGTGGAACTGGAAGCTCTCCCCGCCACCCAGAGGTCCGTTCCTTTTCCCGTGGACCACACTTGCCAGCGCGTCTCCCACCCCGGCAGAGGCAGAGTGCCAGGGAAGAACTAGGGACCCGGGGCCTGGATGAGGTGCGCGCCCGGGTTCCGCGCCTGGTGGGCAGGGGCCCGGGCGGGCCGGACCCACGCCCAGGGACCCCGTCTCCCGGGGGGACTCGGGCCTGAGACCTGCCTGGGGGGCTAAGAGTCTTTCTTGGCTCCGAAGGCCCCACCCTGCCCCGAGGCGGCAAACGTGCACCCAGACGCATCTACTCTCTAAAGTCTGGGCTGGACTTCCAGAGAAGGGACTGTGTCCGCTGGGACCCGGGTCCCACAGAGCTCGAACCCCCCTCCCCGTGAAGGCATCCGCGGCCTGTGGTCCTTGGTGTCCGCAAAAGGCATTCACCTGCGGAGAACCTGGGCCCAGGTGAGCGGGACCAGGCCCCACGGCAGGAGCCTAGGGAGGCCACCGGAGCCACGGGGGCCAGGGCTGGGCATTTTCCCGGGTGCTCTCTCGGGTCCCGGGCGCCCTCTCCCGCCCGGGGAGTGCCCACGCCGTCCCTTGACCCCCGCAGGACGCCTGCATCCCGCCATAAGCGGCCCACCTCCTCCATGGAGCACGGACACGGGGGGCCGGGGTGCGAGCAACTGGCCTACGTGGCGGCAAACCCGCAGACCCCTCCGTCCCGTCCCCGCCACTGCGAAGATCCCCCTGTTCTTCCATCCGTAAAGGGGTCCCCCTTTACGGATGGAAGAACAGGGGGGAGGCGCCCAGGAGATGGCTTTTGTCCGAGCCGCGGCTGGGTGGTTTTCGGGCCAAGAGGCGGGGCCGCGCAGGCGCAAGCAGGTCCCCCCACCACAAGCATCCCTCCGGGCAACGTGCCCCCCCCCGCCCCCCCTTGAGATATCAGGCCAGGTTCACAGGGTCCCTGGGCTGGTGTCAGAGTTAACGGATGCCCTCCCTGCCACCCAGAGGACCGTGCGTTTTCCCGTGGACCACACTTCCCAGCAGCCCTCCCACCCCCGCAGAGGCAGAGTGCCAGGGAAGAACTAGGGGCCTGGGGCCGGCAAGAGGGGCCGGCCACGGTTCCGCGCCAGGTGGAGCGGGTCCCGGCCGGCGGGCGGGACCCTCGTCCACGGACCGGTTCTCCCGAGGGGAGTCTGGCCTGTGCCCCGCCTGGGAGGCTAACAGCCTAGCTTCGCCTGCAACGCCCCCACCCTGCCACAAGGCGGCAGACTTGGACCCAGCCGCTTCAACCCTCCAGTCTCTGCTGAACCACCCAAAAATGGAGTGTGACCGCTGCGACCTCAGTCCCCCAGAGCTCGAACCCCCACCTCTGTGAGGGAATGGGCGGCCTCCTGTCCTTGGCGTCCGCAACAGGCATTCACCTGCGGTGAACCTGGGCCTCGGGCGAGCAGGGCCAGGCCCCATGGTAGGAGCCCCGGGGGAGGCAATGGCAGCCTCTGCGGCCAGGCCTCGGGCTCTCCCCGGGGCTCTCTCGGGGCACGGGCACCCTCTCTCGCCGAGAGAGTGCCCACGCCGTCCCTTGACCCCCGCGAGACACCTGCTTCCCGTGATAAGAGGCCCCCTGCCTCCATGGAGCTTGGAACTCTGGGGCCGGGCTGCGGGTCACTGGGCTAAGGGGCTGGAAACGCGCAGACCCCTCCGTCCCGACCGCCCCACTGCGAAGATCCCCCCTGTTCTTCCATCCGTAAGGGGGTCGCCCCTTACGGATGGAAGAACAGGGGGGAGGCCCCCAGGAGATGGCATTTGGCAGAGCCGCAGCTGGCCCGTTTCGGGCCAAGACGCGGGACCCGGCAGGTAGAGGGCAGGCAGCCCCACCAGGAGCCTCCCTCGGGGCAACGGGCCCCACCCTGGACATATCAGGCCTGCTTCACAGGGTCCCTGGGGTCCTGTCCGTGGAACTGGAAGCTCTCCCCGCCACCCAGAGGTCCGTTCCTTTTCCCGTGGACCACACTTGCCAGCGCGTCTCCCACCCCGGCAGAGGCAGAGTGCCAGGGAAGAACTAGGGACCCGGGGCCTGGATGAGGTGCGCGCCCGGGTTCCGCGCCTGGTGGGCAGGGGCCCGGGCGGGCCGGACCCACGCCCAGGGACCCCGTCTCCCGGGGGGACTCGGGCCTGAGACCTGCCTGGGGGGCTAAGAGTCTTTCTTGGCTCCGAAGGCCCCACCCTGCCCCGAGGCGGCAAACGTGCACCCAGACGCATCTACTCTCTAAAGTCTGGGCTGGACTTCCAGAGAAGGGACTGTGTCCGCTGGGACCCGGGTCCCACAGAGCTCGAACCCCCCTCCCCGTGAAGGCATCCGCGGCCTGCGGTCCTTGGTGTCCGCAAAAGGCATTCACCTGCGGAGAACCTGGGCCCAGGTGAGCGGGACCAGGCCCCACGGCAGGAGCCTAGGGAGGCCACCGGAGCCACGGGGGCCAGGGCTGGGCATTTTCCCGGGTGCTCTCTCGGGTCCCGGGCGCCCTCTCCCGCCCGGGGAGTGCCCACGCCGTCCCTTGACCCCCGCAGGACGCCTGCATCCCGCCATAAGCGGCCCACCTCCTCCATGGAGCACGGACACGGGGGGCCGGGGTGCGAGCAACTGGCCTACGTGGCGGCAAACCCGCAGACCCCTCCGTCCCGTCCCCGCCACTGCGAAGATCCCCCTGTTCTTCCATCCGTAAAGGGGTCCCCCTTTACGGATGGAAGAACAGGGGGGAGGCGCCCAGGAGATGGCTTTTGTCCGAGCCGCGGCTGGGTGGTTTTCGGGCCAAGAGGCGGGGCCGCGCAGGCGCAAGCAGGCCCCCCCACCACAAGCATCCCTCCGGGCAACGTGCCCCCCCCCCCCGCCCCCCCTTGAGATATCAGGCCAGGTTCACAGGGTCCCTGGGCTGGTGTCAGAGTTAACGGATGCCCTCCCTGCCACCCAGAGGACCGTGCGTTTTCCCGTGGACCACACTTCCCAGCAGCCCTCCCACCCCCGCAGAGGCAGAGTGCCAGGGAAGAACTAGGGGCCTGGGGCCGGCAAGAGGGGCCGGCCACGGTTCCGCGCCAGGTGGAGCGGGTCCTGGCCGGCGGGCGGGCGGCGGGCGGGCGGGCGGGACCCTCGTCCACGGACCGGTTCTCCCGAGGGGAGTCTGGCCTGTGCCCCGCCTGGGAGGCTAACAGCCTAGCTTCGCCTGCAACGCCCCCACCCTGCCACAAGGCGGCAGACTTGGACCCAGCCGCTTCAACCCTCCAGTCTCTGCTGAACCACCCAAAAATGGAGTGTGACCGCTGCGACCTCAGTCCCCCAGAGCTCGAACCCCCACCTCTGTGAGGGAATGGGCGGCCTCCTGTCCTTGGCGTCCGCAACAGGCATTCACCTGCGGTGAACCTGGGCCTCGGGCGAGCAGGGCCAGGCCCCATGGTAGGAGCCCCGGGGGAGGCAATGGCAGCCTCTGCGGCCAGGCCTCGGGCTCTCCCCGGGGCTCTCTCGGGGCACGGGCACCCTCTCTCGCCTAGAGAGTGCCCACGCCGTCCCTTGACCCCCGCGAGACACCTGCTTCCCGTGATAAGAGGCCCCCTGCCTCCATGGAGCTTGGAACTCTGGGGCCGGGCTGCGGGTCACTGGGCTAAGGGGCTGGAAACGCGCAGACCCCTCCGTCCCGACCGCCCCACTGCGAAGATCCCCCCTGTTCTTCCATCCGTAAGGGGGTCGCCCCTTACGGATGGAAGAACAGGGGGAGGCCCCCAGGAGATGGCATTTGGCAGAGCCGCAGCTGGCCCGTTTCGGGCCAAGACGCGGGACCCGGCAGGTAGAGGGCAGGCAGCCCCACCAGGAGCCTCCCTCGGGGCAACGGGCCCCACCCTGGACATATCAGGCCTGCTTCACAGGGTCCCTGGGGTCCTGTCCGTGGAACTGGAAGCTCTCCCCGCCACCCAGAGGTCCGTTCCTTTTCCCGTGGACCACACTTGCCAGCAGCGTCTCCCACCCCGGCAGAGGCAGAGTGCCAGGGAAGAACTAGGGACCCGGGGCCTGGATGAGGTGCGCGCCCGGGTTCCGCGCCTGGTGGGCAGGGGCCCGGGCGGGCCGGACCCACGCCCAGGGACCCCCGTCTCCCGGGGGGACTCGGGCCTGAGACCTGCCTGGGGGGCTAAGAGTCTTTCTTGGCTCCGAAGGCCCCACCCTGCCCCGAGGCGGCAAACGTGCACCCAGACGCATCTACTCTCTAAAGTCTGGGCTGGACTTCCAGAGAAGGGACTGTGTCCGCTGGGACCCGGGTCCCACAGAGCTCGAACCCCCCTCCCCGTGAAGGCATCCGCGGCCTGTGGTCCTTGGTGTCCGCAAAAGGCATTCACCTGCGGAGAACCTGGGCCCAGGTGAGCGGGACCAGGCCCCACGGCAGGAGCCTAGGGAGGCCACCGGAGCCACGGGGGCCAGGGCTGGGCATTTTCCCGGGTGCTCTCTCGGGTCCCGGGCGCCCTCTCCCGCCCGGGGAGTGCCCACGCCGTCCCTTGACCCCCGCAGGACGCCTGCATCCCGCCATAAGCGGCCCACCTCCTCCATGGAGCACGGACACGGGGGGCCGGGGTGCGAGCAACTGGCCTACGTGGCGGCAAACCCGCAGACCCCTCCGTCCCGTCCCCGCCACTGCGAAGATCCCCCTGTTCTTCCATCCGTAAAGGGGTCCCCCTTTACGGATGGAAGAACAGGGGGGAGGCGCCCAGGAGATGGCTTTTGTCCGAGCCGCGGCTGGGTGGTTTTCGGGCCAAGAGGCGGGGCCGCGCAGGCGCAAGCAGGCCCCCCCACCACAAGCATCCCTCCGGGCAACGTGCCCCCCCCCGCCCCCCCTTGAGATATCAGGCCAGGTTCACAGGGTCCCTGGGCTGGTGTCAGAGTTAACGGATGCCCTCCCTGCCACCCAGAGGACCGTGCGTTTTCCCGTGGACCACACTTCCCAGCAGCCCTCCCACCCCCGCAGAGGCAGAGTGCCAGGGAAGAACTAGGGGCCTGGGGCCGGCAAGAGGGGCCGGCCACGGTTCCGCGCCAGGTGGAGCGGGTCCCGGCCGGCGGGCGGGCGGGCGGGCGGGCGGGCGGGACCCTCGTCCACGGACCGGTTCTCCCGAGGGGAGTCTGGCCTGTGCCCCGCCTGGGAGGCTAACAGCCTAGCTTCGCCTGCAACGCCCCCACCCTGCCACAAGGCGGCAGACTTGGACCCAGCCGCTTCAACCCTCCAGTCTCTGCTGAACCACCCAAAAATGGAGTGTGACCGCTGCGACCTCAGTCCCCCAGAGCTCGAACCCCCACCTCTGTGAGGGAATGGGCGGCCTCCTGTCCTTGGCGTCCGCAACAGGCATTCACCTGCGGTGAACCTGGGCCTCGGGCGAGCAGGGCCAGGCCCCATGGTAGGAGCCCCGGGGGAGGCAATGGCAGCCTCTGCGGCCAGGCCTCGGGCTCTCCCCGGGGCTCTCTCGGGGCACGGGCACCCTCTCTCGCCGAGAGAGTGCCCACGCCGTCCCTTGACCCCCGCGAGACACCTGCTTCCCGTGATAAGAGGCCCCCTGCCTCCATGGAGCTTGGAACTCTGGGGCCGGGCTGCGGGTCACTGGGCTAAGGGGCTGGAAACGCGCAGACCCCTCCGTCCCGACCGCCCCACTGCGAAGATCCCCCTGTTCTTCCATCCGTAAGGGGGTCGCCCCTTACGGATGGAAGAACAGGGGGGAGGCCCCCAGGAGATGGCACTTGGCAGAGCCGCAGCTGGCCCGTTTCGGGCCAAGACGCGGGACCCGGCAGGTAGAGGGCAGGCAGCCCCACCAGGAGCCTCCCTCGGGGCAACGGGCCCCACCCTGGACATATCAGGCCTGCTTCACAGGGTCCCTGGGGTCCTGTCCGTGGAACTGGAAGCTCTCCCCGCCACCCAGAGGTCCGTTCCTTTTCCCGTGGACCACACTTGCCAGCGCGTCTCCCACCCCGGCAGAGGCAGAGTGCCAGGGAAGAACTAGGGACCCGGGGCCTGGATGAGGTGCGCGCCCGGGTTCCGCGCCTGGTGGGCAGGGGCCCGGGCGGGCCGGACCCACGCCCAGGGACCCCGTCTCCCGGGGGGACTCGGGCCTGAGACCTGCCTGGGGGGCTAAGAGTCTTTCTTGGCTCCGAAGGCCCCACCCTGCCCCGAGGCGGCAAACGTGCACCCAGACGCATCTACTCTCTAAAGTCTGGGCTGGACTTCCAGAGAAGGGACTGTGTCCGCTGGGACCCGGGTCCCACAGAGCTCGAACCCCCCTCCCCGTGAAGGCATCCGCGGCCTGCGGTCCTTGGTGTCCGCAAAAGGCATTCACCTGCGGAGAACCTGGGCCCAGGTGAGCGGGACCAGGCCCCACGGCAGGAGCCTAGGGAGGCCACCGGAGCCACGGGGGCCAGGGCTGGGCATTTTCCCGGGTGCTCTCTCGGGTCCCGGGCGCCCTCTCCCGCCCGGGGAGTGCCCACGCCGTCCCTTGACCCCCGCAGGACGCCTGCATCCCGCCATAAGCGGCCCACCTCCTCCATGGAGCACGGACACGGGGGGCCGGGGTGCGAGCAACTGGCCTACGTGGCGGCAAACCCGCAGACCCCTCCGTCCCGTCCCCGCCACTGCGAAGATCCCCCTGTTCTTCCATCCGTAAAGGGGTCCCCCTTTACGGATGGAAGAACAGGGGGGAGGCGCCCAGGAGATGGCTTTTGTCCGAGCCGCGGCTGGGTGGTTTTCGGGCCAAGAGGCGGGGCCGCGCAGGCGCAAGCAGGCCCCCCCACCACAAGCATCCCTCCGGGCAACGTGCCCCCCCCCCGCCCCCCCTTGAGATATCAGGCCAGGTTCACAGGGTCCCTGGGCTGGTGTCAGAGTTAACGGATGCCCTCCCTGCCACCCAGAGGACCGTGCGTTTTCCCGTGGACCACACTTCCCAGCAGCCCTCCCACCCCCGCAGAGGCAGAGTGCCAGGGAAGAACTAGGGGCCTGGGGCCGGCAAGAGGGGCCGGCCACGGTTCCGCGCCAGGTGGAGCGGGTCCCGGCCGGCGGGCGGGCGGGCGGGCGGGCGGGACCCTCGTCCACGGACCGGTTCTCCCGAGGGGAGTCTGGCCTGTGCCCCGCCTGGGAGGCTAACAGCCTAGCTTCGCCTGCAACGCCCCCACCCTGCCACAAGGCGGCAGACTTGGACCCAGCCGCTTCAACCCTCCAGTCTCTGCTGAACCACCCAAAAATGGAGTGTGACCGCTGCGACCTCAGTCCCCCAGAGCTCGAACCCCCACCTCTGTGAGGGAATGGGCGGCCTCCTGTCCTTGGCGTCCGCAACAGGCATTCACCTGCGGTGAACCTGGGCCTCGGGCGAGCAGGGCCAGGCCCCATGGTAGGAGCCCCGGGGGAGGCAATGGCAGCCTCTGCGGCCAGGCCTCGGGCTCTCCCCGGGGCTCTCTCGGGGCACGGGCACCCTCTCTCGCCGAGAGAGTGCCCACGCCGTCCCTTGACCCCCGCGAGACACCTGCTTCCCGTGATAAGAGGCCCCCTGCCTCCATGGAGCTTGGAACTCTGGGGCCGGGCTGCGGGTCACTGGGCTAAGTGGCTGGAAACGCGCAGACCCCTCCGTCCCGACCGCCCCACTGCGAAGATCCCCCCTGTTCTTCCATCCGTAAGGGGGTCGCCCCTTACGGATGGAAGAGCAGGGGGGAGGCCCCCAGGAGATGGCATTTGGCAGAGCCGCAGCTGGCCCGTTTCGGGCCAAGACGCGGGACCCGGCAGGTAGAGGGCAGGCAGCCCCACCAGGAGCCTCCCTCGGGGCAACGGGCCCCACCCTGGACATATCAGGCCTGCTTCACAGGGTCCCTGGGGTCCTGTCCGTGGAACTGGAAGCTCTCCCCGCCACCCAGAGGTCCGTTCCTTTTCCCGTGGACCACACTTGCCAGCGCGTCTCCCACCCCGGCAGAGGCAGAGTGCCAGGGAAGAACTAGGGACCCGGGGCCTGGATGAGGTGCGCGCCCGGGTTCCGCGCCTGGTGGGCAGGGGCCCGGGCGGGCCGGACCCACGCCCAGGGACCCCGTCTCCCGGGGGGACTCGGGCCTGAGACCTGCCTGGGGGGCTAAGAGTCTTTCTTGGCTCCGAAGGCCCCACCCTGCCCCGAGGCGGCAAACGTGCACCCAGACGCATCTACTCTCTAAAGTCTGGGCTGGACTTCCAGAGAAGGGACTGTGTCCGCTGGGACCCGGGTCCCACAGAGCTCGAACCCCCCTCCCCGTGAAGGCATCCGCGGCCTGTGGTCCTTGGTGTCCGCAAAAGGCATTCACCTGCGGAGAACCTGGGCCCAGGTGAGCGGGACCAGGCCCCACGGCAGGAGCCTAGGGAGGCCACCGGAGCCACGGGGGCCAGGGCTGGGCATTTTCCCGGGTGCTCTCTCGGGTCCCGGGCGCCCTCTCCCGCCCGGGGAGTGCCCACGCCGTCCCTTGACCCCCGCAGGACGCCTGCATCCCGCCATAAGCGGCCCACCTCCTCCATGGAGCACGGACACGGGGGGCCGGGGTGCGAGCAACTGGCCTACGTGGCGGCAAACCCGCAGACCCCTCCGTCCCGTCCCCGCCACTGCGAAGATCCCCCTGTTCTTCCATCCGTAAAGGGGTCCCCCTTTACGGATGGAAGAACAGGGGGGAGGCGCCCAGGAGATGGCTTTTGTCCGAGCCGCGGCTGGGTGGTTTTCGGGCCAAGAGGCGGGGCCGCGCAGGCGCAAGCAGGCCCCCCCACCACAAGCATCCCTCCGGGCAACGTGCCCCCCCCCCCCGCCCCCCCTTGAGATATCAGGCCAGGTTCACAGGGTCCCTGGGCTGGTGTCAGAGTTAACGGATGCCCTCCCTGCCACCCAGAGGACCGTGCGTTTTCCCGTGGACCACACTTCCCAGCAGCCCTCCCACCCCCGCAGAGGCAGAGTGCCAGGGAAGAACTAGGGGCCTGGGGCCGGCAAGAGGGGCCGGCCACGGTTCCGCGCCAGGTGGAGCGGGTCCCGGCCGGCGGGCGGGCGGGCGGGCGGGCGGGCGGGACCCTCGTCCACGGACCGGTTCTCCCGAGGGGAGTCTGGCCTGTGCCCCGCCTGGGAGGCTAACAGCCTAGCTTCGCCTGCAACGCCCCCACCCTGCCACAAGGCGGCAGACTTGGACCCAGCCGCTTCAACCCTCCAGTCTCTGCTGAACCACCCAAAAATGGAGTGTGACCGCTGCGACCTCAGTCCCCCAGAGCTCGAACCCCCACCTCTGTGAGGGAATGGGCGGCCTCCTGTCCTTGGCGTCCGCAACAGGCATTCACCTGCGGTGAACCTGGGCCTCGGGCGAGCAGGGCCAGGCCCCATGGTAGGAGCCCCGGGGGAGGCAATGGCAGCCTCTGCGGCCAGGCCTCGGGCTCTCCCCGGGGCTCTCTCGGGGCACGGGCACCCTCTCTCGCCGAGAGAGTGCCCACGCCGTCCCTTGACCCCCGCGAGACACCTGCTTCCCGTGATAAGAGGCCCCCTGCCTCCATGGAGCTTGGAACTCTGGGGCCGGGCTGCGGGTCACTGGGCTAAGGGGCTGGAAACGCGCAGACCCCTCCGTCCCGACCGCCCCACTGCGAAGATCCCCCCTGTTCCTCCATCCGTAAGGGGGTCGCCCCTTACGGATGGAAGAACAGGGGGGAGGCCCCCAGGAGATGGCATTTGGCAGAGCCGCAGCTGGCCCGTTTCGGGCCAAGACGCGGGACCCGGCAGGTAGAGGGCAGGCAGCCCCACCAGGAGCCTCCCTCGGGGCAACGGGCCCCACCCTGGACATATCAGGCCTGCTTCACAGGGTCCCTGGGGTCCTGTCCGTGGAACTGGAAGCTCTCCCCGCCACCCAGAGGTCCGTTCCTTTTCCCGTGGACCACACTTGCCAGCGCGTCTCCCACCCCGGCAGAGGCAGAGTGCCAGGGAAGAACTAGGGACCCGGGGCCTGGATGAGGTGCGCGCCCGGGTTCCGCGCCTGGTGGGCAGGGGCCCGGGCGGGCCGGACCCACGCCCAGGGACCCCGTCTCCCGGGGGGACTCGGGCCTGAGACCTGCCTGGGGGGCTAAGAGTCTTTCTTGGCTCCGAAGGCCCCACCCTGCCCCGAGGCGGCAAACGTGCACCCAGACGCATCTACTCTCTAAAGTCTGGGCTGGACTTCCAGAGAAGGGACTGTGTCCGCTGGGACCCGGGTCCCACAGAGCTCGAACCCCCCTCCCCGTGAAGGCATCCGCGGCCTGCGGTCCTTGGTGTCCGCAAAAGGCATTCACCTGCGGAGAACCTGGGCCCAGGTGAGCGGGACCAGGCCCCACGGCAGGAGCCTAGGGAGGCCACCGGAGCCACGGGGGCCAGGGCTGGGCATTTTCCCGGGTGCTCTCTCGGGTCCCGGGCGCCCTCTCCCGCCCGGGGAGTGCCCACGCCGTCCCTTGACCCCCGCAGGACGCCTGCATCCCGCCATAAGCGGCCCACCTCCTCCATGGAGCACGGACACGGGGGGCCGGGGTGCGAGCAACTGGCCTACGTGGCGGCAAACCCGCAGACCCCTCCGTCCCGTCCCCGCCACTGCGAAGATCCCCCTGTTCTTCCATCCGTAAAGGGGTCCCCCTTTACGGATGGAAGAACAGGGGGGAGGCGCCCAGGAGATGGCTTTTGTCCGAGCCGCGGCTGGGTGGTTTTCGGGCCAAGAGGCGGGGCCGCGCAGGCGCAAGCAGGCCCCCCCACCACAAGCATCCCTCCGGGCAACGTGCCCCCCCCGCCCCCCCTTGAGATATCAGGCCAGGTTCACAGGGTCCCTGGGCTGGTGTCAGAGTTAACGGATGCCCTCCCTGCCACCCAGAGGACCGTGCGTTTTCCCGTGGACCACACTTCCCAGCAGCCCTCCCACCCCCGCAGAGGCAGAGTGCCAGGGAAGAACTAGGGGCCTGGGGCCGGCAAGAGGGGCCGGCCACGGTTCCGCGCCAGGTGGAGCGGGTCCCGGCCGGCGGGCGGGACCCTCGTCCACGGACCGGTTCTCCCGAGGGGAGTCTGGCCTGTGCCCCGCCTGGGAGGCTAACAGCCTAGCTTCGCCTGCAACGCCCCCACCCTGCCACAAGGCGGCAGACTTGGACCCAGCCGCTTCAACCCTCCAGTCTCTGCTGAACCACCCAAAAATGGAGTGTGACCGCTGCGACCTCAGTCCCCCAGAGCTCGAACCCCCACCTCTGTGAGGGAATGGGCGGCCTCCTGTCCTTGGCGTCCGCAACAGGCATTCACCTGCGGTGAACCTGGGCCTCGGGCGAGCAGGGCCAGGCCCCATGGTAGGAGCCCCGGGGGAGGCAATGGCAGCCTCTGCGGCCAGGCCTCGGGCTCTCCCCGGGGCTCTCTCGGGGCACGGGCACCCTCTCTCGCCGAGAGAGTGCCCACGCCGTCCCTTGACCCCCGCGAGACACCTGCTTCCCGTGATAAGAGGCCCCCTGCCTCCATGGAGCTTGGAACTCTGGGGCCGGGCTGCGGGTCACTGGGCTAAGGGGCTGGAAACGCGCAGACCCCTCCGTCCCGACCGCCCCACTGCGAAGATCCCCCCTGTTCCTCCATCCGTAAGGGGGTCGCCCCTTACGGATGGAAGAACAGGGGGGAGGCCCCCAGGAGATGGCATTTGGCAGAGCCGCAGCTGGCCCGTTTCGGGCCAAGACGCGGGACCCGGCAGGTAGAGGGCAGGCAGCCCCACCAGGAGCCTCCCTCGGGGCAACGGGCCCCACCCTGGACATATCAGGCCTGCTTCACAGGGTCCCTGGGGTCCTGTCCGTGGAACTGGAAGCTCTCCCCGCCACCCAGAGGTCCGTTCCTTTTCCCGTGGACCACACTTGCCAGCGCGGCTCCCACCCCGGCAGAGGCAGAGTGCCAGGGAAGAACTAGGGACCCGGGGCCTGGATGAGGTGCGCGCCCGGGTTCCGCGCCTGGTGGGCAGGGGCCCGGGCGGGCCGGACCCACGCCCAGGGACCCCGTCTCCCGGGGGGACTCGGGCCTGAGACCTGCCTGGGGGGCTAAGAGTCTTTCTTGGCTCCGAAGGCCCCACCCTGCCCCGAGGCGGCAAACGTGCACCCAGACGCATCTACTCTCTAAAGTCTGGGCTGGACTTCCAGAGAAGGGACTGTGTCCGCTGGGACCCGGGTCCCACAGAGCTCGAACCCCCCTCCCCGTGAAGGCATCCGCGGCCTGTGGTCCTTGGTGTCCGCAAAAGGCATTCACCTGCGGAGAATCTGGACCCAGGTGAGCGGGACCAGGCCCCACGGCAGGAGCCTAGGGAGGCCACCGGAGCCACGGGGGCCAGGGCTGGGCATTTTCCCGGGTGCTCTCTCGGGTCCCGGGCGCCCTCTCCCGCCCGGGGAGTGCCCACGCCGTCCCTTGACCCCCGCAGGACGCCTGCATCCCGCCATAAGCGGCCCACCTCCTCCATGGAGCACGGACACGGGGGGCCGGGGTGCGAGCAACTGGCCTACGTGGCGGCAAACCCGCAGACCCCTCCGTCCCGTCCCCGCCACTGCGAAGATCCCCCTGTTCTTCCATCCGTAAAGGGGTCCCCCTTTACGGATGGAAGAACAGGGGGGAGGCGCCCAGGAGATGGCTTTTGTCCGAGCCGCGGCTGGGTGGTTTTCGGGCCAAGAGGCGGGGCCGCGCAGGCGCAAGCAGGCCCCCCCACCACAAGCATCCCTCCGGGCAACGTGCCCCCCCCCCGCCCCCCCTTGAGATATCAGGCCAGGTTCACAGGGTCCCTGGGCTGGTGTCAGAGTTAACGGATGCCCTCCCTGCCACCCAGAGGACCGTGCGTTTTCCCGTGGACCACACTTCCCAGCAGCCCTCCCACCCCCGCAGAGGCAGAGTGCCAGGGAAGAACTAGGGGCCTGGGGCCGGCAAGAGGGGCCGGCCACGGTTCCGCGCCAGGTGGAGCGGGTCCCGGCCGGCGGGCGGGACCCTCGTCCACGGACCGGTTCTCCCGAGGGGAGTCTGGCCTGTGCCCCGCCTGGGAGGCTAACAGCCTAGCTTCGCCTGCAACGCCCCCACCCTGCCACAAGGCGGCAGACTTGGACCCAGCCGCTTCAACCCTCCAGTCTCTGCTGAACCACCCAAAAATGGAGTGTGACCGCTGCGACCTCAGTCCCCCAGAGCTCGAACCCCCACCTCTGTGAGGGAATGGGCGGCCTCCTGTCCTTGGCGTCCGCAACAGGCATTCACCTGCGGTGAACCTGGGCCTCGGGCGAGCAGGGCCAGGCCCCATGGTAGGAGCCCCGGGGGAGGCAATGGCAGCCTCTGCGGCCAGGCCTCGGGCTCTCCCCGGGGCTCTCTCGGGGCACGGGCACCCTCTCTCGCCGAGAGAGTGCCCACGCCGTCCCTTGACCCCCGCGAGACACCTGCTTCCCGTGATAAGAGGCCCCCTGCCTCCATGGAGCTTGGAACTCTGGGGCCGGGCTGCGGGTCACTGGGCTAAGGGGCTGGAAACGCGCAGACCCCTCCGTCCCGACCGCCCCACTGCGAAGATCCCCCCTGTTCCTCCATCCGTAAGGGGGTCGCCCCTTACGGATGGAAGAACAGGGGGGAGGCCCCCAGGAGATGGCATTTGGCAGAGCCGCAGCTGGCCCGTTTCGGGCCAAGACGCGGGACCCGGCAGGTAGAGGGCAGGCAGCCCCACCAGGAGCCTCCCTCGGGGCAACGGGCCCCACCCTGGACATATCAGGCCTGCTTCACAGGGTCCCTGGGGTCCTGTCCGTGGAACTGGAAGCTCTCCCCGCCACCCAGAGGTCCGTTCCTTTTCCCGTGGACCACACTTGCCAGCGCGGCTCCCACCCCGGCAGAGGCAGAGTGCCAGGGAAGAACTAGGGACCCGGGGCCTGGATGAGGTGCGCGCCCGGGTTCCGCGCCTGGTGGGCAGGGGCCCGGGCGGGCCGGACCCACGCCCAGGGACCCCGTCTCCCGGGGGGACTCGGGCCTGAGACCTGCCTGGGGGGCTAAGAGTCTTTCTTGGCTCCGAAGGCCCCACCCTGCCCCGAGGCGGCAAACGTGCACCCAGACGCATCTACTCTCTAAAGTCTGGGCTGGACTTCCAGAGAAGGGACTGTGTCCGCTGGGACCCGGGTCCCACAGAGCTCGAACCCCCCTCCCCGTGAAGGCATCCGCGGCCTGTGGTCCTTGGTGTCCGCAAAAGGCATTCACCTGCGGAGAACCTGGGCCCAGGTGAGCGGGACCAGGCCCCACGGCAGGAGCCTAGGGAGGCCACCGGAGCCACGGGGGCCAGGGCTGGGCATTTTCCCGGGTGCTCTCTCGGGTCCCGGGCGCCCTCTCCCGCCCGGGGAGTGCCCACGCCGTCCCTTGACCCCCGCAGGACGCCTGCATCCCGCCATAAGCGGCCCACCTCCTCCATGGAGCACGGACACGGGGGGCCGGGGTGCGAGCAACTGGCCTACGTGGCGGCAAACCCGCAGACCCCTCCGTCCCGTCCCCGCCACTGCGAAGATCCCCCTGTTCTTCCATCCGTAAAGGGGTCCCCCTTTACGGATGGAAGAACAGGGGGGAGGCGCCCAGGAGATGGCTTTTGTCCGAGCCGCGGCTGGGTGGTTTTCGGGCCAAGAGGCGGGGCCGCGCAGGCGCAAGCAGGCCCCCCCACCACAAGCATCCCTCCGGGCAACGTGCCCCCCCCCCGCCCCCCCTTGAGATATCAGGCCAGGTTCACAGGGTCCCTGGGCTGGTGTCAGAGTTAACGGATGCCCTCCCTGCCACCCAGAGGACCGTGCGTTTTCCCGTGGACCACACTTCCCAGCAGCCCTCCCACCCCCGCAGAGGCAGAGTGCCAGGGAAGAACTAGGGGCCTGGGGCCGGCAAGAGGGGCCGGCCACGGTTCCGCGCCAGGTGGAGCGGGTCCCGGCCGGCGGGCGGGCGGGCGGGCGGGCGGGACCCTCGTCCACGGACCGGTTCTCCCGAGGGGAGTCTGGCCTGTGCCCCGCCTGGGAGGCTAACAGCCTAGCTTCGCCTGCAACGCCCCCACCCTGCCACAAGGCGGCAGACTTGGACCCAGCCGCTTCAACCCTCCAGTCTCTGCTGAACCACCCAAAAATGGAGTGTGACCGCTGCGACCTCAGTCCCCCAGAGCTCGAACCCCCACCTCTGTGAGGGAATGGGCGGCCTCCTGTCCTTGGCGTCCGCAACAGGCATTCACCTGCGGTGAACCTGGGCCTCGGGCGAGCAGGGCCAGGCCCCATGGTAGGAGCCCCGGGGGAGGCAATGGCAGCCTCTGCGGCCAGGCCTCGGGCTCTCCCCGGGGCTCTCTCGGGGCACGGGCACCCTCTCTCGCCGAGAGAGTGCCCACGCCGTCCCTTGACCCCCGCGAGACACCTGCTTCCCGTGATAAGAGGCCCCCTGCCTCCATGGAGCTTGGAACTCTGGGGCCGGGCTGCGGGTCACTGGGCTAAGTGGCTGGAAACGCGCAGACCCCTCCGTCCCGACCGCCCCACTGCGAAGATCCCCCCTGTTCTTCCATCCGTAAGGGGGTCGCCCCTTACGGATGGAAGAGCAGGGGGGAGGCCCCCAGGAGATGGCATTTGGCAGAGCCGCAGCTGGCCCGTTTCGGGCCAAGACGCGGGACCCGGCAGGTAGAGGGCAGGCAGCCCCACCAGGAGCCTCCCTCGGGGCAACGGGCCCCACCCTGGACATATCAGGCCTGCTTCACAGGGTCCCTGGGGTCCTGTCCGTGGAACTGGAAGCTCTCCCCGCCACCCAGAGGTCCGTTCCTTTTCCCGTGGACCACACTTGCCAGCGCGTCTCCCACCCCGGCAGAGGCAGAGTGCCAGGGAAGAACTAGGGACCCGGGGCCTGGATGAGGTGCGCGCCCGGGTTCCGCGCCTGGTGGGCAGGGGCCCGGGCGGGCCGGACCCACGCCCAGGGACCCCGTCTCCCGGGGGGACTCGGGCCTGAGACCTGCCTGGGGGGCTAAGAGTCTTTCTTGGCTCCGAAGGCCCCACCCTGCCCCGAGGCGGCAAACGTGCACCCAGACGCATCTACTCTCTAAAGTCTGGGCTGGACTTCCAGAGAAGGGACTGTGTCCGCTGGGACCCGGGTCCCACAGAGCTCGAACCCCCCTCCCCGTGAAGGCATCCGCGGCCTGTGGTCCTTGGTGTCCGCAAAAGGCATTCACCTGCGGAGAACCTGGGCCCAGGTGAGCGGGACCAGGCCCCACGGCAGGAGCCTAGGGAGGCCACCGGAGCCACGGGGGCCAGGGCTGGGCATTTTCCCGGGTGCTCTCTCGGGTCCCGGGCGCCCTCTCCCGCCCGGGGAGTGCCCACGCCGTCCCTTGACCCCCGCAGGACGCCTGCATCCCGCCATAAGCGGCCCACCTCCTCCATGGAGCACGGACACGGGGGGCCGGGGTGCGAGCAACTGGCCTACGTGGCGGCAAACCCGCAGACCCCTCCGTCCCGTCCCCGCCACTGCGAAGATCCCCCTGTTCTTCCATCCGTAAAGGGGTCCCCCTTTACGGATGGAAGAACAGGGGGGAGGCGCCCAGGAGATGGCTTTTGTCCGAGCCGCGGCTGGGTGGTTTTCGGGCCAAGAGGCGGGGCCGCGCAGGCGCAAGCAGGCCCCCCCACCACAAGCATCCCTCCGGGCAACGTGCCCCCCCCCCCCGCCCCCCCTTGAGATATCAGGCCAGGTTCACAGGGTCCCTGGGCTGGTGTCAGAGTTAACGGATGCCCTCCCTGCCACCCAGAGGACCGTGCGTTTTCCCGTGGACCACACTTCCCAGCAGCCCTCCCACCCCCGCAGAGGCAGAGTGCCAGGGAAGAACTAGGGGCCTGGGGCCGGCAAGAGGGGCCGGCCACGGTTCCGCGCCAGGTGGAGCGGGTCCCGGCCGGCGGGCGGGCGGGCGGGCGGGCGGGCGGGACCCTCGTCCACGGACCGGTTCTCCCGAGGGGAGTCTGGCCTGTGCCCCGCCTGGGAGGCTAACAGCCTAGCTTCGCCTGCAACGCCCCCACCCTGCCACAAGGCGGCAGACTTGGACCCAGCCGCTTCAACCCTCCAGTCTCTGCTGAACCACCCAAAAATGGAGTGTGACCGCTGCGACCTCAGTCCCCCAGAGCTCGAACCCCCACCTCTGTGAGGGAATGGGCGGCCTCCTGTCCTTGGCGTCCGCAACAGGCATTCACCTGCGGTGAACCTGGGCCTCGGGCGAGCAGGGCCAGGCCCCATGGTAGGAGCCCCGGGGGAGGCAATGGCAGCCTCTGCGGCCAGGCCTCGGGCTCTCCCCGGGGCTCTCTCGGGGCACGGGCACCCTCTCTCGCCGAGAGAGTGCCCACGCCGTCCCTTGACCCCCGCGAGACACCTGCTTCCCGTGATAAGAGGCCCCCTGCCTCCATGGAGCTTGGAACTCTGGGGCCGGGCTGCGGGTCACTGGGCTAAGGGGCTGGAAACGCGCAGACCCCTCCGTCCCGACCGCCCCACTGCGAAGATCCCCCCTGTTCCTCCATCCGTAAGGGGGTCGCCCCTTACGGATGGAAGAACAGGGGGGAGGCCCCCAGGAGATGGCATTTGGCAGAGCCGCAGCTGGCCCGTTTCGGGCCAAGACGCGGGACCCGGCAGGTAGAGGGCAGGCAGCCCCACCAGGAGCCTCCCTCGGGGCAACGGGCCCCACCCTGGACATATCAGGCCTGCTTCACAGGGTCCCTGGGGTCCTGTCCGTGGAACTGGAAGCTCTCCCCGCCACCCAGAGGTCCGTTCCTTTTCCCGTGGACCACACTTGCCAGCGCGTCTCCCACCCCGGCAGAGGCAGAGTGCCAGGGAAGAACTAGGGACCCGGGGCCTGGATGAGGTGCGCGCCCGGGTTCCGCGCCTGGTGGGCAGGGGCCCGGGCGGGCCGGACCCACGCCCAGGGACCCCGTCTCCCGGGGGGACTCGGGCCTGAGACCTGCCTGGGGGGCTAAGAGTCTTTCTTGGCTCCGAAGGCCCCACCCTGCCCCGAGGCGGCAAACGTGCACCCAGACGCATCTACTCTCTAAAGTCTGGGCTGGACTTCCAGAGAAGGGACTGTGTCCGCTGGGACCCGGGTCCCACAGAGCTCGAACCCCCCTCCCCGTGAAGGCATCCGCGGCCTGCGGTCCTTGGTGTCCGCAAAAGGCATTCACCTGCGGAGAACCTGGGCCCAGGTGAGCGGGACCAGGCCCCACGGCAGGAGCCTAGGGAGGCCACCGGAGCCACGGGGGCCAGGGCTGGGCATTTTCCCGGGTGCTCTCTCGGGTCCCGGGCGCCCTCTCCCGCCCGGGGAGTGCCCACGCCGTCCCTTGACCCCCGCAGGACGCCTGCATCCCGCCATAAGCGGCCCACCTCCTCCATGGAGCACGGACACGGGGGGCCGGGGTGCGAGCAACTGGCCTACGTGGCGGCAAACCCGCAGACCCCTCCGTCCCGTCCCCGCCACTGCGAAGATCCCCCTGTTCTTCCATCCGTAAAGGGGTCCCCCTTTACGGATGGAAGAACAGGGGGGAGGCGCCCAGGAGATGGCTTTTGTCCGAGCCGCGGCTGGGTGGTTTTCGGGCCAAGAGGCGGGGCCGCGCAGGCGCAAGCAGGCCCCCCCACCACAAGCATCCCTCCGGGCAACGTGCCCCCCCCGCCCCCCCTTGAGATATCAGGCCAGGTTCACAGGGTCCCTGGGCTGGTGTCAGAGTTAACGGATGCCCTCCCTGCCACCCAGAGGACCGTGCGTTTTCCCGTGGACCACACTTCCCAGCAGCCCTCCCACCCCCGCAGAGGCAGAGTGCCAGGGAAGAACTAGGGGCCTGGGGCCGGCAAGAGGGGCCGGCCACGGTTCCGCGCCAGGTGGAGCGGGTCCCGGCCGGCGGGCGGGACCCTCGTCCACGGACCGGTTCTCCCGAGGGGAGTCTGGCCTGTGCCCCGCCTGGGAGGCTAACAGCCTAGCTTCGCCTGCAACGCCCCCACCCTGCCACAAGGCGGCAGACTTGGACCCAGCCGCTTCAACCCTCCAGTCTCTGCTGAACCACCCAAAAATGGAGTGTGACCGCTGCGACCTCAGTCCCCCAGAGCTCGAACCCCCACCTCTGTGAGGGAATGGGCGGCCTCCTGTCCTTGGCGTCCGCAACAGGCATTCACCTGCGGTGAACCTGGGCCTCGGGCGAGCAGGGCCAGGCCCCATGGTAGGAGCCCCGGGGGAGGCAATGGCAGCCTCTGCGGCCAGGCCTCGGGCTCTCCCCGGGGCTCTCTCGGGGCACGGGCACCCTCTCTCGCCGAGAGAGTGCCCACGCCGTCCCTTGACCCCCGCGAGACACCTGCTTCCCGTGATAAGAGGCCCCCTGCCTCCATGGAGCTTGGAACTCTGGGGCCGGGCTGCGGGTCACTGGGCTAAGGGGCTGGAAACGCGCAGACCCCTCCGTCCCGACCGCCCCACTGCGAAGATCCCCCCTGTTCCTCCATCCGTAAGGGGGTCGCCCCTTACGGATGGAAGAACAGGGGGGAGGCCCCCAGGAGATGGCATTTGGCAGAGCCGCAGCTGGCCCGTTTCGGGCCAAGACGCGGGACCCGGCAGGTAGAGGGCAGGCAGCCCCACCAGGAGCCTCCCTCGGGGCAACGGGCCCCACCCTGGACATATCAGGCCTGCTTCACAGGGTCCCTGGGGTCCTGTCCGTGGAACTGGAAGCTCTCCCCGCCACCCAGAGGTCCGTTCCTTTTCCCGTGGACCACACTTGCCAGCGCGGCTCCCACCCCGGCAGAGGCAGAGTGCCAGGGAAGAACTAGGGACCCGGGGCCTGGATGAGGTGCGCGCCCGGGTTCCGCGCCTGGTGGGCAGGGGCCCGGGCGGGCCGGACCCACGCCCAGGGACCCCGTCTCCCGGGGGGACTCGGGCCTGAGACCTGCCTGGGGGGCTAAGAGTCTTTCTTGGCTCCGAAGGCCCCACCCTGCCCCGAGGCGGCAAACGTGCACCCAGACGCATCTACTCTCTAAAGTCTGGGCTGGACTTCCAGAGAAGGGACTGTGTCCGCTGGGACCCGGGTCCCACAGAGCTCGAACCCCCCTCCCCGTGAAGGCATCCGCGGCCTGTGGTCCTTGGTGTCCGCAAAAGGCATTCACCTGCGGAGAATCTGGACCCAGGTGAGCGGGACCAGGCCCCACGGCAGGAGCCTAGGGAGGCCACCGGAGCCACGGGGGCCAGGGCTGGGCATTTTCCCGGGTGCTCTCTCGGGTCCCGGGCGCCCTCTCCCGCCCGGGGAGTGCCCACGCCGTCCCTTGACCCCCGCAGGACGCCTGCATCCCGCCATAAGCGGCCCACCTCCTCCATGGAGCACGGACACGGGGGGCCGGGGTGCGAGCAACTGGCCTACGTGGCGGCAAACCCGCAGACCCCTCCGTCCCGTCCCCGCCACTGCGAAGATCCCCCTGTTCTTCCATCCGTAAAGGGGTCCCCCTTTACGGATGGAAGAACAGGGGGGAGGCGCCCAGGAGATGGCTTTTGTCCGAGCCGCGGCTGGGTGGTTTTCGGGCCAAGAGGCGGGGCCGCGCAGGCGCAAGCAGGCCCCCCCACCACAAGCATCCCTCCGGGCAACGTGCCCCCCCCCCCGCCCCCCCTTGAGATATCAGGCCAGGTTCACAGGGTCCCTGGGCTGGTGTCAGAGTTAACGGATGCCCTCCCTGCCACCCAGAGGACCGTGCGTTTTCCCGTGGACCACACTTCCCAGCAGCCCTCCCACCCCCGCAGAGGCAGAGTGCCAGGGAAGAACTAGGGGCCTGGGGCCGGCAAGAGGGGCCGGCCACGGTTCCGCGCCAGGTGGAGCGGGTCCCGGCCGGCGGGCGGGACCCTCGTCCACGGACCGGTTCTCCCGAGGGGAGTCTGGCCTGTGCCCCGCCTGGGAGGCTAACAGCCTAGCTTCGCCTGCAACGCCCCCACCCTGCCACAAGGCGGCAGACTTGGACCCAGCCGCTTCAACCCTCCAGTCTCTGCTGAACCACCCAAAAATGGAGTGTGACCGCTGCGACCTCAGTCCCCCAGAGCTCGAACCCCCACCTCTGTGAGGGAATGGGCGGCCTCCTGTCCTTGGCGTCCGCAACAGGCATTCACCTGCGGTGAACCTGGGCCTCGGGCGAGCAGGGCCAGGCCCCATGGTAGGAGCCCCGGGGGAGGCAATGGCAGCCTCTGCGGCCAGGCCTCGGGCTCTCCCCGGGGCTCTCTCGGGGCACGGGCACCCTCTCTCGCCGAGAGAGTGCCCACGCCGTCCCTTGACCCCCGCGAGACACCTGCTTCCCGTGATAAGAGGCCCCCTGCCTCCATGGAGCTTGGAACTCTGGGGCCGGGCTGCGGGTCACTGGGCTAAGGGGCTGGAAACGCGCAGACCCCTCCGTCCCGACCGCCCCACTGCGAAGATCCCCCCTGTTCCTCCATCCGTAAGGGGGTCGCCCCTTACGGATGGAAGAACAGGGGGGAGGCCCCCAGGAGATGGCATTTGGCAGAGCCGCAGCTGGCCCGTTTCGGGCCAAGACGCGGGACCCGGCAGGTAGAGGGCAGGCAGCCCCACCAGGAGCCTCCCTCGGGGCAACGGGCCCCACCCTGGACATATCAGGCCTGCTTCACAGGGTCCCTGGGGTCCTGTCCGTGGAACTGGAAGCTCTCCCCGCCACCCAGAGGTCCGTTCCTTTTCCCGTGGACCACACTTGCCAGCGCGGCTCCCACCCCGGCAGAGGCAGAGTGCCAGGGAAGAACTAGGGACCCGGGGCCTGGATGAGGTGCGCGCCCGGGTTCCGCGCCTGGTGGGCAGGGGCCCGGGCGGGCCGGACCCACGCCCAGGGACCCCGTCTCCCGGGGGGACTCGGGCCTGAGACCTGCCTGGGGGGCTAAGAGTCTTTCTTGGCTCCGAAGGCCCCACCCTGCCCCGAGGCGGCAAACGTGCACCCAGACGCATCTACTCTCTAAAGTCTGGGCTGGACTTCCAGAGAAGGGACTGTGTCCGCTGGGACCCGGGTCCCACAGAGCTCGAACCCCCCTCCCCGTGAAGGCATCCGCGGCCTGTGGTCCTTGGTGTCCGCAAAAGGCATTCACCTGCGGAGAACCTGGGCCCAGGTGAGCGGGACCAGGCCCCACGGCAGGAGCCTAGGGAGGCCACCGGAGCCACGGGGGCCAGGGCTGGGCATTTTCCCGGGTGCTCTCTCGGGTCCCGGGCGCCCTCTCCCGCCCGGGGAGTGCCCACGCCGTCCCTTGACCCCCGCAGGACGCCTGCATCCCGCCATAAGCGGCCCACCTCCTCCATGGAGCACGGACACGGGGGGCCGGGGTGCGAGCAACTGGCCTACGTGGCGGCAAACCCGCAGACCCCTCCGTCCCGTCCCCGCCACTGCGAAGATCCCCCTGTTCTTCCATCCGTAAAGGGGTCCCCCTTTACGGATGGAAGAACAGGGGGGAGGCGCCCAGGAGATGGCTTTTGTCCGAGCCGCGGCTGGGTGGTTTTCGGGCCAAGAGGCGGGGCCGCGCAGGCGCAAGCAGGCCCCACCACCACAAGCATCCCTCCGGGCAACGTGCCCCCCCCCCCGCCCCCCCTTGAGATATCAGGCCAGGTTCACAGGGTCCCTGGGCTGGTGTCAGAGTTAACGGATGCCCTCCCTGCCACCCAGAGGACCGTGCGTTTTCCCGTGGACCACACTTCCCAGCAGCCCTCCCACCCCCGCAGAGGCAGAGTGCCAGGGAAGAACTAGGGGCCTGGGGCCGGCAAGAGGGGCCGGCCACGGTTCCGCGCCAGGTGGAGCGGGTCCCGGCCGGCGGGCGGGCGGGCGGGCGGGCGGGACCCTCGTCCACGGACCGGTTCTCCCGAGGGGAGTCTGGCCTGTGCCCCGCCTGGGAGGCTAACAGCCTAGCTTCGCCTGCAACGCCCCCACCCTGCCACAAGGCGGCAGACTTGGACCCAGCCGCTTCAACCCTCCAGTCTCTGCTGAACCACCCAAAAATGGAGTGTGACCGCTGCGACCTCAGTCCCCCAGAGCTCGAACCCCCACCTCTGTGAGGGAATGGGCGGCCTCCTGTCCTTGGCGTCCGCAACAGGCATTCACCTGCGGTGAACCTGGGCCTCGGGCGAGCAGGGCCAGGCCCCATGGTAGGAGCCCCGGGGGAGGCAATGGCAGCCTCTGCGGCCAGGCCTCGGGCTCTCCCCGGGGCTCTCTCGGGGCACGGGCACCCTCTCTCGCCGAGAGAGTGCCCACGCCGTCCCTTGACCCCCGCGAGACACCTGCTTCCCGTGATAAGAGGCCCCCTGCCTCCATGGAGCTTGGAACTCTGGGGCCGGGCTGCGGGTCACTGGGCTAAGGGGCTGGAAACGCGCAGACCCCTCCGTCCCGACCGCCCCACTGCGAAGATCCCCCCTGTTCTTCCATCCGTAAGGGGGTCGCCCCTTACGGATGGAAGAGCAGGGGGGAGGCCCCCAGGAGATGGCATTTGGCAGAGCCGCAGCTGGCCCGTTTCGGGCCAAGACGCGGGACCCGGCAGGTAGAGGGCAGGCAGCCCCACCAGGAGCCTCCCTCGGGGCAACGGGCCCCACCCTGGACATATCAGGCCTGCTTCACAGGGTCCCTGGGGTCCTGTCCGTGGAACTGGAAGCTCTCCCCGCCACCCAGAGGTCCGTTCCTTTTCCCGTGGACCACACTTGCCAGCGCGTCTCCCACCCCGGCAGAGGCAGAGTGCCAGGGAAGAACTAGGGACCCGGGGCCTGGATGAGGTGCGCGCCCGGGTTCCGCGCCTGGTGGGCAGGGGCCCGGGCGGGCCGGACCCACGCCCAGGGACCCCGTCTCCCGGGGGGACTCGGGCCTGAGACCTGCCTGGGGGGCTAAGAGTCTTTCTTGGCTCCGAAGGCCCCACCCTGCCCCGAGGCGGCAAACGTGCACCCAGACGCATCTACTCTCTAAAGTCTGGGCTGGACTTCCAGAGAAGGGACTGTGTCCGCTGGGACCCGGGTCCCACAGAGCTCGAACCCCCCTCCCCGTGAAGGCATCCGCGGCCTGTGGTCCTTGGTGTCCGCAAAAGGCATTCACCTGCGGAGAACCTGGGCCCAGGTGAGCGGGACCAGGCCCCACGGCAGGAGCCTAGGGAGGCCACCGGAGCCACGGGGGCCAGGGCTGGGCATTTTCCCGGGTGCTCTCTCGGGTCCCGGGCGCCCTCTCCCGCCCGGGGAGTGCCCACGCCGTCCCTTGACCCCCGCAGGACGCCTGCATCCCGCCATAAGCGGCCCACCTCCTCCATGGAGCACGGACACGGGGGGCCGGGGTGCGAGCAACTGGCCTACGTGGCGGCAAACCCGCAGACCCCTCCGTCCCGTCCCCGCCACTGCGAAGATCCCCCTGTTCTTCCATCCGTAAAGGGGTCCCCCTTTACGGATGGAAGAACAGGGGGGAGGCGCCCAGGAGATGGCTTTTGTCCGAGCCGCGGCTGGGTGGTTTTCGGGCCAAGAGGCGGGGCCGCGCAGGCGCAAGCAGGCCCCCCCACCACAAGCATCCCTCCGGGCAACGTGCCCCCCCCCCCGCCCCCCCTTGAGATATCAGGCCAGGTTCACAGGGTCCCTGGGCTGGTGTCAGAGTTAACGGATGCCCTCCCTGCCACCCAGAGGACCGTGCGTTTTCCCGTGGACCACACTTCCCAGCAGCCCTCCCACCCCCGCAGAGGCAGAGTGCCAGGGAAGAACTAGGGGCCTGGGGCCGGCAAGAGGGGCCGGCCACGGTTCCGCGCCAGGTGGAGCGGGTCCCGGCCGGCGGGCGGGCGGGCGGGCGGGCGGGACCCTCGTCCACGGACCGGTTCTCCCGAGGGGAGTCTGGCCTGTGCCCCGCCTGGGAGGCTAACAGCCTAGCTTCGCCTGCAACGCCCCCACCCTGCCACAAGGCGGCAGACTTGGACCCAGCCGCTTCAACCCTCCAGTCTCTGCTGAACCACCCAAAAATGGAGTGTGACCGCTGCGACCTCAGTCCCCCAGAGCTCGAACCCCCACCTCTGTGAGGGAATGGGCGGCCTCCTGTCCTTGGCGTCCGCAACAGGCATTCACCTGCGGTGAACCTGGGCCTCGGGCGAGCAGGGCCAGGCCCCATGGTAGGAGCCCCGGGGGAGGCAATGGCAGCCTCTGCGGCCAGGCCTCGGGCTCTCCCCGGGGCTCTCTCGGGGCACGGGCACCCTCTCTCGCCTAGAGAGTGCCCACGCCGTCCCTTGACCCCCGCGAGACACCTGCTTCCCGTGATAAGAGGCCCCCTGCCTCCATGGAGCTTGGAACTCTGGGGCCGGGCTGCGGGTCACTGGGCTAAGTGGCTGGAAACGCGCAGACACCTCCGTCCCGACCGCCCCACTGCGAAGATCCCCCCTGTTCTTCCATCCGTAAGGGGGTCGCCCCTTACGGATGGAAGAGCAGGGGGGAGGCCCCCAGGAGATGGCATTTGGCAGAGCCGCAGCTGGCCCGTTTCGGGCCAAGACGCGGGACCCGGCAGGTAGAGGGCAGGCAGCCCCACCAGGAGCCTCCCTCGGGGCAACGGGCCCCACCCTGGACATATCAGGCCTGCTTCACAGGGTCCCTGGGGTCCTGTCCGTGGAACTGGAAGCTCTCCCCGCCACCCAGAGGTCCGTTCCTTTTCCCGTGGACCACACTTGCCAGCGCGTCTCCCACCCCGGCAGAGGCAGAGTGCCAGGGAAGAACTAGGGACCCGGGGCCTGGATGAGGTGCGCGCCCGGGTTCCGCGCCTGGTGGGCAGGGGCCCGGGCGGGCCGGACCCACGCCCAGGGACCCCGTCTCCCGGGGGGACTCGGGCCTGAGACCTGCCTGGGGGGCTAAGAGTCTTTCTTGGCTCCGAAGGCCCCACCCTGCCCCGAGGCGGCAAACGTGCACCCAGACGCATCTACTCTCTAAAGTCTGGGCTGGACTTCCAGAGAAGGGACTGTGTCCGCTGGGACCCGGGTCCCACAGAGCTCGAACCCCCCTCCCCGTGAAGGCATCCGCGGCCTGTGGTCCTTGGTGTCCGCAAAAGGCATTCACCTGCGGAGAACCTGGGCCCAGGTGAGCGGGACCAGGCCCCACGGCAGGAGCCTAGGGAGGCCACCGGAGCCACGGGGGCCAGGGCTGGGCATTTTCCCGGGTGCTCTCTCGGGTCCCGGGCGCCCTCTCCCGCCCGGGGAGTGCCCACGCCGTCCCTTGACCCCCGCAGGACGCCTGCATCCCGCCATAAGCGGCCCACCTCCTCCATGGAGCACGGACACGGGGGGCCGGGGTGCGAGCAACTGGCCTACGTGGAGGCAAACCCGCAGACCCCTCCGTCCCGTCCCCGCCACTGCGAAGATCCCCCTGTTCTTCCATCCGTAAAGGGGTCCCCCTTTACGGATGGAAGAACAGGGGGGAGGCGCCCAGGAGATGGCTTTTGTCCGAGCCGCGGCTGGGTGGTTTTCGGGCCAAGAGGCGGGGCCGCGCAGGCGCAAGCAGGCCCCCCCACCACAAGCATCCCTCCGGGCAACGTGCCCCCCCCCCGCCCCCCCTTGAGATATCAGGCCAGGTTCACAGGGTCCCTGGGCTGGTGTCAGAGTTAACGGATGCCCTCCCTGCCACCCAGAGGACCGTGCGTTTTCCCGTGGACCACACTTCCCAGCAGCCCTCCCACCCCCGCAGAGGCAGAGTGCCAGGGAAGAACTAGGGGCCTGGGGCCGGCAAGAGGGGCCGGCCACGGTTCCGCGCCAGGTGGAGCGGGTTCCGGCCGGCGGGCGGGCGGGCGGGCGGGCGGGACCCTCGTCCACGGACCGGTTCTCCCGAGGGGAGTCTGGCCTGTGCCCCGCCTGGGAGGCTAACAGCCTAGCTTCGCCTGCAACGCCCCCACCCTGCCACAAGGCGGCAGACTTGGACCCAGCCGCTTCAACCCTCCAGTCTCTGCTGAACCACCCAAAAATGGAGTGTGACCGCTGCGACCTCAGTCCCCCAGAGCTCGAACCCCCACCTCTGTGAGGGAATGGGCGGCCTCCTGTCCTTGGCGTCCGCAACAGGCATTCACCTGCGGTGAACCTGGGCCTCGGGCGAGCAGGGCCAGGCCCCATGGTAGGAGCCCCGGGGGAGGCAATGGCAGCCTCTGCGGCCAGGCCTCGGGCTCTCCCCGGGGCTCTCTCGGGGCACGGGCACCCTCTCTCGCCTAGAGAGTGCCCACGCCGTCCCTTGACCCCCGCGAGACACCTGCTTCCCGTGATAAGAGGCCCCCTGCCTCCATGGAGCTTGGAACTCTGGGGCCGGGCTGCGGGTCACTGGGCTAAGGGGCTGGAAACGCGCAGACCCCTCCGTCCCGACCGCCCCACTGCGAAGATCCCCCCTGTTCTTCCATCCGTAAGGGGGTCGCCCCTTACGGATGGAAGAGCAGGGGGGAGGCCCCCAGGAGATGGCATTTGGCAGAGCCGCAGCTGGCCCGTTTCGGGCCAAGACGCGGGACCCGGCAGGTAGAGGGCAGGCAGCCCCACCAGGAGCCTCCCTCGGGGCAACGGGCCCCACCCTGGACATATCAGGCCTGCTTCACAGGGTCCCTGGGGTCCTGTCCGTGGAACTGGAAGCTCTCCCCGCCACCCAGAGGTCCGTTCCTTTTCCCGTGGACCACACTTGCCAGCGCGTCTCCCACCCCGGCAGAGGCAGAGTGCCAGGGAAGAACTAGGGACCCGGGGCCTGGATGAGGTGCGCGCCCGGGTTCCGCGCCTGGTGGGCAGGGGCCCGGGCGGGCCGGACCCACGCCCAGGGACCCCGTCTCCCGGGGGGACTCGGGCCTGAGACCTGCCTGGGGGGCTAAGAGTCTTTCTTGGCTCCGAAGGCCCCACCCTGCCCCGAGGCGGCAAACGTGCACCCAGACGCATCTACTCTCTAAAGTCTGGGCTGGACTTCCAGAGAAGGGACTGTGTCCGCTGGGACCCGGGTCCCACAGAGCTCGAACCCCCCTCCCCGTGAAGGCATCCGCGGCCTGCGGTCCTTGGTGTCCGCAAAAGGCATTCACCTGCGGAGAACCTGGGCCCAGGTGAGCGGGACCAGGCCCCACGGCAGGAGCCTAGGGAGGCCACCGGAGCCACGGGGGCCAGGGCTGGGCATTTTCCCGGGTGCTCTCTCGGGTCCTGGGCGCCCTCTCCCGCCCGGGGAGTGCCCACGCCGTCCCTTGACCCCCGCAGGACGCCTGCATCCCGCCATAAGCGGCCCACCTCCTCCATGGAGCACGGACACGGGGGGCCGGGGTGCGAGCAACTGGCCTACGTGGCGGCAAACCCGCAGACCCCTCCGTCCCGTCCCCGCCACTGCGAAGATCCCCCTGTTCTTCCATCCGTAAAGGGGTCCCCCTTTACGGATGGAAGAACAGGGGGGAGGCGCCCAGGAGATGGCTTTTGTCCGAGCCGCGGCTGGGTGGTTTTCGGGCCAAGAGGCGGGGCCGCGCAGGCGCAAGCAGGCCCCCCCACCACAAGCATCCCTCCGGGCAACGTGCCCCCCCCCCCCGCCCCCCCTTGAGATATCAGGCCAGGTTCACAGGGTCCCTGGGCTGGTGTCAGAGTTAACGGATGCCCTCCCTGCCACCCAGAGGACCGTGCGTTTTCCCGTGGAACACACTTCCCAGCAGCCCTCCCACCCCCGCAGAGGCAGAGTGCCAGGGAAGAACTAGGGGCCTGGGGCCGGCAAGAGGGGCCGGCCACGGTTCCGCGCCAGGTGGAGCGGGTCCCGGCCGGCGGGCGGGCGGGCGGGCGGGCGGGACCCTCGTCCACGGACCGGTTCTCCCGAGGGGAGTCTGGCCTGTGCCCCGCCTGGGAGGCTAACAGCCTAGCTTCGCCTGCAACGCCCCCACCCTGCCACAAGGCGGCAGACTTGGACCCAGCCGCTTCAACCCTCCAGTCTCTGCTGAACCACCCAAAAATGGAGTGTGACCGCTGCGACCTCAGTCCCCCAGAGCTCGAACCCCCACCTCTGTGAGGGAATGGGCGGCCTCCTGTCCTTGGCGTCCGCAACAGGCATTCACCTGCGGTGAACCTGGGCCTCGGGCGAGCAGGGCCAGGCCCCATGGTAGGAGCCCCGGGGGAGGCAATGGCAGCCTCTGCGGCCAGGCCTCGGGCTCTCCCCGGGGCTCTCTCGGGGCACGGGCACCCTCTCTCGCCGAGAGAGTGCCCACGCCGTCCTTTGACCCCCGCGAGACACCTGCTTCCCGTGATAAGAGGCCCCCTGCCTCCATGGAGCTTGGAACTCTGGGGCCGGGCTGCGGGTCACTGGGCTAAGTGGCTGGAAACGCGCAGACCCCTCCGTCCCGACCGCCCCACTGCGAAGATCCCCCCTGTTCTTCCATCCGTAAGGGGGTCGCCCCTTACGGATGGAAGAACAGGGGGGAGGCCCCCAGGAGATGGCATTTGGCAGAGCCGCAGCTGGCCCGTTTCGGGCCAAGACGCGGGACCCGGCAGGTAGAGGGCAGGCAGCCCCACCAGGAGCCTCCCTCGGGGCAACGGGCCCCACCCTGGACATATCAGGCCTGCTTCACAGGGTCCCTGGGGTCCTGTCCGTGGAACTGGAAGCTCTCCCCGCCACCCAGAGGTCCGTTCCTTTTCCCGTGGACCACACTTGCCAGCGCGTCTCCCACCCCGGCAGAGGCAGAGTGCCAGGGAAGAACTAGGGACCCGGGGCCTGGATGAGGTGCGCGCCCGGGTTCCGCGCCTGGTGGGCAGGGGCCCGGGCGGGCCGGACCCACGCCCAGGGACCCCGTCTCCCGGGGGGACTCGGGCCTGAGACCTGCCTGGGGGGCTAAGAGTCTTTCTTGGCTCCGAAGGCCCCACCCTGCCCCGAGGCGGCAAACGTGCACCCAGACGCATCTACTCTCTAAAGTCTGGGCTGGACTTCCAGAGAAGGGACTGTGTCCGCTGGGACCCGGGTCCCACAGAGCTCGAACCCCCCTCCCCGTGAAGGCATCCGCGGCCTGTGGTCCTTGGTGTCCGCAAAAGGCATTCACCTGCGGAGAACCTGGGCCCAGGTGAGCGGGACCAGGCCCCACGGCAGGAGCCTAGGGAGGCCACCGGAGCCACGGGGGCCAGGGCTGGGCATTTTCCCGGGTGCTCTCTCGGGTCCCGGGCGCCCTCTCCCGCCCGGGGAGTGCCCACGCCGTCCCTTGACCCCCGCAGGACGCCTGCATCCCGCCATAAGCGGCCCACCTCCTCCATGGAGCACGGACACGGGGGGCCGGGGTGCGAGCAACTGGCCTACGTGGCGGCAAACCCGCAGACCCCTCCGTCCCGTCCCCGCCACTGCGAAGATCCCCCTGTTCTTCCATCCGTAAAGGGGTCCCCCTTTACGGATGGAAGAACAGGGGGGAGGCGCCCAGGAGATGGCTTTTGTCCGAGCCGCGGCTGGGTGGTTTTCGGGCCAAGAGGCGGGGCCGCGCAGGCGCAAGCAGGCCCCCCCACCACAAGCATCCCTCCGGGCAACGTGCCCCCCCCCCCGCCCCCCCTTGAGATATCAGGCCAGGTTCACAGGGTCCCTGGGCTGGTGTCAGAGTTAACGGATGCCCTCCCTGCCACCCAGAGGACCGTGCGTTTTCCCGTGGACCACACTTCCCAGCAGCCCTCCCACCCCCGCAGAGGCAGAGTGCCAGGGAAGAACTAGGGGCCTGGGGCCGGCAAGAGGGGCCGGCCACGGTTCCGCGCCAGGTGGAGCGGGTCCCGGCCGGCGGGCGGGACCCTCGTCCACGGACCGGTTCTCCCGAGAGGAGTCTGGCCTGTGCCCCGCCTGGGAGGCTAACAGCCTAGCTTCGCCTGCAACGCCCCCACCCTGCCACAAGGCGGCAGACTTGGACCCAGCCGCTTCAACCCTCCAGTCTCTGCTGAACCACCCAAAAATGGAGTGTGACCGCTGCGACCTCAGTCCCCCAGAGCTCGAACCCCCACCTCTGTGAGGGAATGGGCGGCCTCCTGTCCTTGGCGTCCGCAACAGGCATTCACCTGCGGTGAACCTGGGCCTCGGGCGAGCAGGGCCAGGCCCCATGGTAGGAGCCCCGGGGGAGGCAATGGCAGCCTCTGCGGCCAGGCCTCGGGCTCTCCCCGGGGCTCTCTCGGGGCACGGGCACCCTCTCTCGCCTAGAGAGTGCCCACGCCGTCCCTTGACCCCCGCGAGACACCTGCTTCCCGTGATAAGAGGCCCCCTGCCTCCATGGAGCTTGGAACTCTGGGGCCGGGCTGCGGGTCACTGGGCTAAGGGGCTGGAAACGCGCAGACCCCTCCGTCCCGACCGCCCCACTGCGAAGATCCCCCCTGTTCTTCCATCCGTAAGGGGGTCGCCCCTTACGGATGGAAGAGCAGGGGGGAGGCCCCCAGGAGATGGCATTTGGCAGAGCCGCAGCTGGCCCGTTTCGGGCCAAGACGCGGGACCCGGCAGGTAGAGGGCAGGCAGCCCCACCAGGAGCCTCCCTCGGGGCAACGGGCCCCACCCTGGACATATCAGGCCTGCTTCACAGGGTCCCTGGGGTCCTGTCCGTGGAACTGGAAGCTCTCCCCGCCACCCAGAGGTCCGTTCCTTTTCCCGTGGACCACACTTGCCAGCGCGTCTCCCACCCCGGCAGAGGCAGAGTGCCAGGGAAGAACTAGGGACCCGGGGCCTGGATGAGGTGCGCGCCCGGGTTCCGCGCCTGGTGGGCAGGGGCCCGGGCGGGCCGGACCCACGCCCAGGGACCCCGTCTCCCGGGGGGACTCGGGCCTGAGACCTGCCTGGGGGGCTAAGAGTCTTTCTTGGCTCCGAAGGCCCCACCCTGCCCCGAGGCGGCAAACGTGCACCCAGACGCATCTACTCTCTAAAGTCTGGGCTGGACTTCCAGAGAAGGGACTGTGTCCGCTGGGACCCGGGTCCCACAGAGCTCGAACCCCCCTCCCCGTGAAGGCATCCGCGGCCTGTGGTCCTTGGTGTCCGCAAAAGGCATTCACCTGCGGAGAACCTGGGCCCAGGTGAGCGGGACCAGGCCCCACGGCAGGAGCCTAGGGAGGCCACCGGAGCCACGGGGGCCAGGGCTGGGCATTTTCCCGGGTGCTCTCTCGGGTCCCGGGCGCCCTCTCCCGCCCGGGGAGTGCCCACGCCGTCCCTTGACCCCCGCAGGACGCCTGCATCCCGCCATAAGCGGCCCACCTCCTCCATGGAGCACGGACACGGGGGGCCGGGGTGCGAGCAACTGGCCTACGTGGCGGCAAACCCGCAGACCCCTCCGTCCCGTCCCCGCCACTGCGAAGATCCCCCTGTTCTTCCATCCGTAAAGGGGTCCCCCTTTACGGATGGAAGAACAGGGGGGAGGCGCCCAGGAGATGGCTTTTGTCCGAGCCGCGGCTGGGTGGTTTTCGGGCCAAGAGGCGGGGCCGCGCAGGCGCAAGCAGGCCCCCCCACCACAAGCATCCCTCCGGGCAACGTGCCCCCCCCCCGCCCCCCCTTGAGATATCAGGCCAGGTTCACAGGGTCCCTGGGCTGGTGTCAGAGTTAACGGATGCCCTCCCTGCCACCCAGAGGACCGTGCGTTTTCCCGTGGACCACACTTCCCAGCAGCCCTCCCACCCCCGCAGAGGCAGAGTGCCAGGGAAGAACTAGGGGCCTGGGGCCGGCAAGAGGGGCCGGCCACGGTTCCGCGCCAGGTGGAGCGGGTCCCGGCCGGCGGGCGGGACCCTCGTCCACGGACCGGTTCTCCCGAGGGGAGTCTGGCCTGTGCCCCGCCTGGGAGGCTAACAGCCTAGCTTCGCCTGCAACGCCCCCACCCTGCCACAAGGCGGCAGACTTGGACCCAGCCGCTTCAACCCTCCAGTCTCTGCTGAACCACCCAAAAATGGAGTGTGACCGCTGCGACCTCAGTCCCCCAGAGCTCGAACCCCCACCTCTGTGAGGGAATGGGCGGCCTCCTGTCCTTGGCGTCCGCAACAGGCATTCACCTGCGGTGAACCTGGGCCTCGGGCGAGCAGGGCCAGGCCCCATGGTAGGAGCCCCGGGGGAGGCAATGGCAGCCTCTGCGGCCAGGCCTCGGGCTCTCCCCGGGGCTCTCTCGGGGCACGGGCACCCTCTCTCGCCGAGAGAGTGCCCACGCCGTCCTTTGACCCCCGCGAGACACCTGCTTCCCGTGATAAGAGGCCCCCTGCCTCCATGGAGCTTGGAACTCTGGGGCCGGGCTGCGGGTCACTGGGCTAAGTGGCTGGAAACGCGCAGACCCCTCCGTCCCGACCGCCCCACTGCGAAGATCCCCCCTGTTCTTCCATCCGTAAGGGGGTCGCCCCTTACGGATGGAAGAACAGGGGGGAGGCCCCCAGGAGATGGCATTTGGCAGAGCCGCAGCTGGCCCGTTTCGGGCCAAGACGCGGGACCCGGCAGGTAGAGGGCAGGCAGCCCCACCAGGAGCCTCCCTCGGGGCAACGGGCCCCACCCTGGACATATCAGGCCTGCTTCACAGGGTCCCTGGGGTCCTGTCCGTGGAACTGGAAGCTCTCCCCGCCACCCAGAGGTCCGTTCCTTTTCCCGTGGACCACACTTGCCAGCGCGTCTCCCACCCCGGCAGAGGCAGAGTGCCAGGGAAGAACTAGGGACCCGGGGCCTGGATGAGGTGCGCGCCCGGGTTCCGCGCCTGGTGGGCAGGGGCCCGGGCGGGCCGGACCCACGCCCAGGGACCCCGTCTCCCGGGGGGACTCGGGCCTGAGACCTGCCTGGGGGGCTAAGAGTCTTTCTTGGCTCCGAAGGCCCCACCCTGCCCCGAGGCGGCAAACGTGCACCCAGACGCATCTACTCTCTAAAGTCTGGGCTGGACTTCCAGAGAAGGGACTGTGTCCGCTGGGACCCGGGTCCCACAGAGCTCGAACCCCCCTCCCCGTGAAGGCATCCGCGGCCTGTGGTCCTTGGTGTCCGCAAAAGGCATTCACCTGCGGAGAACCTGGGCCCAGGTGAGCGGGACCAGGCCCCACGGCAGGAGCCTAGGGAGGCCACCGGAGCCACGGGGGCCAGGGCTGGGCATTTTCCCGGGTGCTCTCTCGGGTCCCGGGCGCCCTCTCCCGCCCGGGGAGTGCCCACGCCGTCCCTTGACCCCCGCAGGACGCCTGCATCCCGCCATAAGCGGCCCACCTCCTCCATGGAGCACGGACACGGGGGGCCGGGGTGCGAGCAACTGGCCTACGTGGCGGCAAACCCGCAGACCCCTCCGTCCCGTCCCCGCCACTGCGAAGATCCCCCTGTTCTTCCATCCGTAAAGGGGTCCCCCTTTACGGATGGAAGAACAGGGGGGAGGCGCCCAGGAGATGGCTTTTGTCCGAGCCGCGGCTGGGTGGTTTTCGGGCCAAGAGGCGGGGCCGCGCAGGCGCAAGCAGGCCCCCCCACCACAAGCATCCCTCCGGGCAACGTGCCCCCCCCCCCGCCCCCCCTTGAGATATCAGGCCAGGTTCACAGGGTCCCTGGGCTGGTGTCAGAGTTAACGGATGCCCTCCCTGCCACCCAGAGGACCGTGCGTTTTCCCGTGGACCACACTTCCCAGCAGCCCTCCCACCCCCGCAGAGGCAGAGTGCCAGGGAAGAACTAGGGGCCTGGGGCCGGCAAGAGGGGCCGGCCACGGTTCCGCGCCAGGTGGAGCGGGTCCCGGCCGGCGGGCGGGACCCTCGTCCACGGACCGGTTCTCCCGAGGGGAGTCTGGCCTGTGCCCCGCCTGGGAGGCTAACAGCCTAGCTTCGCCTGCAACGCCCCCACCCTGCCACAAGGCGGCAGACTTGGACCCAGCCGCTTCAACCCTCCAGTCTCTGCTGAACCACCCAAAAATGGAGTGTGACCGCTGCGACCTCAGTCCCCCAGAGCTCGAACCCCCACCTCTGTGAGGGAATGGGCGGCCTCCTGTCCTTGGCGTCCGCAACAGGCATTCACCTGCGGTGAACCTGGGCCTCGGGCGAGCAGGGCCAGGCCCCATGGTAGGAGCCCCGGGGGAGGCAATGGCAGCCTCTGCGGCCAGGCCTCGGGCTCTCCCCGGGGCTCTCTCGGGGCACGGGCACCCTCTCTCGCCTAGAGAGTGCCCACGCCGTCCCTTGACCCCCGCGAGACACCTGCTTCCCGTGATAAGAGGCCCCCTGCCTCCATGGAGCTTGGAACTCTGGGGCCGGGCTGCGGGTCACTGGGCTAAGGGGCTGGAAACGCGCAGACCCCTCCGTCCCGACCGCCCCACTGCGAAGATCCCCCCTGTTCTTCCATCCGTAAGGGGGTCGCCCCTTACGGATGGAAGAGCAGGGGGGAGGCCCCCAGGAGATGGCATTTGGCAGAGCCGCAGCTGGCCCGTTTCGGGCCAAGACGCGGGACCCGGCAGGTAGAGGGCAGGCAGCCCCACCAGGAGCCTCCCTCGGGGCAACGGGCCCCACCCTGGACATATCAGGCCTGCTTCACAGGGTCCCTGGGGTCCTGTCCGTGGAACTGGAAGCTCTCCCCGCCACCCAGAGGTCCGTTCCTTTTCCCGTGGACCACACTTGCCAGCGCGTCTCCCACCCCGGCAGAGGCAGAGTGCCAGGGAAGAACTAGGGACCCGGGGCCTGGATGAGGTGCGCGCCCGGGTTCCGCGCCTGGTGGGCAGGGGCCCGGGCGGGCCGGACCCACGCCCAGGGACCCCGTCTCCCGGGGGGACTCGGGCCTGAGACCTGCCTGGGGGGCTAAGAGTCTTTCTTGGCTCCGAAGGCCCCACCCTGCCCCGAGGCGGCAAACGTGCACCCAGACGCATCTACTCTCTAAAGTCTGGGCTGGACTTCCAGAGAAGGGACTGTGTCCGCTGGGACCCGGGTCCCACAGAGCTCGAACCCCCCTCCCCGTGAAGGCATCCGCGGCCTGTGGTCCTTGGTGTCCGCAAAAGGCATTCACCTGCGGAGAACCTGGGCCCAGGTGAGCGGGACCAGGCCCCACGGCAGGAGCCTAGGGAGGCCACCGGAGCCACGGGGGCCAGGGCTGGGCATTTTCCCGGGTGCTCTCTCGGGTCCCGGGCGCCCTCTCCCGCCCGGGGAGTGCCCACGCCGTCCCTTGACCCCCGCAGGACGCCTGCATCCCGCCATAAGCGGCCCACCTCCTCCATGGAGCACGGACACGGGGGGCCGGGGTGCGAGCAACTGGCCTACGTGGCGGCAAACCCGCAGACCCCTCCGTCCCGTCCCCGCCACTGCGAAGATCCCCCTGTTCTTCCATCCGTAAAGGGGTCCCCCTTTACGGATGGAAGAACAGGGGGGAGGCGCCCAGGAGATGGCTTTTGTCCGAGCCGCGGCTGGGTGGTTTTCGGGCCAAGAGGCGGGGCCGCGCAGGCGCAAGCAGGCCCCCCCACCACAAGCATCCCTCCGGGCAACGTGCCCCCCCCCCGCCCCCCCTTGAGATATCAGGCCAGGTTCACAGGGTCCCTGGGCTGGTGTCAGAGTTAACGGATGCCCTCCCTGCCACCCAGAGGACCGTGCGTTTTCCCGTGGACCACACTTCCCAGCAGCCCTCCCACCCCCGCAGAGGCAGAGTGCCAGGGAAGAACTAGGGGCCTGGGGCCGGCAAGAGGGGCCGGCCACGGTTCCGCGCCAGGTGGAGCGGGTCCCGGCCGGCGGGCGGGACCCTCGTCCACGGACCGGTTCTCCCGAGGGGAGTCTGGCCTGTGCCCCGCCTGGGAGGCTAACAGCCTAGCTTCGCCTGCAACGCCCCCACCCTGCCACAAGGCGGCAGACTTGGACCCAGCCGCTTCAACCCATCAGTCTCTGCTGAACCACCCAAAAATGGAGTGTGACCGCTGCGACCTCAGTCCCCCAGAGCTCGAACCCCCACCTCTGTGAGGGAATGGGCGGCCTCCTGTCCTTGGCGTCCGCAACAGGCATTCACCTGCGGTGAACCTGGGCCTCGGGCGAGCAGGGCCAGGCCCCATGGTAGGAGCCCCGGGGGAGGCAATGGCAGCCTCTGCGGCCAGGCCTCGGGCTCTCCCCGGGGCTCTCTCGGGGCACGGGCACCCTCTCTCGCCTAGAGAGTGCCCACGCCGTCCCTTGACCCCCGCGAGACACCTGCTTCCCGTGATAAGAGGCCCCCTGCCTCCATGGAGCTTGGAACTCTGGGGCCGGGCTGCGGGTCACTGGGCTAAGGGGCTGGAAACGCGCAGACCCCTCCGTCCCGACCGCCCCACTGCGAAGATCCCCCCTGTTCTTCCATCCGTAAGGGGGTCGCCCCTTACGGATGGAAGAGCAGGGGGGAGGCCCCCAGGAGATGGCATTTGGCAGAGCCGCAGCTGGCCCGTTTCGGGCCAAGACGCGGGACCCGGCAGGTAGAGGGCAGGCAGCCCCACCAGGAGCCTCCCTCGGGGCAACGGGCCCCACCCTGGACATATCAGGCCTGCTTCACAGGGTCCCTGGGGTCCTGTCCGTGGAACTGGAAGCTCTCCCCGCCACCCAGAGGTCCGTTCCTTTTCCCGTGGACCACACTTGCCAGCGCGTCTCCCACCCCGGCAGAGGCAGAGTGCCAGGGAAGAACTAGGGACCCGGGGCCTGGATGAGGTGCGCGCCCGGGTTCCGCGCCTGGTGGGCAGGGGCCCGGGCGGGCCGGACCCACGCCCAGGGACCCCGTCTCCCGGGGGGACTCGGGCCTGAGACCTGCCTGGGGGGCTAAGAGTCTTTCTTGGCTCCGAAGGCCCCACCCTGCCCCGAGGCGGCAAACGTGCACCCAGACGCATCTACTCTCTAAAGTCTGGGCTGGACTTCCAGAGAAGGGACTGTGTCCGCTGGGACCCGGGTCCCACAGAGCTCGAACCCCCCTCCCCGTGAAGGCATCCGCGGCCTGTGGTCCTTGGTGTCCGCAAAAGGCATTCACCTGCGGAGAACCTGGGCCCAGGTGAGCGGGACCAGGCCCCACGGCAGGAGCCTAGGGAGGCCACCGGAGCCACGGGGGCCAGGGCTGGGCATTTTCCCGGGTGCTCTCTCGGGTCCCGGGCGCCCTCTCCCGCCCGGGGAGTGCCCACGCCGTCCCTTGACCCCCGCAGGACGCCTGCATCCCGCCATAAGCGGCCCACCTCCTCCATGGAGCACGGACACGGGGGGCCGGGGTGCGAGCAACTGGCCTACGTGGCGGCAAACCCGCAGACCCCTCCGTCCCGTCCCCGCCACTGCGAAGATCCCCCTGTTCTTCCATCCGTAAAGGGGTCCCCCTTTACGGATGGAAGAACAGGGGGGAGGCGCCCAGGAGATGGCTTTTGTCCGAGCCGCGGCTGGGTGGTTTTCGGGCCAAGAGGCGGGGCCGCGCAGGCGCAAGCAGGCCCCCCCACCACAAGCATCCCTCCGGGCAACGTGCCCCCCCCCCCGCCCCCCCTTGAGATATCAGGCCAGGTTCACAGGGTCCCTGGGCTGGTGTCAGAGTTAACGGATGCCCTCCCTGCCACCCAGAGGACCGTGCGTTTTCCCGTGGACCACACTTCCCAGCAGCCCTCCCACCCCCGCAGAGGCAGAGTGCCAGGGAAGAACTAGGGGCCTGGGGCCGGCAAGAGGGGCCGGCCACGGTTCCGCGCCAGGTGGAGCGGGTCCCGGCCGGCGGGCGGGCGGGCGGGCGGGCGGGACCCTCGTCCACGGACCGGTTCTCCCGAGGGGAGTCTGGCCTGTGCCCCGCCTGGGAGGCTAACAGCCTAGCTTCGCCTGCAACGCCCCCACCCTGCCACAAGGCGGCAGACTTGGACCCAGCCGCTTCAACCCTCCAGTCTCTGCTGAACCACCCAAAAATGGAGTGTGACCGCTGCGACCTCAGTCCCCCAGAGCTCGAACCCCCACCTCTGTGAGGGAATGGGCGGCCTCCTGTCCTTGGCGTCCGCAACAGGCATTCACCTGCGGTGAACCTGGGCCTCGGGCGAGCAGGGCCAGGCCCCATGGTAGGAGCCCCGGGGGAGGCAATGGCAGCCTCTGCGGCCAGGCCTCGGGCTCTCCCCGGGGCTCTCTCGGGGCACGGGCACCCTCTCTCGCCTAGAGAGTGCCCACGCCGTCCCTTGACCCCCGCGAGACACCTGCTTCCCGTGATAAGAGGCCCCCTGCCTCCATGGAGCTTGGAACTCTGGGGCCGGGCTGCGGGTCACTGGGCTAAGTGGCTGGAAACGCGCAGACCCCTCCGTCCCGACCGCCCCACTGCGAAGATCCCCCCTGTTCTTCCATCCGTAAGGGGGTCGCCCCTTACGGATGGAAGAGCAGGGGGGAGGCCCCCAGGAGATGGCATTTGGCAGAGCCGCAGCTGGCCCGTTTCGGGCCAAGACGCGGGACCCGGCAGGTAGAGGGCAGGCAGCCCCACCAGGAGCCTCCCTCGGGGCAACGGGCCCCACCCTGGACATATCAGGCCTGCTTCACAGGGTCCCTGGGGTCCTGTCCGTGGAACTGGAAGCTCTCCCCGCCACCCAGAGGTCCGTTCCTTTTCCCGTGGACCACACTTGCCAGCGCGTCTCCCACCCCGGCAGAGGCAGAGTGCCAGGGAAGAACTAGGGACCCGGGGCCTGGATGAGGTGCGCGCCCGGGTTCCGCGCCTGGTGGGCAGGGGCCCGGGCGGGCCGGACCCACGCCCAGGGACCCCGTCTCCCGGGGGGACTCGGGCCTGAGACCTGCCTGGGGGGCTAAGAGTCTTTCTTGGCTCCGAAGGCCCCACCCTGCCCCGAGGCGGCAAACGTGCACCCAGACGCATCTACTCTCTAAAGTCTGGGCTGGACTTCCAGAGAAGGGACTGTGTCCGCTGGGACCCGGGTCCCACAGAGCTCGAACCCCCCTCCCCGTGAAGGCATCCGCGGCCTGTGGTCCTTGGTGTCCGCAAAAGGCATTCACCTGCGGAGAACCTGGGCCCAGGTGAGCGGGACCAGGCCCCACGGCAGGAGCCTAGGGAGGCCACCGGAGCCACGGGGGCCAGGGCTGGGCATTTTCCCGGGTGCTCTCTCGGGTCCCGGGCGCCCTCTCCCGCCCGGGGAGTGCCCACGCCGTCCCTTGACCCCCGCAGGACGCCTGCATCCCGCCATAAGCGGCCCACCTCCTCCATGGAGCACGGACACGGGGGGCCGGGGTGCGAGCAACTGGCCTACGTGGAGGCAAACCCGCAGACCCCTCCGTCCCGTCCCCGCCACTGCGAAGATCCCCCTGTTCTTCCATCCGTAAAGGGGTCCCCCTTTACGGATGGAAGAACAGGGGGGAGGCGCCCAGGAGATGGCTTTTGTCCGAGCCGCGGCTGGGTGGTTTTCGGGCCAAGAGGCGGGGCCGCGCAGGCGCAAGCAGGCCCCCCCACCACAAGCATCCCTCCGGGCAACGTGCCCCCCCCCCCGCCCCCCCTTGAGATATCAGGCCAGGTTCACAGGGTCCCTGGGCTGGTGTCAGAGTTAACGGATGCCCTCCCTGCCACCCAGAGGACCGTGCGTTTTCCCGTGGACCACACTTCCCAGCAGCCCTCCCACCCCCGCAGAGGCAGAGTGCCAGGGAAGAACTAGGGGCCTGGGGCCGGCAAGAGGGGCCGGCCACGGTTCCGCGCCAGGTGGAGCGGGTCCCGGCCGGCGGGCGGGCGGGCGGGCGGGCGGGACCCTCGTCCACGGACCGGTTCTCCCGAGGGGAGTCTGGCCTGTGCCCCGCCTGGGAGGCTAACAGCCTAGCTTCGCCTGCAACGCCCCCACCCTGCCACAAGGCGGCAGACTTGGACCCAGCCGCTTCAACCCTCCAGTCTCTGCTGAACCACCCAAAAATGGAGTGTGACCGCTGCGACCTCAGTCCCCCAGAGCTCGAACCCCCACCTCTGTGAGGGAATGGGCGGCCTCCTGTCCTTGGCGTCCGCAACAGGCATTCACCTGCGGTGAACCTGGGCCTCGGGCGAGCAGGGCCAGGCCCCATGGTAGGAGCCCCGGGGGAGGCAATGGCAGCCTCTGCGGCCAGGCCTCGGGCTCTCCCCGGGGCTCTCTCGGGGCACGGGCACCCTCTCTCGCCTAGAGAGTGCCCACGCCGTCCCTTGACCCCCGCGAGACACCTGCTTCCCGTGATAAGAGGCCCCCTGCCTCCATGGAGCTTGGAACTCTGGGGCCGGGCTGCGGGTCACTGGGCTAAGTGGCTGGAAACGCGCAGACCCCTCCGTCCCGACCGCCCCACTGCGAAGATCCCCCCTGTTCTTCCATCCGTAAGGGGGTCGCCCCTTACGGATGGAAGAACAGGGGGGAGGCCCCCAGGAGATGGCATTTGGCAGAGCCGCAGCTGGCCCGTTTCGGGCCAAGACGCGGGACCCGGCAGGTAGAGGGCAGGCAGCCCCACCAGGAGCCTCCCTCGGGGCAACGGGCCCCACCCTGGACATATCAGGCCTGCTTCACAGGGTCCCTGGGGTCCTGTCCGTGGAACTGGAAGCTCTCCCCGCCACCCAGAGGTCCGTTCCTTTTCCCGTGGACCACACTTGCCAGCGCGTCTCCCACCCCGGCAGAGGCAGAGTGCCAGGGAAGAACTAGGGACCCGGGGCCTGGATGAGGTGCGCGCCCGGGTTCCGCGCCTGGTGGGCAGGGGCCCGGGCGGGCCGGACCCACGCCCAGGGACCCCGTCTCCCGGGGGGACTCGGGCCTGAGACCTGCCTGGGGGGCTAAGAGTCTTTCTTGGCTCCGAAGGCCCCACCCTGCCCCGAGGCGGCAAACGTGCACCCAGACGCATCTACTCTCTAAAGTCTGGGCTGGACTTCCAGAGAAGGGACTGTGTCCGCTGGGACCCGGGTCCCACAGAGCTCGAACCCCCCTCCCCGTGAAGGCATCCGCGGCCTGTGGTCCTTGGTGTCCGCAAAAGGCATTCACCTGCGGAGAACCTGGGCCCAGGTGAGCGGGACCAGGCCCCACGGCAGGAGCCTAGGGAGGCCACCGGAGCCACGGGGGCCAGGGCTGGGCATTTTCCCGGGTGCTCTCTCGGGTCCCGGGCGCCCTCTCCCGCCCGGGGAGTGCCCACGCCGTCCCTTGACCCCCGCAGGACGCCTGCATCCCGCCATAAGCGGCCCACCTCCTCCATGGAGCACGGACACGGGGGGCCGGGGTGCGAGCAACTGGCCTACGTGGCGGCAAACCCGCAGACCCCTCCGTCCCGTCCCCGCCACTGCGAAGATCCCCCTGTTCTTCCATCCGTAAAGGGGTCCCCCTTTACGGATGGAAGAACAGGGGGGAGGCGCCCAGGAGATGGCTTTTGTCCGAGCCGCGGCTGGGTGGTTTTCGGGCCAAGAGGCGGGGCCGCGCAGACGCAAGCAGGTCCCCCCACCACAAGCATCCCTCCGGGCAACGTGCCCCCCCCCCGCCCCCACTTGAGATATCAGGCCAGGTTCACAGGGTCCCTGGGCTGGTGTCAGAGTTAACGGATGCCCTCCCTGCCACCCAGAGGACCGTGCGTTTTCCCGTGGACCACACTTCCCAGCAGCCCTCCCACCCCCGCAGAGGCAGAGTGCCAGGGAAGAACTAGGGGCCTGGGGCCGGCAAGAGGGGCCGGCCACGGTTCCGCGCCAGGTGGAGCGGGTCCCGGCCGGCGGGCGGGACCCTCGTCCACGGACCGGTTCTCCCGAGGGGAGTCTGGCCTGTGCCCCGCCTGGGAGGCTAACAGCCTAGCTTCGCCTGCAACGCCCCCACCCTGCCACAAGGCGGCAGACTTGGACCCAGCCGCTTCAACCCTCCAGTCTCTGCTGAACCACCCAAAAATGGAGTGTGACCGCTGCGACCTCAGTCCCCCAGAGCTCGAACCCCCACCTCTGTGAGGGAATGGGCGGCCTCCTGTCCTTGGCGTCCGCAACAGGCATTCACCTGCGGTGAACCTGGGCCTCGGGCGAGCAGGGCCAGGCCCCATGGTAGGAGCCCCGGGGGAGGCAATGGCAGCCTCTGCGGCCAGGCCTCGGGCTCTCCCCGGGGCTCTCTCGGGGCACGGGCACCCTCTCTCGCCTAGAGAGTGCCCACGCCGTCCCTTGACCCCCGCGAGACACCTGCTTCCCGTGATAAGAGGCCCCCTGCCTCCATGGAGCTTGGAACTCTGGGGCCGGGCTGCGGGTCACTGGGCTAAGTGGCTGGAAACGCGCAGACCCCTCCGTCCCGACCGCCCCACTGCGAAGATCCCCCCTGTTCTTCCATCCGTAAGGGGGTCGCCCCTTACGGATGGAAGAGCAGGGGGGAGGCCCCCAGGAGATGGCATTTGGCAGAGCCGCAGCTGGCCCGTTTCGGGCCAAGACGCGGGACCCGGCAGGTAGAGGGCAGGCAGCCCCACCAGGAGCCTCCCTCGGGGCAACGGGCCCCACCCTGGACATATCAGGCCTGCTTCACAGGGTCCCTGGGGTCCTGTCCGTGGAACTGGAAGCTCTCCCCGCCACCCAGAGGTCCGTTCCTTTTCCCGTGGACCACACTTGCCAGCGCGTCTCCCACCCCGGCAGAGGCAGAGTGCCAGGGAAGAACTAGGGACCCGGGGCCTGGATGAGGTGCGCGCCCGGGTTCCGCGCCTGGTGGGCAGGGGCCCGGGCGGGCCGGACCCACGCCCAGGGACCCCGACTCCCGGGGGGACTCGGGCCTGAGACCTGCCTGGGGGGCTAAGAGTCTTTCTTGGCTCCGAAGGCCCCACCCTGCCCCGAGGCGGCAAACGTGCACCCAGACGCATCTACTCTCTAAAGTCTGGGCTGGACTTCCAGAGAAGGGACTGTGTCCGCTGGGACCCGGGTCCCACAGAGCTCGAACCCCCCTCCCCGTGAAGGCATCCGCGGCCTGTGGTCCTTGGTGTCCGCAAAAGGCATTCACCTGCGGAGAACCTGGGCCCAGGTGAGCGGGACCAGGCCCCACGGCAGGAGCCTAGGGAGGCCACCGGAGCCACAGGGGCCAGGGCTGGGCATTTTCCCGGGTGCTCTCTCGGGTCCCGGGCGCCCTCTCCCGCCCGGGGAGTGCCCACGCCGTCCCTTGACCCCCGCAGGACGCCTGCATCCCGCCATAAGCGGCCCACCTCCTCCATGGAGCACGGACACGGGGGGCCGGGGTGCGAGCAACTGGCCTACGTGGCGGCAAACCCGCAGACCCCTCCGTCCCGTCCCCGCCACTGCGAAGATCCCCCTGTTCTTCCATCCGTAAAGGGGTCCCCCTTTACGGATGGAAGAACAGGGGGGAGGCGCCCAGGAGATGGCTTTTGTCCGAGCCGCGGCTGGGTGGTTTTCGGGCCAAGAGGCGGGGCCGCGCAGGCGCAAGCAGGCCCCCCCACCACAAGCATCCCTCCGGGCAACGTGCCCCCCCCCGCCCCCCCTTGAGATATCAGGCCAGGTTCACAGGGTCCCTGGGCTGGTGTCAGAGTTAACGGATGCCCTCCCTGCCACCCAGAGGACCGTGCGTTTTCCCGTGGACCACACTTCCCAGCAGCCCTCCCACCCCCGCAGAGGCAGAGTGCCAGGGAAGAACTAGGGGCCTGGGGCCGGCAAGAGGGGCCGGCCACGGTTCCACGCCAGGTGGAGCGGGTCCCGGCCGGCGGGCGGGACCCTCGTCCACGGACCGGTTCTCCCGAGGGGAGTCTGGCCTGTGCCCCGCCTGGGAGGCTAACAGCCTAGCTTCGCCTGCAACGCCCCCACCCTGCCACAAGGCGGCAGACTTGGACCCAGCCGCTTCAACCCTCCAGTCTCTGCTGAACCACCCAAAAATGGAGTGTGACCGCTGCGACCTCAGTCCCCCAGAGCTCGAACCCCCACCTCTGTGAGGGAATGGGCGGCCTCCTGTCCTTGGCGTCCGCAACAGGCATTCACCTGCGGTGAACCTGGGCCTCGGGCGTGCAGGGCCAGGCCCCATGGTAGGAGCCCCGGGGGAGGCAATGGCAGCCTCTGCGGCCAGGCCTCGGGCTCTCCCCGGGGCTCTCTCGGGGCACGGGCACCCTCTCTCGCCTAGAGAGTGCCCACGCCGTCCCTTGACCCCCGCGAGACACCTGCTTCCCGTGATAAGAGGCCCCCTGCCTCCATGGAGCTTGGAACTCTGGGGCCGGGCTGCGGGTCACTGGGCTAAGGGGCTGGAAACGCGCAGACCCCTCCGTCCCGACCGCCCCACTGCGAAGATCCCCCCTGTTCTTCCATCCGTAAGGGGGTCGCCCCTTACGGATGGAAGAGCAGGGGGGAGGCCCCCAGGAGATGGCATTTGGCAGAGCCGCAGCTGGCCCGTTTCGGGCCAAGACGCGGGACCCGGCAGGTAGAGGGCAGGCAGCCCCACCAGGAGCCTCCCTCGGGGCAACGGGCCCCACCCTGGACATATCAGGCCTGCTTCACAGGGTCCCTGGGGTCCTGTCCGTGGAACTGGAAGCTCTCCCCGCCACCCAGAGGTCCGTTCCTTTTCCCGTGGACCACACTTGCCAGCGCGTCTCCCACCCCGGCAGAGGCAGAGTGCCAGGGAAGAACTAGGGACCCGGGGCCTGGATGAGGTGCGCGCCCGGGTTCCGCGCCTGGTGGGCAGGGGCCCGGGCGGGCCGGACCCACGCCCAGGGACCCCGTCTCCCGGGGGGACTCGGGCCTGAGACCTGCCTGGGGGGCTAAGAGTCTTTCTTGGCTCCGAAGGCCCCACCCTGCCCCGAGGCGGCAAACGTGCACCCAGACGCATCTACTCTCTAAAGTCTGGGCTGGACTTCCAGAGAAGGGACTGTGTCCGCTGGGACCCGGGTCCCACAGAGCTCGAACCCCCCTCCCCGTGAAGGCATCCGCGGCCTGTGGTCCTTGGTGTCCGCAAAAGGCATTCACCTGCGGAGAACCTGGGCCCAGGTGAGCGGGACCAGGCCCCACGGCAGGAGCCTAGGGAGGCCACCGGAGCCACGGGGGCCAGGGCTGGGCATTTTCCCGGGTGCTCTCTCGGGTCCCGGGCGCCCTCTCCCGCCCGGGGAGTGCCCACGCCGTCCCTTGACCCCCGCAGGACGCCTGCATCCCGCCATAAGCGGCCCACCTCCTCCATGGAGCACGGACACGGGGGGCCGGGGTGCGAGCAACTGGCCTACGTGGCGGCAAACCCGCAGACCCCTCCGTCCCGTCCCCGCCACTGCGAAGATCCCCCTGTTCTTCCATCCGTAAAGGGGTCCCCCTTTACGGATGGAAGAACAGGGGGGAGGCGCCCAGGAGATGGCTTTTGTCCGAGCCGCGGCTGGGTGGTTTTCGGGCCAAGAGGCGGGGCCGCGCAGGCGCAAGCAGGCCCCCCCACCACAAGCATCCCTCCGGGCAACGTGCCCCCCCCCCCGCCCCCCCTTGAGATATCAGGCCAGGTTCACAGGGTCCCTGGGCTGGTGTCAGAGTTAACGGATGCCCTCCCTGCCACCCAGAGGACCGTGCGTTTTCCCGTGGACCACACTTCCCAGCAGCCCTCCCACCCCCGCAGAGGCAGAGTGCCAGGGAAGAACTAGGGGCCTGGGGCCGGCAAGAGGGGCCGGCCACGGTTCCGCGCCAGGTGGAGCGGGTCCCGGCCGGCGGGCGGGCGGGCGGGCGGGCGGGACCCTCGTCCACGGACCGGTTCTCCCGAGGGGAGTCTGGCCTGTGCCCCGCCTGGGAGGCTAACAGCCTAGCTTCGCCTGCAACGCCCCCACCCTGCCACAAGGCGGCAGACTTGGACCCAGCCGCTTCAACCCTCCAGTCTCTGCTGAACCACCCAAAAATGGAGTGTGACCGCTGCGACCTCAGTCCCCCAGAGCTCGAACCCCCACCTCTGTGAGGGAATGGGCGGCCTCCTGTCCTTGGCGTCCGCAACAGGCATTCACCTGCGGTGAACCTGGGCCTCGGGCGAGCAGGGCCAGGCCCCATGGTAGGAGCCCCGGGGGAGGCAATGGCAGCCTCTGCGGCCAGGCCTCGGGCTCTCCCCGGGGCTCTCTCGGGGCACGGGCACCCTCTCTCGCCTAGAGAGTGCCCACGCCGTCCCTTGACCCCCGCGAGACACCTGCTTCCCGTGATAAGAGGCCCCCTGCCTCCATGGAGCTTGGAACTCTGGGGCCGGGCTGCGGGTCACTGGGCTAAGGGGCTGGAAACGCGCAGACCCCTCCGTCCCGACCGCCCCACTGCGAAGATCCCCCCTGTTCTTCCATCCGTAAGGGGGTCGCCCCTTACGGATGGAAGAGCAGGGGGGAGGCCCCCAGGAGATGGCATTTGGCAGAGCCGCAGCTGGCCCGTTTCGGGCCAAGACGCGGGACCCGGCAGGTAGAGGGCAGGCAGCCCCACCAGGAGCCTCCCTCGGGGCAACGGGCCCCACCCTGGACATATCAGGCCTGCTTCACAGGGTCCCTGGGGTCCTGTCCGTGGAACTGGAAGCTCTCCCCGCCACCCAGAGGTCCGTTCCTTTTCCCGTGGACCACACTTGCCAGCGCGTCTCCCACCCCGGCAGAGGCAGAGTGCCAGGGAAGAACTAGGGACCCGGGGCCTGGATGAGGTGCGCGCCCGGGTTCCGCGCCTGGTGGGCAGGGGCCCGGGCGGGCCGGACCCACGCCCAGGGACCCCGTCTCCCGGGGGGACTCGGGCCTGAGACCTGCCTGGGGGGCTAAGAGTCTTTCTTGGCTCCGAAGGCCCCACCCTGCCCCGAGGCGGCAAACGTGCACCCAGACGCATCTACTCTCTAAAGTCTGGGCTGGACTTCCAGAGAAGGGACTGTGTCCGCTGGGACCCGGGTCCCACAGAGCTCGAACCCCCCTCCCCGTGAAGGCATCCGCGGCCTGTGGTCCTTGGTGTCCGCAAAAGGCATTCACCTGCGGAGAACCTGGGCCCAGGTGAGCGGGACCAGGCCCCACGGCAGGAGCCTAGGGAGGCCACCGGAGCCACGGGGGCCAGGGCTGGGCATTTTCCCGGGTGCTCTCTCGGGTCCCGGGCGCCCTCTCCCGCCCGGGGAGTGCCCACGCCGTCCCTTGACCCCCGCAGGACGCCTGCATCCCGCCATAAGCGGCCCACCTCCTCCATGGAGCACGGACACGGGGGGCCGGGGTGCGAGCAACTGGCCTACGTGGCGGCAAACCCGCAGACCCCTCCGTCCCGTCCCCGCCACTGCGAAGATCCCCCTGTTCTTCCATCCGTAAAGGGGTCCCCCTTTACGGATGGAAGAACAGGGGGGAGGCGCCCAGGAGATGGCTTTTGTCCGAGCCGCGGCTGGGTGGTTTTCGGGCCAAGAGGCGGGGCCGCGCAGGCGCAAGCAGGCCCCCCCACCACAAGCATCCCTCCGGGCAACGTGCCCCCCCCCCCGCCCCCCCTTGAGATATCAGGCCAGGTTCACAGGGTCCCTGGGCTGGTGTCAGAGTTAACGGATGCCCTCCCTGCCACCCAGAGGACCGTGCGTTTTCCCGTGGACCACACTTCCCAGCAGCCCTCCCACCCCCGCAGAGGCAGAGTGCCAGGGAAGAACTAGGGGCCTGGGGCCGGCAAGAGGGGCCGGCCACGGTTCCGCGCCAGGTGGAGCGGGTCCCGGCCGGCGGGCGGGCGGGCGGGCGGGCGGGACCCTCGTCCACGGACCGGTTCTCCCGAGGGGAGTCTGGCCTGTGCCCCGCCTGGGAGGCTAACAGCCTAGCTTCGCCTGCAACGCCCCCACCCTGCCACAAGGCGGCAGACTTGGACCCAGCCGCTTCAACCCTCCAGTCTCTGCTGAACCACCCAAAAATGGAGTGTGACCGCTGCGACCTCAGTCCCCCAGAGCTCGAACCCCCACCTCTGTGAGGGAATGGGCGGCCTCCTGTCCTTGGCGTCCGCAACAGGCATTCACCTGCGGTGAACCTGGGCCTCGGGCGAGCAGGGCCAGGCCCCATGGTAGGAGCCCCGGGGGAGGCAATGGCAGCCTCTGCGGCCAGGCCTCGGGCTCTCCCCGGGGCTCTCTCGGGGCACGGGCACCCTCTCTCGCCTAGAGAGTGCCCACGCCGTCCCTTGACCCCCGCGAGACACCTGCTTCCCGTGATAAGAGGCCCCCTGCCTCCATGGAGCTTGGAACTCTGGGGCCGGGCTGCGGGTCACTGGGCTAAGTGGCTGGAAACGCGCAGACCCCTCCGTCCCGACCGCCCCACTGCGAAGATCCCCCCTGTTCTTCCATCCGTAAGGGGGTCGCCCCTTACGGATGGAAGAGCAGGGGGGAGGCCCCCAGGAGATGGCATTTGGCAGAGCCGCAGCTGGCCCGTTTCGGGCCAAGACGCGGGACCCGGCAGGTAGAGGGCAGGCAGCCCCACCAGGAGCCTCCCTCGGGGCAACGGGCCCCACCCTGGACATATCAGGCCTGCTTCACAGGGTCCCTGGGGTCCTGTCCGTGGAACTGGAAGCTCTCCCCGCCACCCAGAGGTCCGTTCCTTTTCCCGTGGACCACACTTGCCAGCGCGTCTCCCACCCCGGCAAAGGCAGAGTGCCAGGGAAGAACTAGGGACCCGGGGCCTGGATGAGGTGCGCGCCCGGGTTCCGCGCCTGGTGGGCAGGGGCCCGGGCGGGCCGGACCCACGCCCAGGGACCCCGTCTCCCGGGGGGACTCGGGCCTGAGACCTGCCTGGGGGGCTAAGAGTCTTTCTTGGCTCCGAAGGCCCCACCCTGCCCCGAGGCGGCAAACGTGCACCCAGACGCATCTACTCTCTAAAGTCTGGGCTGGACTTCCAGAGAAGGGACTGTGTCCGCTGGGACCCGGGTCCCACAGAGCTCGAACCCCCCTCCCCGTGAAGGCATCCGCGGCCTGTGGTCCTTGGTGTCCGGAAAAGGCATTCACCTGCGGAGAACCTGGGCCCAGGTGAGCGGGACCAGGCCCCACGGCAGGAGCCTAGGGAGGCCACCGGAGCCACGGGGGCCAGGGCTGGGCATTTTCCCGGGTGCTCTCTCGGGTCCCGGGCGCCCTCTCCCGCCCGGGGAGTGCCCACGCCGTCCCTTGACCCCCGCAGGACGCCTGCATCCCGCCATAAGCGGCCCACCTCCTCCATGGAGCACGGACACGGGGGGCCGGGGTGCGAGCAACTGGCCTACGTGGAGGCAAACCCGCAGACCCCTCCGTCCCGTCCCCGCCACTGCGAAGATCCCCCTGTTCTTCCATCCGTAAAGGGGTCCCGCTTTACGGATGGAAGAACAGGGGGGAGGCGCCCAGGAGATGGCTTTTGTCCGAGCCGCGGCTGGGTGGTTTTCGGGCCAAGAGGCGGGGCCGCGCAGGCGCAAGCAGGCCCCCCCACCACAAGCATCCCTCCGGGCAACGTGCCCCCCCCCCCGCCCCCCCTTGAGATATCAGGCCAGGTTCACAGGGTCCCTGGGCTGGTGTCAGAGTTAACGGATGCCCTCCCTGCCACCCAGAGGACCGTGCGTTTTCCCGTGGACCACACTTCCCAGCAGCCCTCCCACCCCCGCAGAGGCAGAGTGCCAGGGAAGAACTAGGGGCCTGGGGCCGGCAAGAGGGGCCGGCCACGGTTCCGCGCCAGGTGGAGCGGGTCCCGGCCGGCGGTCGGGCGGGCGGGCGGGCGGGCGGGACCCTCGTCCACGGACCGGTTCTCCCGAGGGGAGTCTGGCCTGTGCCCCGCCTGGGAGGCTAACAGCCTAGCTTCGCCTGCAACGCCCCCACCCTGCCACAAGGCGGCAGACTTGGACCCAGCCGCTTCAACCCTCCAGTCTCTGCTGAACCACCCAAAAATGGAGTGTGACCGCTGCGACCTCAGTCCCCCAGAGCTCGAACCCCCACCTCTGTGAGGGAATGGGCGGCCTCCTGTCCTTGGCGTCCGCAACAGGCATTCACCTGCGGTGAACCTGGGCCTCGGGCGAGCAGGGCCAGGCCCCATGGTAGGAGCCCCGGGGGAGGCAATGGCAGCCTCTGCGGCCAGGCCTCGGGCTCTCCCCGGGGCTCTCTCGGGGCACGGGCACCCTCTCTCGCCTAGAGAGTGCCCACGCCGTCCCTTGACCCCCGCGAGACACCTGCTTCCCGTGATAAGAGGCCCCCTGCCTCCATGGAGCTTGGAACTCTGGGGCCAGGCTGCGGGTCACTGGGCTAAGTGGCTGGAAACGCGCAGACCCCTCCGTCCCGACCGCCCCACTGCGAAGATCCCCCCTGTTCTTCCATCCGTAAGGGGGTCGCCCCTTACGGATGGAAGAACAGGGGGGAGGCCCCCAGGAGATGGCATTTGGCAGAGCCGCAGCTGGCCCGTTTCGGGCCAAGACGCGGGACCCGGCAGGTAGAGGGCAGGCAGCCCCACCAGGAGCCTCCCTCGGGGCAACGGGCCCCACCCTGGACATATCAGGCCTGCTTCACAGGGTCCCTGGGGTCCTGTCCGTGGAACTGGAAGCTCTCCCCGCCACCCAGAGGTCCGTTCCTTTTCCCGTGGACCACACTTGCCAGCGCGTCTCCCACCCCGGCAGAGGCAGAGTGCCAGGGAAGAACTAGGGACCCGGGGCCTGGATGAGGTGCGCGCCCGGGTTCCGCGCCTGGTGGGCAGGGGCCCGGGCGGGCCGGACCCACGCCCAGGGACCCCGTCTCCCGGGGGGACTCGGGCCTGAGACCTGCCTGGGGGGCTAAGAGTCTTTCTTGGCTCCGAAGGCCCCACCCTGCCCCGAGGCGGCAAACGTGCACCCAGACGCATCTACTCTCTAAAGTCTGGGCTGGACTTCCAGAGAAGGGACTGTGTCCGCTGGGACCCGGGTCCCACAGAGCTCGAACCCCCCTCCCCGTGAAGGCATCCGCGGCCTGCGGTCCTTGGTGTCCGCAAAAGGCATTCACCTGCGGAGAACCTGGGCCCAGGTGAGCGGGACCAGGCCCCACGGCAGGAGCCTAGGGAGGCCACCGGAGCCACGGGGGCCAGGGCTGGGCATTTTCCCGGGTGCTCTCTCGGGTCCCGGGCGCCCTCTCCCGCCCGGGGAGTGCCCACGCCGTCCCTTGACCCCCGCAGGACGCCTGCATCCCGCCATAAGCGGCCCACCTCCTCCATGGAGCACGGACACGGGGGGCCGGGGTGCGAGCAACTGGCCTACGTGGCGGCAAACCCGCAGACCCCTCCGTCCCGTCCCCGCCACTGCGAAGATCCCCCTGTTCTTCCATCCGTAAAGGGGTCCCCCTTTACGGATGGAAGAACAGGGGGGAGGCGCCCAGGAGATGGCTTTTGTCCGAGCCGCGGCTGGGTGGTTTTCGGGCCAAGAGGCGGGGCCGCGCAGGCGCAAGCAGGCCCCCCCACCACAAGCATCCCTCCGGGCAACGTGCCCCCCCCCCCGCCCCCCCTTGAGATATCAGGCCAGGTTCACAGGGTCCCTGGGCTGGTGTCAGAGTTAACGGATGCCCTCCCTGCCACCCAGAGGACCGTGCGTTTTCCCGTGGACCACACTTCCCAGCAGCCCTCCCACCCCCGCAGAGGCAGAGTGCCAGGGAAGAACTAGGGGCCTGGGGCCGGCAAGAGGGGCCGGCCACGGTTCCGCGCCAGGTGGAGCGGGTCCCGGCCGGCGGGCGGGCGGGCGGGCGGGCGGGCGGGACCCTCGTCCACGGACCGGTTCTCCCGAGGGGAGTCTGGCCTGTGCCCCGCCTGGGAGGCTAACAGCCTAGCTTCGCCTGCAACGCCCCCACCCTGCCACAAGGCGGCAGACTTGGACCCAGCCGCTTCAACCCTCCAGTCTCTGCTGAACCACCCAAAAATGGAGTGTGACCGCTGCGACCTCAGTCCCCCAGAGCTCGAACCCCCACCTCTGTGAGGGAATGGGCGGCCTCCTGTCCTTGGCGTCCGCAACAGGCATTCACCTGCGGTGAACCTGGGCCTCGGGCGAGCAGGGCCAGGCCCCATGGTAGGAGCCCCGGGGGAGGCAATGGCAGCCTCTGCGGCCAGGCCTCGGGCTCTCCCCGGGGCTCTCTCGGGGCACGGGCACCCTCTCTCGCCTAGAGAGTGCCCACGCCGTCCCTTGACCCCCGCGAGACACCTGCTTCCCGTGATAAGAGGCCCCCTGCCTCCATGGAGCTTGGAACTCTGGGGCCGGGCTGCGGGTCACTGGGCTAAGGGGCTGGAAACGCGCAGACCCCTCCGTCCCGACCGCCCCACTGCGAAGATCCCCCCTGTTCTTCCATCCGTAAGGGGGTCGCCCCTTACGGATGGAAGAACAGGGGGGAGGCCCCCAGGAGATGGCATTTGGCAGAGCCGCAGCTGGCCCGTTTCGGGCCAAGACGCGGGACCCGGCAGGTAGAGGGCAGGCAGCCCCACCAGGAGCCTCCCTCGGGGCAACGGGCCCCACCCTGGACATATCAGGCCTGCTTCACAGGGTCCCTGGGGTCCTGTCCGTGGAACTGGAAGCTCTCCCCGCCACCCAGAGGTCCGTTCCTTTTCCCGTGGACCACACTTGCCAGCGCGTCTCCCACCCCGGCAGAGGCAGAGTGCCAGGGAAGAACTAGGGACCCGGGGCCTGGATGAGGTGCGCGCCCGGGTTCCGCGCCTGGTGGGCAGGGGCCCGGGCGGGCCGGACCCACGCCCAGGGACCCCGTCTCCCGGGGGGACTCGGGCCTGAGACCTGCCTGGGGGGCTAAGAGTCTTTCTTGGCTCCGAAGGCCCCACCCTGCCCCGAGGCGGCAAACGTGCACCCAGACGCATCTACTCTCTAAAGTCTGGGCTGGACTTCCAGAGAAGGGACTGTGTCCGCTGGGACCCGGGTCCCACAGAGCTCGAACCCCCCTCCCCGTGAAGGCATCCGCGGCCTGTGGTCCTTGGTGTCCGCAAAAGGCATTCACCTGCGGAGAACCTGGGCCCAGGTGAGCGGGACCAGGCCCCACGGCAGGAGCCTAGGGAGGCCACCGGAGCCACGGGGGCCAGGGCTGGGCATTTTCCCGGGTGCTCTCTCGGGTCCCGGGCGCCCTCTCCCGCCCGGGGAGTGCCCACGCCGTCCCTTGACCCCCGCAGGACGCCTGCATCCCGCCATAAGCGGCCCACCTCCTCCATGGAGCACGGACACGGGGGGCCGGGGTGCGAGCAACTGGCCTACGTGGCGGCAAACCCGCAGACCCCTCCGTCCCGTCCCCGCCACTGCGAAGATCCCCCTGTTCTTCCATCCGTAAAGGGGTCCCCCTTTACGGATGGAAGAACAGGGGGGAGGCGCCCAGGAGATGGCTTTTGTCCGAGCCGCGGCTGGGTGGTTTTCGGGCCAAGAGGCGGGGCCGCGCAGGCGCAAGCAGGCCCCCCCACCACAAGCATCCCTCCGGGCAACGTGCCCCCCCCCGCCCCCCCTTGAGATATCAGGCCAGGTTCACAGGGTCCCTGGGCTGGTGTCAGAGTTAACGGATGCCCTCCCTGCCACCCAGAGGACCGTGCGTTTTCCCGTGGACCACACTTCCCAGCAGCCCTCCCACCCCCGCAGAGGCAGAGTGCCAGGGAAGAACTAGGGGCCTGGGGCCGGCAAGAGGGGCCGGCCACGGTTCCGCGCCAGGTGGAGCGGGTCCCGGCCGGCGGGCGGGACCCTCGTCCACGGACCGGTTCTCCCGAGGGGAGTCTGGCCTGTGCCCCGCCTGGGAGGCTAACAGCCTAGCTTCGCCTGCAACGCCCCCACCCTGCCACAAGGCGGCAGACTTGGACCCAGCCGCTTCAACCCTCCAGTCTCTGCTGAACCACCCAAAAATGGAGTGTGACCGCTGCGACCTCAGTCCCCCAGAGCTCGAACCCCCACCTCTGTGAGGGAATGGGCGGCCTCCTGTCCTTGGCGTCCGCAACAGGCATTCACCTGCGGTGAACCTGGGCCTCGGGCGAGCAGGGCCAGGCCCCATGGTAGGAGCCCCGGGGGAGGCAATGGCAGCCTCTGCGGCCAGGCCTCGGGCTCTCCCCGGGGCTCTCTCGGGGCACGGGCACCCTCTCTCGCCGAGAGAGTGCCCACGCCGTCCCTTGACCCCCGCGAGACACCTGCTTCCCGTGATAAGAGGCCCCCTGCCTCCATGGAGCTTGGAACTCTGGGGCCGGGCTGCGGGTCACTGGGCTAAGGGGCTGGAAACGCGCAGACCCCTCCGTCCCGACCGCCCCACTGCGAAGATCCCCCCTGTTCTTCCATCCGTAAGGGGGTCGCCCCTTACGGATGGAAGAACAGGGGGGAGGCCCCCAGGAGATGGCATTTGGCAGAGCCGCAGCTGGCCCGTTTCGGGCCAAGACGCGGGACCCGGCAGGTAGAGGGCAGGCAGCCCCACCAGGAGCCTCCCTCGGGGCAACGGGCCCCACCCTGGACATATCAGGCCTGCTTCACAGGGTCCCTGGGGTCCTGTCCGTGGAACTGGAAGCTCTCCCCGCCACCCAGAGGTCCGTTCCTTTTCCCGTGGACCACACTTGCCAGCGCGTCTCCCACCCCGGCAGAGGCAGAGTGCCAGGGAAGAACTAGGGACCCGGGGCCTGGATGAGGTGCGCGCCCGGGTTCCGCGCCTGGTGGGCAGGGGCCCGGGCGGGCCGGACCCACGCCCAGGGACCCCGTCTCCCGGGGGGACTCGGGCCTGAGACCTGCCTGGGGGGCTAAGAGTCTTTCTTGGCTCCGAAGGCCCCACCCTGCCCCGAGGCGGCAAACGTGCACCCAGACGCATCTACTCTCTAAAGTCTGGGCTGGACTTCCAGAGAAGGGACTGTGTCCGCTGGGACCCGGGTCCCACAGAGCTCGAACCCCCCTCCCCGTGAAGGCATCCGCGGCCTGCGGTCCTTGGTGTCCGCAAAAGGCATTCACCTGCGGAGAACCTGGGCCCAGGTGAGCGGGACCAGGCCCCACGGCAGGAGCCTAGGGAGGCCACCGGAGCCACGGGGGCCAGGGCTGGGCATTTTCCCGGGTGCTCTCTCGGGTCCCGGGCGCCCTCTCCCGCCCGGGGAGTGCCCACGCCGTCCCTTGACCCCCGCAGGACGCCTGCATCCCGCCATAAGCGGCCCACCTCCTCCATGGAGCACGGACACGGGGGGCCGGGGTGCGAGCAACTGGCCTACGTGGCGGCAAACCCGCAGACCCCTCCGTCCCGTCCCCGCCACTGCGAAGATCCCCCTGTTCTTCCATCCGTAAAGGGGTCCCCCTTTACGGATGGAAGAACAGGGGGGAGGCGCCCAGGAGATGGCTTTTGTCCGAGCCGCGGCTGGGTGGTTTTCGGGCCAAGAGGCGGGGCCGCGCAGGCGCAAGCAGGCCCCCCCACCACAAGCATCCCTCCGGGCAACGTGCCCCCCCCCCCGCCCCCCCTTGAGATATCAGGCCAGGTTCACAGGGTCCCTGGGCTGGTGTCAGAGTTAACGGATGCCCTCCCTGCCACCCAGAGGACCGTGCGTTTTCCCGTGGACCACACTTCCCAGCAGCCCTCCCACCCCCGCAGAGGCAGAGTGCCAGGGAAGAACTAGGGGCCTGGGGCCGGCAAGAGGGGCCGGCCACGGTTCCGCGCCAGGTGGAGCGGGTCCCGGCCGGCGGGCGGGACCCTCGTCCACGGACCGGTTCTCCCGAGGGGAGTCTGGCCTGTGCCCCGCCTGGGAGGCTAACAGCCTAGCTTCGCCTGCAACGCCCCCACCCTGCCACAAGGCGGCAGACTTGGACCCAGCCGCTTCAACCCTCCAGTCTCTGCTGAACCACCCAAAAATGGAGTGTGACCGCTGCGACCTCAGTCCCCCAGAGCTCGAACCCCCACCTCTGTGAGGGAATGGGCGGCCTCCTGTCCTTGGCGTCCGCAACAGGCATTCACCTGCGGTGAACCTGGGCCTCGGGCGAGCAGGGCCAGGCCCCATGGTAGGAGCCCCGGGGGAGGCAATGGCAGCCTCTGCGGCCAGGCCTCGGGCTCTCCCCGGGGCTCTCTCGGGGCACGGGCACCCTCTCTCGCCGAGAGAGTGCCCACGCCGTCCCTTGACCCCCGCGAGACACCTGCTTCCCGTGATAAGAGGCCCCCTGCCTCCATGGAGCTTGGAACTCTGGGGCCGGGCTGCGGGTCACTGGGCTAAGGGGCTGGAAACGCGCAGACCCCTCCGTCCCGACCGCCCCACTGCGAAGATCCCCCTGTTCTTCCATCCGTAAGGGGGTCGCCCCTTACGGATGGAAGAACAGGGGGGAGGCCCCCAGGAGATGGCACTTGGCAGAGCCGCAGCTGGCCCGTTTCGGGCCAAGACGCGGGACCCGGCAGGTAGAGGGCAGGCAGCCCCACCAGGAGCCTCCCTCGGGGCAACGGGCCCCACCCTGGACATATCAGGCCTGCTTCACAGGGTCCCTGGGGTCCTGTCCGTGGAACTGGAAGCTCTCCCCGCCACCCAGAGGTCCGTTCCTTTTCCCGTGGACCACACTTGCCAGCGCGTCTCCCACCCCGGCAGAGGCAGAGTGCCAGGGAAGAACTAGGGACCCGGGGCCTGGATGAGGTGCGCGCCCGGGTTCCGCGCCTGGTGGGCAGGGGCCCGGGCGGGCCGGACCCACGCCCAGGGACCCCGTCTCCCGGGGGGACTCGGGCCTGAGACCTGCCTGGGGGGCTAAGAGTCTTTCTTGGCTCCGAAGGCCCCACCCTGCCCCGAGGCGGCAAACGTGCACCCAGACGCATCTACTCTCTAAAGTCTGGGCTGGACTTCCAGAGAAGGGACTGTGTCCGCTGGGACCCGGGTCCCACAGAGCTCGAACCCCCCTCCCCGTGAAGGCATCCGCGGCCTGCGGTCCTTGGTGTCCGCAAAAGGCATTCACCTGCGGAGAACCTGGGCCCAGGTGAGCGGGACCAGGCCCCACGGCAGGAGCCTAGGGAGGCCACCGGAGCCACGGGGGCCAGGGCTGGGCATTTTCCCGGGTGCTCTCTCGGGTCCCGGGCGCCCTCTCCCGCCCGGGGAGTGCCCACGCCGTCCCTTGACCCCCGCAGGACGCCTGCATCCCGCCATAAGCGGCCCACCTCCTCCATGGAGCACGGACACGGGGGGCCGGGGTGCGAGCAACTGGCCTACGTGGCGGCAAACCCGCAGACCCCTCCGTCCCGTCCCCGCCACTGCGAAGATCCCCCTGTTCTTCCATCCGTAAAGGGGTCCCCCTTTACGGATGGAAGAACAGGGGGGAGGCGCCCAGGAGATGGCTTTTGTCCGAGCCGCGGCTGGGTGGTTTTCGGGCCAAGAGGCGGGGCCGCGCAGGCGCAAGCAGGCCCCCCCACCACAAGCATCCCTCCGGGCAACGTGCCCCCCCCCCGCCCCCCCTTGAGATATCAGGCCAGGTTCACAGGGTCCCTGGGCTGGTGTCAGAGTTAACGGATGCCCTCCCTGCCACCCAGAGGACCGTGCGTTTTCCCGTGGACCACACTTCCCAGCAGCCCTCCCACCCCCGCAGAGGCAGAGTGCCAGGGAAGAACTAGGGGCCTGGGGCCGGCAAGAGGGGCCGGCCACGGTTCCGCGCCAGGTGGAGCGGGTCCCGGCCGGCGGGCGGGCGGGCGGGCGGGCGGGCGGGACCCTCGTCCACGGACCGGTTCTCCCGAGGGGAGTCTGGCCTGTGCCCCGCCTGGGAGGCTAACAGCCTAGCTTCGCCTGCAACGCCCCCACCCTGCCACAAGGCGGCAGACTTGGACCCAGCCGCTTCAACCCTCCAGTCTCTGCTGAACCACCCAAAAATGGAGTGTGACCGCTGCGACCTCAGTCCCCCAGAGCTCGAACCCCCACCTCTGTGAGGGAATGGGCGGCCTCCTGTCCTTGGCGTCCGCAACAGGCATTCACCTGCGGTGAACCTGGGCCTCGGGCGAGCAGGGCCAGGCCCCATGGTAGGAGCCCCGGGGGAGGCAATGGCAGCCTCTGCGGCCAGGCCTCGGGCTCTCCCCGGGGCTCTCTCGGGGCACGGGCACCCTCTCTCGCCTAGAGAGTGCCCACGCCGTCCCTTGACCCCCGCGAGACACCTGCTTCCCGTGATAAGAGGCCCCCTGCCTCCATGGAGCTTGGAACTCTGGGGCCGGGCTGCGGGTCACTGGGCTAAGGGGCTGGAAACGCGCAGACCCCTCCGTCCCGACCGCCCCACTGCGAAGATCCCCCCTGTTCTTCCATCCGTAAGGGGGTCGCCCCTTACGGATGGAAGAACAGGGGGGAGGCCCCCAGGAGATGGCATTTGGCAGAGCCGCAGCTGGCCCGTTTCGGGCCAAGACGCGGGACCCGGCAGGTAGAGGGCAGGCAGCCCCACCAGGAGCCTCCCTCGGGGCAACGGGCCCCACCCTGGACATATCAGGCCTGCTTCACAGGGTCCCTGGGGTCCTGTCCGTGGAACTGGAAGCTCTCCCCGCCACCCAGAGGTCCGTTCCTTTTCCCGTGGACCACACTTGCCAGCGCGTCTCCCACCCCGGCAGAGGCAGAGTGCCAGGGAAGAACTAGGGACCCGGGGCCTGGATGAGGTGCGCGCCCGGGTTCCGCGCCTGGTGGGCAGGGGCCCGGGCGGGCCGGACCCACGCCCAGGGACCCCGTCTCCCGGGGGGACTCGGGCCTGAGACCTGCCTGGGGGGCTAAGAGTCTTTCTTGGCTCCGAAGGCCCCACCCTGCCCCGAGGCGGCAAACGTGCACCCAGACGCATCTACTCTCTAAAGTCTGGGCTGGACTTCCAGAGAAGGGACTGTGTCCGCTGGGACCCGGGTCCCACAGAGCTCGAACCCCCCTCCCCGTGAAGGCATCCGCGGCCTGTGGTCCTTGGTGTCCGCAAAAGGCATTCACCTGCGGAGAACCTGGGCCCAGGTGAGCGGGACCAGGCCCCACGGCAGGAGCCTAGGGAGGCCACCGGAGCCACGGGGGCCAGGGCTGGGCATTTTCCCGGGTGCTCTCTCGGGTCCCGGGCGCCCTCTCCCGCCCGGGGAGTGCCCACGCCGTCCCTTGACCCCCGCAGGACGCCTGCATCCCGCCATAAGCGGCCCACCTCCTCCATGGAGCACGGACACGGGGGGCCGGGGTGCGAGCAACTGGCCTACGTGGCAGCAAACCCGCAGACCCCTCCGTCCCGTCCCCGCCACTGCGAAGATCCCCCTGTTCTTCCATCCGTAAAGGGGTCCCCCTTTACGGATGGAAGAACAGGGGGGAGGCGCCCAGGAGATGGCTTTTGTCCGAGCCGCGGCTGGGTGGTTTTCGGGCCAAGAGGCGGGGCCGCGCAGGCGCAAGCAGGCCCCCCCACCACAAGCATCCCTCCGGGCAACGTGCCCCCCCCCGCCCCCCCTTGAGATATCAGGCCAGGTTCACAGGGTCCCTGGGCTGGTGTCAGAGTTAACGGATGCCCTCCCTGCCACCCAGAGGACCGTGCGTTTTCCCGTGGACCACACTTCCCAGCAGCCCTCCCACCCCCGCAGAGGCAGAGTGCCAGGGAAGAACTAGGGGCCTGGGGCCGGCAAGAGGGGCCGGCCACGGTTCCGCGCCAGGTGGAGCGGGTCCCGGCCGGCGGGCGGGACCCTCGTCCACGGACCGGTTCTCCCGAGGGGAGTCTGGCCTGTGCCCCGCCTGGGAGGCTAACAGCCTAGCTTCGCCTGCAACGCCCCCACCCTGCCACAAGGCGGCAGACTTGGACCCAGCCGCTTCAACCCTCCAGTCTCTGCTGAACCACCCAAAAATGGAGTGTGACCGCTGCGACCTCAGTCCCCCAGAGCTCGAACCCCCACCTCTGTGAGGGAATGGGCGGCCTCCTGTCCTTGGCGTCCGCAACAGGCATTCACCTGCGGTGAACCTGGGCCTCGGGCGAGCAGGGCCAGGCCCCATGGTAGGAGCCCCGGGGGAGGCAATGGCAGCCTCTGCGGCCAGGCCTCGGGCTCTCCCCGGGGCTCTCTCGGGGCACGGGCACCCTCTCTCGCCGAGAGAGTGCCCACGCCGTCCCTTGACCCCCGCGAGACACCTGCTTCCCGTGATAAGAGGCCCCCTGCCTCCATGGAGCTTGGAACTCTGGGGCCGGGCTGCGGGTCACTGGGCTAAGGGGCTGGAAACGCGCAGACCCCTCCGTCCCGACCGCCCCACTGCGAAGATCCCCCCTGTTCCTCCATCCGTAAGGGGGTCGCCCCTTACGGATGGAAGAACAGGGGGGAGGCCCCCAGGAGATGGCATTTGGCAGAGCCGCAGCTGGCCCGTTTCGGGCCAAGACGCGGGACCCGGCAGGTAGAGGGCAGGCAGCCCCACCAGGAGCCTCCCTCGGGGCAACGGGCCCCACCCTGGACATATCAGGCCTGCTTCACAGGGTCCCTGGGGTCCTGTCCGTGGAACTGGAAGCTCTCCCCGCCACCCAGAGGTCCGTTCCTTTTCCCGTGGACCACACTTGCCAGCGCGTCTCCCACCCCGACAGAGGCAGAGTGCCAGGGAAGAACTAGGGACCCGGGGCCTGGATGAGGTGCGCGCCCGGGTTCCGCGCCTGGTGGGCAGGGGCCCGGGCAGGCCGGACCCACGCCCAGGGACCCCGTCTCCCGGGGGGACTCGGGCCTGAGACCTGCCTGGGGGGCTAAGAGTCTTTCTTGGCTCCGAAGGCCCCACCCTGCCCCGAGGCGGCAAACGTGCACCCAGACGCATCTACTCTCTAAAGTCTGGGCTGGACTTCCAGAGAAGGGACTGTGTCCGCTGGGACCCGGGTCCCACAGAGCTCGAACCCCCCTCCCCGTGAAGGCATCCGCGGCCTGCGGTCCTTGGTGTCCGCAAAAGGCATTCACCTGCGGAGAACCTGGGCCCAGGTGAGCGGGACCAGGCCCCACGGCAGGAGCCTAGGGAGGCCACCGGAGCCACGGGGGCCAGGGCTGGGCATTTTCCCGGGTGCTCTCTCGGGTCCCGGGCGCCCTCTCCCGCCCGGGGAGTGCCCACGCCGTCCCTTGACCCCCGCAGGACGCCTGCATCCCGCCATAAGCGGCCCACCTCCTCCATGGAGCACGGACACGGGGGGCCGGGGTGCGAGCAACTGGCCTACGTGGCGGCAAACCCGCAGACCCCTCCGTCCCGTCCCCGCCACTGCGAAGATCCCCCTGTTCTTCCATCCGTAAAGGGGTCCCCCTTTACGGATGGAAGAACAGGGGGGAGGCGCCCAGGAGATGGCTTTTGTCCGAGCCGCGGCTGGGTGGTTTTCGGGCCAAGAGGCGGGGCCGCGCAGGCGCAAGCAGGCCCCCCCACCACAAGCATCCCTCCGGGCAACGTGCCCCCCCCCCCGCCCCCCCTTGAGATATCAGGCCAGGTTCACAGGGTCCCTGGGCTGGTGTCAGAGTTAACGGATGCCCTCCCTGCCACCCAGAGGACCGTGCGTTTTCCCGTGGACCACACTTCCCAGCAGCCCTCCCACCCCCGCAGAGGCAGAGTGCCAGGGAAGAACTAGGGGCCTGGGGCCGGCAAGAGGGGCCGGCCACGGTTCCGCGCCAGGTGGAGCGGGTCCCGGCCGGCGGGCGGGACCCTCGTCCACGGACCGGTTCTCCCGAGGGGAGTCTGGCCTGTGCCCCGCCTGGGAGGCTAACAGCCTAGCTTCGCCTGCAACGCCCCCACCCTGCCACAAGGCGGCAGACTTGGACCCAGCCGCTTCAACCCTCCAGTCTCTGCTGAACCACCCAAAAATGGAGTGTGACCGCTGCGACCTCAGTCCCCCAGAGCTCGAACCCCCACCTCTGTGAGGGAATGGGCGGCCTCCTGTCCTTGGCGTCCGCAACAGGCATTCACCTGCGGTGAACCTGGGCCTCGGGCGAGCAGGGCCAGGCCCCATGGTAGGAGCCCCGGGGGAGGCAATGGCAGCCTCTGCGGCCAGGCCTCGGGCTCTCCCCGGGGCTCTCTCGGGGCACGGGCACCCTCTCTCGCCGAGAGAGTGCCCACGCCGTCCCTTGACCCCCGCGAGACACCTGCTTCCCGTGATAAGAGGCCCCCTGCCTCCATGGAGCTTGGAACTCTGGGGCCGGGCTGCGGGTCACTGGGCTAAGGGGCTGGAAACGCGCAGACCCCTCCGTCCCGACCGCCCCACTGCGAAGATCCCCCCTGTTCCTCCATCCGTAAGGGGGTCGCCCCTTACGGATGGAAGAACAGGGGGGAGGCCCCCAGGAGATGGCATTTGGCAGAGCCGCAGCTGGCCCGTTTCGGGCCAAGACGCGGGACCCGGCAGGTAGAGGGCAGGCAGCCCCACCAGGAGCCTCCCTCGGGGCAACGGGCCCCACCCTGGACATATCAGGCCTGCTTCACAGGGTCCCTGGGGTCCTGTCCGTGGAACTGGAAGCTCTCCCCGCCACCCAGAGGTCCGTTCCTTTTCCCGTGGACCACACTTGCCAGCGCGTCTCCCACCCCGACAGAGGCAGAGTGCCAGGGAAGAACTAGGGACCCGGGGCCTGGATGAGGTGCGCGCCCGGGTTCCGCGCCTGGTGGGCAGGGGCCCGGGCAGGCCGGACCCACGCCCAGGGACCCCGTCTCCCGGGGGGACTCGGGCCTGAGACCTGCCTGGGGGGCTAAGAGTCTTTCTTGGCTCCGAAGGCCCCACCCTGCCCCGAAGCGGCAAACGTGCACCCAGACGCATCTACTCTCTAAAGTCTGGGCTGGACTTCCAGAGAAGGGACTGTGTCCGCTGGGACCCGGGTCCCACAGAGCTCGAACCCCCCTCCCCGTGAAGGCATCCGCGGCCTGCGGTCCTTGGTGTCCGCAAAAGGCATTCACCTGCGGAGAACCTGGGCCCAGGTGAGCGGGACCAGGCCCCACGGCAGGAGCCTAGGGAGGCCACCGGAGCCACGGGGGCCAGGGCTGGGCATTTTCCCGGGTGCTCTCTCGGGTCCCGGGCGCCCTCTCCCGCCCGGGGAGTGCCCACGCCGTCCCTTGACCCCCGCAGGACGCCTGCATCCCGCCATAAGCGGCCCACCTCCTCCATGGAGCACGGACACGGGGGGCCGGGGTGCGAGCAACTGGCCTACGTGGCGGCAAACCCGCAGACCCCTCCGTCCCGTCCCCGCCACTGCGAAGATCCCCCTGTTCTTCCATCCGTAAAGGGGTCCCCCTTTACGGATGGAAGAACAGGGGGGAGGCGCCCAGGAGATGGCTTTTGTCCGAGCCGCGGCTGGGTGGTTTTCGGGCCAAGAGGCGGGGCCGCGCAGGCGCAAGCAGGCCCCCCCACCACAAGCATCCCTCCGGGCAACGTGCCCCCCCCCCGCCCCCCCTTGAGATATCAGGCCAGGTTCACAGGGTCCCTGGGCTGGTGTCAGAGTTAACGGATGCCCTCCCTGCCACCCAGAGGACCGTGCGTTTTCCCGTGGACCACACTTCCCAGCAGCCCTCCCACCCCCGCAGAGGCAGAGTGCCAGGGAAGAACTAGGGGCCTGGGGCCGGCAAGAGGGGCCGGCCACGGTTCCGCGCCAGGTGGAGCGGGTCCCGGCCGGCGGGCGGGCGGGCGGGCGGGCGGGCGGGACCCTCGTCCACGGACCGGTTCTCCCGAGGGGAGTCTGGCCTGTGCCCCGCCTGGGAGGCTAACAGCCTAGCTTCGCCTGCAACGCCCCCACCCTGCCACAAGGCGGCAGACTTGGACCCAGCCGCTTCAACCCTCCAGTCTCTGCTGAACCACCCAAAAATGGAGTGTGACCGCTGCGACCTCAGTCCCCCAGAGCTCGAACCCCCACCTCTGTGAGGGAATGGGCGGCCTCCTGTCCTTGGCGTCCGCAACAGGCATTCACCTGCGGTGAACCTGGGCCTCGGGCGAGCAGGGCCAGGCCCCATGGTAGGAGCCCCGGGGGAGGCAATGGCAGCCTCTGCGGCCAGGCCTCGGGCTCTCCCCGGGGCTCTCTCGGGGCACGGGCACCCTCTCTCGCCGAGAGAGTGCCCACGCCGTCCCTTGACCCCCGCGAGACACCTGCTTCCCGTGATAAGAGGCCCCCTGCCTCCATGGAGCTTGGAACTCTGGGGCCGGGCTGCGGGTCACTGGGCTAAGGGGCTGGAAACGCGCAGACCCCTCCGTCCCGACCGCCCCACTGCGAAGATCCCCCTGTTCTTCCATCCGTAAGGGGGTCGCCCCTTACGGATGGAAGAACAGGGGGGAGGCCCCCAGGAGATGGCACTTGGCAGAGCCGCAGCTGGCCCGTTTCGGGCCAAGACGCGGGACCCGGCAGGTAGAGGGCAGGCAGCCCCACCAGGAGCCTCCCTCGGGGCAACGGGCCCCACCCTGGACATATCAGGCCTGCTTCACAGGGTCCCTGGGGTCCTGTCCGTGGAACTGGAAGCTCTCCCCGCCACCCAGAGGTCCGTTCCTTTTCCCGTGGACCACACTTGCCAGCGCGTCTCCCACCCCGGCAGAGGCAGAGTGCCAGGGAAGAACTAGGGACCCGGGGCCTGGATGAGGTGCGCGCCCGGGTTCCGCGCCTGGTGGGCAGGGGCCCGGGCGGGCCGGACCCACGCCCAGGGACCCCGTCTCCCGGGGGGACTCGGGCCTGAGACCTGCCTGGGGGGCTAAGAGTCTTTCTTGGCTCCGAAGGCCCCACCCTGCCCCGAGGCGGCAAACGTGCACCCAGACGCATCTACTCTCTAAAGTCTGGGCTGGACTTCCAGAGAAGGGACTGTGTCCGCTGGGACCCGGGTCCCACAGAGCTCGAACCCCCCTCCCCGTGAAGGCATCCGCGGCCTGCGGTCCTTGGTGTCCGCAAAAGGCATTCACCTGCGGAGAACCTGGGCCCAGGTGAGCGGGACCAGGCCCCACGGCAGGAGCCTAGGGAGGCCACCGGAGCCACGGGGGCCAGGGCTGGGCATTTTCCCGGGTGCTCTCTCGGGTCCCGGGCGCCCTCTCCCGCCCGGGGAGTGCCCACGCCGTCCCTTGACCCCCGCAGGACGCCTGCATCCCGCCATAAGCGGCCCACCTCCTCCATGGAGCACGGACACGGGGGGCCGGGGTGCGAGCAACTGGCCTACGTGGCGGCAAACCCGCAGACCCCTCCGTCCCGTCCCCGCCACTGCGAAGATCCCCCTGTTCTTCCATCCGTAAAGGGGTCCCCCTTTACGGATGGAAGAACAGGGGGGAGGCGCCCAGGAGATGGCTTTTGTCCGAGCCGCGGCTGGGTGGTTTTCGGGCCAAGAGGCGGGGCCGCGCAGGCGCAAGCAGGCCCCCCCACCACAAGCATCCCTCCGGGCAACGTGCCCCCCCCCCCGCCCCCCCTTGAGATATCAGGCCAGGTTCACAGGGTCCCTGGGCTGGTGTCAGAGTTAACGGATGCCCTCCCTGCCACCCAGAGGACCGTGCGTTTTCCCGTGGACCACACTTCCCAGCAGCCCTCCCACCCCCGCAGAGGCAGAGTGCCAGGGAAGAACTAGGGGCCTGGGGCCGGCAAGAGGGGCCGGCCACGGTTCCGCGCCAGGTGGAGCGGGTCCCGGCCGGCGGGCGGGACCCTCGTCCACGGACCGGTTCTCCCGAGGGGAGTCTGGCCTGTGCCCCGCCTGGGAGGCTAACAGCCTAGCTTCGCCTGCAACGCCCCCACCCTGCCACAAGGCGGCAGACTTGGACCCAGCCGCTTCAACCCTCCAGTCTCTGCTGAACCACCCAAAAATGGAGTGTGACCGCTGCGACCTCAGTCCCCCAGAGCTCGAACCCCCACCTCTGTGAGGGAATGGGCGGCCTCCTGTCCTTGGCGTCCGCAACAGGCATTCACCTGCGGTGAACCTGGGCCTCGGGCGAGCAGGGCCAGGCCCCATGGTAGGAGCCCCGGGGGAGGCAATGGCAGCCTCTGCGGCCAGGCCTCGGGCTCTCCCCGGGGCTCTCTCGGGGCACGGGCACCCTCTCTCGCCGAGAGAGTGCCCACGCCGTCCCTTGACCCCCGCGAGACACCTGCTTCCCGTGATAAGAGGCCCCCTGCCTCCATGGAGCTTGGAACTCTGGGGCCGGGCTGCGGGTCACTGGGCTAAGGGGCTGGAAACGCGCAGACCCCTCCGTCCCGACCGCCCCACTGCGAAGATCCCCCCTGTTCCTCCATCCGTAAGGGGGTCGCCCCTTACGGATGGAAGAACAGGGGGGAGGCCCCCAGGAGATGGCATTTGGCAGAGCCGCAGCTGGCCCGTTTCGGGACAAGACGCGGGACCCGGCAGGTAGAGGGCAGGCAGCCCCACCAGGAGCCTCCCTCGGGGCAACGGGCCCCACCCTGGACATATCAGGCCTGCTTCACAGGGTCCCTGGGGTCCTGTCCGTGGAACTGGAAGCTCTCCCCGCCACCCAGAGGTCCGTTCCTTTTCCCGTGGACCACACTTGCCAGCGCGTCTCCCACCCCGACAGAGGCAGAGTGCCAGGGAAGAACTAGGGACCCGGGGCCTGGATGAGGTGCGCGCCCGGGTTCCGCGCCTGGTGGGCAGGGGCCCGGGCAGGCCGGACCCACGCCCAGGGACCCCGTCTCCCGGGGGGACTCGGGCCTGAGACCTGCCTGGGGGGCTAAGAGTCTTTCTTGGCTCCGAAGGCCCCACCCTGCCCCGAGGCGGCAAACGTGCACCCAGACGCATCTACTCTCTAAAGTCTGGGCTGGACTTCCAGAGAAGGGACTGTGTCCGCTGGGACCCGGGTCCCACAGAGCTCGAACCCCCCTCCCCGTGAAGGCATCCGCGGCCTGCGGTCCTTGGTGTCCGCAAAAGGCATTCACCTGCGGAGAACCTGGGCCCAGGTGAGCGGGACCAGGCCCCACGGCAGGAGCCTAGGGAGGCCACCGGAGCCACGGGGGCCAGGGCTGGGCATTTTCCCGGGTGCTCTCTCGGGTCCCGGGCGCCCTCTCCCGCCCGGGGAGTGCCCACGCCGTCCCTTGACCCCCGCAGGACGCCTGCATCCCGCCATAAGCGGCCCACCTCCTCCATGGAGCACGGACACGGGGGGCCGGGGTGCGAGCAACTGGCCTACGTGGCGGCAAACCCGCAGACCCCTCCGTCCCGTCCCCGCCACTGCGAAGATCCCCCTGTTCTTCCATCCGTAAAGGGGTCCCCCTTTACGGATGGAAGAACAGGGGGGAGGCGCCCAGGAGATGGCTTTTGTCCGAGCCGCGGCTGGGTGGTTTTCGGGCCAAGAGGCGGGGCCGCGCAGGCGCAAGCAGGCCCCCCCACCACAAGCATCCCTCCGGGCAACGTGCCCCCCCCCCGCCCCCCCTTGAGATATCAGGCCAGGTTCACAGGGTCCCTGGGCTGGTGTCAGAGTTAACGGATGCCCTCCCTGCCACCCAGAGGACCGTGCGTTTTCCCGTGGACCACACTTCCCAGCAGCCCTCCCACCCCCGCAGAGGCAGAGTGCCAGGGAAGAACTAGGGGCCTGGGGCCGGCAAGAGGGGCCGGCCACGGTTCCGCGCCAGGTGGAGCGGGTCCCGGCCGGCGGGCGGGCGGGCGGGCGGGCGGGCGGGACCCTCGTCCACGGACCGGTTCTCCCGAGGGGAGTCTGGCCTGTGCCCCGCCTGGGAGGCTAACAGCCTAGCTTCGCCTGCAACGCCCCCACCCTGCCACAAGGCGGCAGACTTGGACCCAGCCGCTTCAACCCTCCAGTCTCTGCTGAACCACCCAAAAATGGAGTGTGACCGCTGCGACCTCAGTCCCCCAGAGCTCGAACCCCCACCTCTGTGAGGGAATGGGCGGCCTCCTGTCCTTGGCGTCCGCAACAGGCATTCACCTGCGGTGAACCTGGGCCTCGGGCGAGCAGGGCCAGGCCCCATGGTAGGAGCCCCGGGGGAGGCAATGGCAGCCTCTGCGGCCAGGCCTCGGGCTCTCCCCGGGGCTCTCTCGGGGCACGGGCACCCTCTCTCGCCGAGAGAGTGCCCACGCCGTCCCTTGACCCCCGCGAGACACCTGCTTCCCGTGATAAGAGGCCCCCTGCCTCCATGGAGCTTGGAACTCTGGGGCCGGGCTGCGGGTCACTGGGCTAAGGGGCTGGAAACGCGCAGACCCCTCCGTCCCGACCGCCCCACTGCGAAGATCCCCCTGTTCTTCCATCCGTAAGGGGGTCGCCCCTTACGGATGGAAGAACAGGGGGGAGGCCCCCAGGAGATGGCACTTGGCAGAGCCGCAGCTGGCCCGTTTCGGGCCAAGACGCGGGACCCGGCAGGTAGAGGGCAGGCAGCCCCACCAGGAGCCTCCCTCGGGGCAACGGGCCCCACCCTGGACATATCAGGCCTGCTTCACAGGGTCCCTGGGGTCCTGTCCGTGGAACTGGAAGCTCTCCCCGCCACCCAGAGGTCCGTTCCTTTTCCCGTGGACCACACTTGCCAGCGCGTCTCCCACCCCGGCAGAGGCAGAGTGCCAGGGAAGAACTAGGGACCCGGGGCCTGGATGAGGTGCGCGCCCGGGTTCCGCGCCTGGTGGGCAGGGGCCCGGGCGGGCCGGACCCACGCCCAGGGACCCCGTCTCCCGGGGGGACTCGGGCCTGAGACCTGCCTGGGGGGCTAAGAGTCTTTCTTGGCTCCGAAGGCCCCACCCTGCCCCGAGGCGGCAAACGTGCACCCAGACGCATCTACTCTCTAAAGTCTGGGCTGGACTTCCAGAGAAGGGACTGTGTCCGCTGGGACCCGGGTCCCACAGAGCTCGAACCCCCCTCCCCGTGAAGGCATCCGCGGCCTGCGGTCCTTGGTGTCCGCAAAAGGCATTCACCTGCGGAGAACCTGGGCCCAGGTGAGCGGGACCAGGCCCCACGGCAGGAGCCTAGGGAGGCCACCGGAGCCACGGGGGCCAGGGCTGGGCATTTTCCCGGGTGCTCTCTCGGGTCCCGGGCGCCCTCTCCCGCCCGGGGAGTGCCCACGCCGTCCCTTGACCCCCGCAGGACGCCTGCATCCCGCCATAAGCGGCCCACCTCCTCCATGGAGCACGGACACGGGGGGCCGGGGTGCGAGCAACTGGCCTACGTGGCGGCAAACCCGCAGACCCCTCCGTCCCGTCCCCGCCACTGCGAAGATCCCCCTGTTCTTCCATCCGTAAAGGGGTCCCCCTTTACGGATGGAAGAACAGGGGGGAGGCGCCCAGGAGATGGCTTTTGTCCGAGCCGCGGCTGGGTGGTTTTCGGGCCAAGAGGCGGGGCCGCGCAGGCGCAAGCAGGCCCCCCCACCACAAGCATCCCTCCGGGCAACGTGCCCCCCCCCCCGCCCCCCCTTGAGATATCAGGCCAGGTTCACAGGGTCCCTGGGCTGGTGTCAGAGTTAACGGATGCCCTCCCTGCCACCCAGAGGACCGTGCGTTTTCCCGTGGACCACACTTCCCAGCAGCCCTCCCACCCCCGCAGAGGCAGAGTGCCAGGGAAGAACTAGGGGCCTGGGGCCGGCAAGAGGGGCCGGCCACGGTTCCGCGCCAGGTGGAGCGGGTCCCGGCCGGCGGGCGGGCGGGACCCTCGTCCACGGACCGGTTCTCCCGAGGGGAGTCTGGCCTGTGCCCCGCCTGGGAGGCTAACAGCCTAGCTTCGCCTGCAACGCCCCCACCCTGCCACAAGGCGGCAGACTTGGACCCAGCCGCTTCAACCCTCCAGTCTCTGCTGAACCACCCAAAAATGGAGTGTGACCGCTGCGACCTCAGTCCCCCAGAGCTCGAACCCCCACCTCTGTGAGGGAATGGGCGGCCTCCTGTCCTTGGCGTCCGCAACAGGCATTCACCTGCGGTGAACCTGGGCCTCGGGCGAGCAGGGCCAGGCCCCATGGTAGGAGCCCCGGGGGAGGCAATGGCAGCCTCTGCGGCCAGGCCTCGGGCTCTCCCCGGGGCTCTCTCGGGGCACGGGCACCCTCTCTCGCCTAGAGAGTGCCCACGCCGTCCCTTGACCCCCGCGAGACACCTGCTTCCCGTGATAAGAGGCCCCCTGCCTCCATGGAGCTTGGAACTCTGGGGCCGGGCTGCGGGTCACTGGGCTAAGGGGCTGGAAACGCGCAGACCCCTCCGTCCCGACCGCCCCACTGCGAAGATCCCCCCTGTTCTTCCATCCGTAAGGGGGTCGCCCCTTACGGATGGAAGAACAGGGGGGAGGCCCCCAGGAGATGGCATTTGGCAGAGCCGCAGCTGGCCCGTTTCGGGCCAAGACGCGGGACCCGGCAGGTAGAGGGCAGGCAGCCCCACCAGGAGCCTCCCTCGGGGCAACGGGCCCCACCCTGGACATATCAGGCCTGCTTCACAGGGTCCCTGGGGTCCTGTCCGTGGAACTGGAAGCTCTCCCCGCCACCCAGAGGTCCGTTCCTTTTCCCGTGGACCACACTTGCCAGCGCGTCTCCCACCCCGGCAGAGGCAGAGTGCCAGGGAAGAACTAGGGACCCGGGGCCTGGATGAGGTGCGCGCCCGGGTTCCGCGCCTGGTGGGCAGGGGCCCGGGCGGGCCGGACCCACGCCCAGGGACCCCGTCTCCCGGGGGGACTCGGGCCTGAGACCTGCCTGGGGGGCTAAGAGTCTTTCTTGGCTCCGAAGGCCCCACCCTGCCCCGAGGCGGCAAACGTGCACCCAGACGCATCTACTCTCTAAAGTCTGGGCTGGACTTCCAGAGAAGGGACTGTGTCCGCTGGGACCCGGGTCCCACAGAGCTCGAACCCCCCTCCCCGTGAAGGCATCCGCGGCCTGTGGTCCTTGGTGTCCGCAAAAGGCATTCACCTGCGGAGAACCTGGGCCCAGGTGAGCGGGACCAGGCCCCACGGCAGGAGCCTAGGGAGGCCACCGGAGCCACGGGGGCCAGGGCTGGGCATTTTCCCGGGTGCTCTCTCGGGTCCCGGGCGCCCTCTCCCGCCCGGGGAGTGCCCACGCCGTCCCTTGACCCCCGCAGGACGCCTGCATCCCGCCATAAGCGGCCCACCTCCTCCATGGAGCACGGACACGGGGGGCCGGGGTGCGAGCAACTGGCCTACGTGGCGGCAAACCCGCAGACCCCTCCGTCCCGTCCCCGCCACTGCGAAGATCCCCCTGTTCTTCCATCCGTAAAGGGGTCCCCCTTTACGGATGGAAGAACAGGGGGGAGGCGCCCAGGAGATGGCTTTTGTCCGAGCCGCGGCTGGGTGGTTTTCGGGCCAAGAGGCGGGGCCGCGCAGGCGCAAGCAGGCCCCCCCACCACAAGCATCCCTCCGGGCAACGTGCCCCCCCCCGCCCCCCCTTGAGATATCAGGCCAGGTTCACAGGGTCCCTGGGCTGGTGTCAGAGTTAACGGATGCCCTCCCTGCCACCCAGAGGACCGTGCGTTTTCCCGTGGACCACACTTCCCAGCAGCCCTCCCACCCCCGCAGAGGCAGAGTGCCAGGGAAGAACTAGGGGCCTGGGGCCGGCAAGAGGGGCCGGCCACGGTTCCGCGCCAGGTGGAGCGGGTCCCGGCCGGCGGGCGGGACCCTCGTCCACGGACCGGTTCTCCCGAGGGGAGTCTGGCCTGTGCCCCGCCTGGGAGGCTAACAGCCTAGCTTCGCCTGCAACGCCCCCACCCTGCCACAAGGCGGCAGACTTGGACCCAGCCGCTTCAACCCTCCAGTCTCTGCTGAACCACCCAAAAATGGAGTGTGACCGCTGCGACCTCAGTCCCCCAGAGCTCGAACCCCCACCTCTGTGAGGGAATGGGCGGCCTCCTGTCCTTGGCGTCCGCAACAGGCATTCACCTGCGGTGAACCTGGGCCTCGGGCGAGCAGGGCCAGGCCCCATGGTAGGAGCCCCGGGGGAGGCAATGGCAGCCTCTGCGGCCAGGCCTCGGGCTCTCCCCGGGGCTCTCTCGGGGCACGGGCACCCTCTCTCGCCGAGAGAGTGCCCACGCCGTCCCTTGACCCCCGCGAGACACCTGCTTCCCGTGATAAGAGGCCCCCTGCCTCCATGGAGCTTGGAACTCTGGGGCCGGGCTGCGGGTCACTGGGCTAAGGGGCTGGAAACGCGCAGACCCCTCCGTCCCGACCGCCCCACTGCGAAGATCCCCCCTGTTCTTCCATCCGTAAGGGGGTCGCCCCTTACGGATGGAAGAACAGGGGGGAGGCCCCCAGGAGATGGCATTTGGCAGAGCCGCAGCTGGCCCGTTTCGGGCCAAGACGCGGGACCCGGCAGGTAGAGGGCAGGCAGCCCCACCAGGAGCCTCCCTCGGGGCAACGGGCCCCACCCTGGACATATCAGGCCTGCTTCACAGGGTCCCTGGGGTCCTGTCCGTGGAACTGGAAGCTCTCCCCGCCACCCAGAGGTCCGTTCCTTTTCCCGTGGACCACACTTGCCAGCGCGTCTCCCACCCCGGCAGAGGCAGAGTGCCAGGGAAGAACTAGGGACCCGGGGCCTGGATGAGGTGCGCGCCCGGGTTCCGCGCCTGGTGGGCAGGGGCCCGGGCGGGCCGGACCCACGCCCAGGGACCCCGTCTCCCGGGGGGACTCGGGCCTGAGACCTGCCTGGGGGGCTAAGAGTCTTTCTTGGCTCCGAAGGCCCCACCCTGCCCCGAGGCGGCAAACGTGCACCCAGACGCATCTACTCTCTAAAGTCTGGGCTGGACTTCCAGAGAAGGGACTGTGTCCGCTGGGACCCGGGTCCCACAGAGCTCGAACCCCCCTCCCCGTGAAGGCATCCGCGGCCTGTGGTCCTTGGTGTCCGCAAAAGGCATTCACCTGCGGAGAACCTGGGCCCAGGTGAGCGGGACCAGGCCCCACGGCAGGAGCCTAGGGAGGCCACCGGAGCCACGGGGGCCAGGGCTGGGCATTTTCCCGGGTGCTCTCTCGGGTCCCGGGCGCCCTCTCCCGCCCGGGGAGTGCCCACGCCGTCCCTTGACCCCCGCAGGACGCCTGCATCCCGCCATAAGCGGCCCACCTCCTCCATGGAGCACGGACACGGGGGGCCGGGGTGCGAGCAACTGGCCTACGTGGCGGCAAACCCGCAGACCCCTCCGTCCCGTCCCCGCCACTGCGAAGATCCCCCTGTTCTTCCATCCGTAAAGGGGTCCCCCTTTACGGATGGAAGAACAGGGGGGAGGCGCCCAGGAGATGGCTTTTGTCCGAGCCGCGGCTGGGTGGTTTTCGGGCCAAGAGGCGGGGCCGCGCAGGCGCAAGCAGGCCCCCCCACCACAAGCATCCCTCCGGGCAACGTGCCCCCCCCCGCCCCCCCTTGAGATATCAGGCCAGGTTCACAGGGTCCCTGGGCTGGTGTCAGAGTTAACGGATGCCCTCCCTGCCACCCAGAGGACCGTGCGTTTTCCCGTGGACCACACTTCCCAGCAGCCCTCCCACCCCCGCAGAGGCAGAGTGCCAGGGAAGAACTAGGGGCCTGGGGCCGGCAAGAGGGGCCGGCCACGGTTCCGCGCCAGGTGGAGCGGGTCCCGGCCGGCGGGCGGGCGGGCGGGCGGGCGGGCGGGACCCTCGTCCACGGACCGGTTCTCCCGAGGGGAGTCTGGCCTGTGCCCCGCCTGGGAGGCTAACAGCCTAGCTTCGCCTGCAACGCCCCCACCCTGCCACAAGGCGGCAGACTTGGACCCAGCCGCTTCAACCCTCCAGTCTCTGCTGAACCACCCAAAAATGGAGTGTGACCGCTGCGACCTCAGTCCCCCAGAGCTCGAACCCCCACCTCTGTGAGGGAATGGGCGGCCTCCTGTCCTTGGCGTCCGCAACAGGCATTCACCTGCGGTGAACCTGGGCCTCGGGCGAGCAGGGCCAGGCCCCATGGTAGGAGCCCCGGGGGAGGCAATGGCAGCCTCTGCGGCCAGGCCTCGGGCTCTCCCCGGGGCTCTCTCGGGGCACGGGCACCCTCTCTCGCCTAGAGAGTGCCCACGCCGTCCCTTGACCCCCGCGAGACACCTGCTTCCCGTGATAAGAGGCCCCCTGCCTCCATGGAGCTTGGAACTCTGGGGCCGGGCTGCGGGTCACTGGGCTAAGGGGCTGGAAACGCGCAGACCCCTCCGTCCCGACCGCCCCACTGCGAAGATCCCCCCTGTTCTTCCATCCGTAAGGGGGTCGCCCCTTACGGATGGAAGAACAGGGGGGAGGCCCCCAGGAGATGGCATTTGGCAGAGCCGCAGCTGGCCCGTTTCGGGCCAAGACGCGGGACCCGGCAGGTAGAGGGCAGGCAGCCCCACCAGGAGCCTCCCTCGGGGCAACGGGCCCCACCCTGGACATATCAGGCCTGCTTCACAGGGTCCCTGGGGTCCTGTCCGTGGAACTGGAAGCTCTCCCCGCCACCCAGAGGTCCGTTCCTTTTCCCGTGGACCACACTTGCCAGCGCGTCTCCCACCCCGGCAGAGGCAGAGTGCCAGGGAAGAACTAGGGACCCGGGGCCTGGATGAGGTGCGCGCCCGGGTTCCGCGCCTGGTGGGCAGGGGCCCGGGCGGGCCGGACCCACGCCCAGGGACCCCGTCTCCCGGGGGGACTCGGGCCTGAGACCTGCCTGGGGGGCTAAGAGTCTTTCTTGGCTCCGAAGGCCCCACCCTGCCCCGAGGCGGCAAACGTGCACCCAGACGCATCTACTCTCTAAAGTCTGGGCTGGACTTCCAGAGAAGGGACTGTGTCCGCTGGGACCCGGGTCCCACAGAGCTCGAACCCCCCTCCCCGTGAAGGCATCCGCGGCCTGTGGTCCTTGGTGTCCGCAAAAGGCATTCACCTGCGGAGAACCTGGGCCCAGGTGAGCGGGACCAGGCCCCACGGCAGGAGCCTAGGGAGGCCACCGGAGCCACGGGGGCCAGGGCTGGGCATTTTCCCGGGTGCTCTCTCGGGTCCCGGGCGCCCTCTCCCGCCCGGGGAGTGCCCACGCCGTCCCTTGACCCCCGCAGGACGCCTGCATCCCGCCATAAGCGGCCCACCTCCTCCATGGAGCACGGACACGGGGGGCCGGGGTGCGAGCAACTGGCCTACGTGGCGGCAAACCCGCAGACCCCTCCGTCCCGTCCCCGCCACTGCGAAGATCCCCCTGTTCTTCCATCCGTAAAGGGGTCCCCCTTTACGGATGGAAGAACAGGGGGGAGGCGCCCAGGAGATGGCTTTTGTCCGAGCCGCGGCTGGGTGGTTTTCGGGCCAAGAGGCGGGGCCGCGCAGGCGCAAGCAGGCCCCCCCACCACAAGCATCCCTCCGGGCAACGTGCCCCCCCCCCGCCCCCCCTTGAGATATCAGGCCAGGTTCACAGGGTCCCTGGGCTGGTGTCAGAGTTAACGGATGCCCTCCCTGCCACCCAGAGGACCGTGCGTTTTCCCGTGGACCACACTTCCCAGCAGCCCTCCCACCCCCGCAGAGGCAGAGTGCCAGGGAAGAACTAGGGGCCTGGGGCCGGCAAGAGGGGCCGGCCACGGTTCCGCGCCAGGTGGAGCGGGTCCCGGCCGGCGGGCGGGACCCTCGTCCACGGACCGGTTCTCCCGAGGGGAGTCTGGCCTGTGCCCCGCCTGGGAGGCTAACAGCCTAGCTTCGCCTGCAACGCCCCCACCCTGCCACAAGGCGGCAGACTTGGACCCAGCCGCTTCAACCCTCCAGTCTCTGCTGAACCACCCAAAAATGGAGTGTGACCGCTGCGACCTCAGTCCCCCAGAGCTCGAACCCCCACCTCTGTGAGGGAATGGGCGGCCTCCTGTCCTTGGCGTCCGCAACAGGCATTCACCTGCGGTGAACCTGGGCCTCGGGCGAGCAGGGCCAGGCCCCATGGTAGGAGCCCCGGGGGAGGCAATGGCAGCCTCTGCGGCCAGGCCTCGGGCTCTCCCCGGGGCTCTCTCGGGGCACGGGCACCCTCTCTCGCCGAGAGAGTGCCCACGCCGTCCCTTGACCCCCGCGAGACACCTGCTTCCCGTGATAAGAGGCCCCCTGCCTCCATGGAGCTTGGAACTCTGGGGCCGGGCTGCGGGTCACTGGGCTAAGGGGCTGGAAACGCGCAGACCCCTCCGTCCCGACCGCCCCACTGCGAAGATCCCCCCTGTTCCTCCATCCGTAAGGGGGTCGCCCCTTACGGATGGAAGAACAGGGGGGAGGCCCCCAGGAGATGGCATTTGGCAGAGCCGCAGCTGGCCCGTTTCGGGCCAAGACGCGGGACCCGGCAGGTAGAGGGCAGGCAGCCCCACCAGGAGCCTCCCTCGGGGCAACGGGCCCCACCCTGGACATATCAGGCCTGCTTCACAGGGTCCCTGGGGTCCTGTCCGTGGAACTGGAAGCTCTCCCCGCCACCCAGAGGTCCGTTCCTTTTCCCGTGGACCACACTTGCCAGCGCGTCTCCCACCCCGACAGAGGCAGAGTGCCAGGGAAGAACTAGGGACCCGGGGCCTGGATGAGGTGCGCGCCCGGGTTCCGCGCCTGGTGGGCAGGGGCCCGGGCAGGCCGGACCCACGCCCAGGGACCCCGTCTCCCGGGGGGACTCGGGCCTGAGACCTGCCTGGGGGGCTAAGAGTCTTTCTTGGCTCCGAAGGCCCCACCCTGCCCCGAAGCGGCAAACGTGCACCCAGACGCATCTACTCTCTAAAGTCTGGGCTGGACTTCCAGAGAAGGGACTGTGTCCGCTGGGACCCGGGTCCCACAGAGCTCGAACCCCCCTCCCCGTGAAGGCATCCGCGGCCTGCGGTCCTTGGTGTCCGCAAAAGGCATTCACCTGCGGAGAACCTGGGCCCAGGTGAGCGGGACCAGGCCCCACGGCAGGAGCCTAGGGAGGCCACCGGAGCCACGGGGGCCAGGGCTGGGCATTTTCCCGGGTGCTCTCTCGGGTCCCGGGCGCCCTCTCCCGCCCGGGGAGTGCCCACGCCGTCCCTTGACCCCCGCAGGACGCCTGCATCCCGCCATAAGCGGCCCACCTCCTCCATGGAGCACGGACACGGGGGGCCGGGGTGCGAGCAACTGGCCTACGTGGCGGCAAACCCGCAGACCCCTCCGTCCCGTCCCCGCCACTGCGAAGATCCCCCTGTTCTTCCATCCGTAAAGGCGTCCCCCTTTACGGATGGAAGAACAGGGGGGAGGCGCCCAGGAGATGGCTTTTGTCCGAGCCGCGGCTGGGTGGTTTTCGGGCCAAGAGGCGGGGCCGCGCAGGCGCAAGCAGGCCCCCCCACCACAAGCATCCCTCCGGGCAACGTGCCCCCCCCCCGCCCCCCCTTGAGATATCAGGCCAGGTTCACAGGGTCCCTGGGCTGGTGTCAGAGTTAACGGATGCCCTCCCTGCCACCCAGAGGACCGTGCGTTTTCCCGTGGACCACACTTCCCAGCAGCCCTCCCACCCCCGCAGAGGCAGAGTGCCAGGGAAGAACTAGGGGCCTGGGGCCGGCAAGAGGGGCCGGCCACGGTTCCGCGCCAGGTGGAGCGGGTCCCGGCCGGCGGGCGGGCGGGCGGGCGGGCGGGCGGGACCCTCGTCCACGGACCGGTTCTCCCGAGGGGAGTCTGGCCTGTGCCCCGCCTGGGAGGCTAACAGCCTAGCTTCGCCTGCAACGCCCCCACCCTGCCACAAGGCGGCAGACTTGGACCCAGCCGCTTCAACCCTCCAGTCTCTGCTGAACCACCCAAAAATGGAGTGTGACCGCTGCGACCTCAGTCCCCCAGAGCTCGAACCCCCACCTCTGTGAGGGAATGGGCGGCCTCCTGTCCTTGGCGTCCGCAACAGGCATTCACCTGCGGTGAACCTGGGCCTCGGGCGAGCAGGGCCAGGCCCCATGGTAGGAGCCCCGGGGGAGGCAATGGCAGCCTCTGCGGCCAGGCCTCGGGCTCTCCCCGGGGCTCTCTCGGGGCACGGGCACCCTCTCTCGCCGAGAGAGTGCCCACGCCGTCCCTTGACCCCCGCGAGACACCTGCTTCCCGTGATAAGAGGCCCCCTGCCTCCATGGAGCTTGGAACTCTGGGGCCGGGCTGCGGGTCACTGGGCTAAGGGGCTGGAAACGCGCAGACCCCTCCGTCCCGACCGCCCCACTGCGAAGATCCCCCTGTTCTTCCATCCGTAAGGGGGTCGCCCCTTACGGATGGAAGAACAGGGGGGAGGCCCCCAGGAGATGGCACTTGGCAGAGCCGCAGCTGGCCCGTTTCGGGCCAAGACGCGGGACCCGGCAGGTAGAGGGCAGGCAGCCCCACCAGGAGCCTCCCTCGGGGCAACGGGCCCCACCCTGGACATATCAGGCCTGCTTCACAGGGTCCCTGGGGTCCTGTCCGTGGAACTGGAAGCTCTCCCCGCCACCCAGAGGTCCGTTCCTTTTCCCGTGGACCACACTTGCCAGCGCGTCTCCCACCCCGGCAGAGGCAGAGTGCCAGGGAAGAACTAGGGACCCGGGGCCTGGATGAGGTGCGCGCCCGGGTTCCGCGCCTGGTGGGCAGGGGCCCGGGCGGGCCGGACCCACGCCCAGGGACCCCGTCTCCCGGGGGGACTCGGGCCTGAGACCTGCCTGGGGGGCTAAGAGTCTTTCTTGGCTCCGAAGGCCCCACCCTGCCCCGAGGCGGCAAACGTGCACCCAGACGCATCTACTCTCTAAAGTCTGGGCTGGACTTCCAGAGAAGGGACTGTGTCCGCTGGGACCCGGGTCCCACAGAGCTCGAACCCCCCTCCCCGTGAAGGCATCCGCGGCCTGCGGTCCTTGGTGTCCGCAAAAGGCATTCACCTGCGGAGAACCTGGGCCCAGGTGAGCGGGACCAGGCCCCACGGCAGGAGCCTAGGGAGGCCACCGGAGCCACGGGGGCCAGGGCTGGGCATTTTCCCGGGTGCTCTCTCGGGTCCCGGGCGCCCTCTCCCGCCCGGGGAGTGCCCACGCCGTCCCTTGACCCCCGCAGGACGCCTGCATCCCGCCATAAGCGGCCCACCTCCTCCATGGAGCACGGACACGGGGGGCCGGGGTGCGAGCAACTGGCCTACGTGGCGGCAAACCCGCAGACCCCTCCGTCCCGTCCCCGCCACTGCGAAGATCCCCCTGTTCTTCCATCCGTAAAGGGGTCCCCCTTTACGGATGGAAGAACAGGGGGGAGGCGCCCAGGAGATGGCTTTTGTCCGAGCCGCGGCTGGGTGGTTTTCGGGCCAAGAGGCGGGGCCGCGCAGGCGCAAGCAGGCCCCCCCACCACAAGCATCCCTCCGGGCAACGTGCCCCCCCCCCGCCCCCCCTTGAGATATCAGGCCAGGTTCACAGGGTCCCTGGGCTGGTGTCAGAGTTAACGGATGCCCTCCCTGCCACCCAGAGGACCGTGCGTTTTCCCGTGGACCACACTTCCCAGCAGCCCTCCCACCCCCGCAGAGGCAGAGTGCCAGGGAAGAACTAGGGGCCTGGGGCCGGCAAGAGGGGCCGGCCACGGTTCCGCGCCAGGTGGAGCGGGTCCCGGCCGGCGGGCGGGACCCTCGTCCACGGACCGGTTCTCCCGAGGGGAGTCTGGCCTGTGCCCCGCCTGGGAGGCTAACAGCCTAGCTTCGCCTGCAACGCCCCCACCCTGCCACAAGGCGGCAGACTTGGACCCAGCCGCTTCAACCCTCCAGTCTCTGCTGAACCACCCAAAAATGGAGTGTGACCGCTGCGACCTCAGTCCCCCAGAGCTCGAACCCCCACCTCTGTGAGGGAATGGGCGGCCTCCTGTCCTTGGCGTCCGCAACAGGCATTCACCTGCGGTGAACCTGGGCCTCGGGCGAGCAGGGCCAGGCCCCATGGTAGGAGCCCCGGGGGAGGCAATGGCAGCCTCTGCGGCCAGGCCTCGGGCTCTCCCCGGGGCTCTCTCGGGGCACGGGCACCCTCTCTCGCCGAGAGAGTGCCCACGCCGTCCCTTGACCCCCGCGAGACACCTGCTTCCCGTGATAAGAGGCCCCCTGCCTCCATGGAGCTTGGAACTCTGGGGCCGGGCTGCGGGTCACTGGGCTAAGTGGCTGGAAACGCGCAGACCCCTCCGTCCCGACCGCCCCACTGCGAAGATCCCCCTGTTCTTCCATCCGTAAGGGGGTCGCCCCTTACGGATGGAAGAACAGGGGGGAGGCCCCCAGGAGATGGCATTTGGCAGAGCCGCAGCTGGCCCGTTTCGGGCCAAGACGCGGGACCCGGCAGGTAGAGGGCAGGCAGCCCCACCAGGAGCCTCCCTCGGGGCAACGGGCCCCACCCTGGACATATCAGGCCTGCTTCACAGGGTCCCTGGGGTCCTGTCCGTGGAACTGGAAGCTCTCCCCGCCACCCAGAGGTCCGTTCCTTTTCCCGTGGACCACACTTGCCAGCGCGTCTCCCACCCCGGCAGAGGCAGAGTGCCAGGGAAGAACTAGGGACCCGGGGCCTGGATGAGGTGCGCGCCCGGGTTCCGCGCCTGGTGGGCAGGGGCCTGGGCGGGCCGGACCCACGCCCAGGGACCCCGTCTCCCGGGGGGACTCGGGCCTGAGACGTGCCTGGGGGGCTAAGAGTCTTTCTTGGCTCCGAAGGCCCCACCCTGCCCCGAGGCGGCAAACGTGCACCCAGACGCATCTACTCTCTAAAGTCTGGGCTGGACTTCCAGAGAAGGGACTGTGTCCGCTGGGACCCGGGTCCCACAGAGCTCGAACGCCCCTCCCCGTGAAGGCATCCGCGGCCTGCGGTCCTTGGTGTCCGCAAAAGGCATTCACCTGCGGAGAACCTGGGCCCAGGTGAGCGGGACCAGGCCCCACGGCAGGAGCCTAGGGAGGCCACCGGAGCCACGGGGGCCAGGGCTGGGCATTTTCCCGGGTGCTCTCTCGGGTCCCGGGCGCCCTCTCCCGCCCGGGGAGTGCCCACGCCGTCCCTTGACCCCCGCAGGACGCCTGCATCCCGCCATAAGCGGCCCACCTCCTCCATGGAGCACGGACACGGGGGGCCGGGGTGCGAGCAACTGGCCTACGTGGCGGCAAACCCGCAGACCCCTCCGTCCCGTCCCCGCCACTGCGAAGATCCCCCTGTTCTTCCATCCGTAAAGGCGTCCCCCTTTACGGATGGAAGAACAGGGGGGAGGCGCCCAGGAGATGGCTTTTGTCCGAGCCGCGGCTGGGTGGTTTTCGGGCCAAGAGGCGGGGCCGCGCAGGCGCAAGCAGGCCCCCCCACCACAAGCATCCCTCTGGGCAACGTGCCCCCCCCCCCGCCCCCCCTTGAGATAACAGGCCGGGTTCACAGGGTCCCTGGGCTGGTGTCAGAGTTAACGGATGCCCTCCCTGCCACCCAGAGGACCGTGCGTTTTCCCGTGGACCACACTTCCCAGCAGCCCTCCCACCCCCGCAGAGGCAGAGTGCCAGGGAAGAACTAGGGGCCTGGGGCCGGCAAGAGGGGCCGGCCACGGTTCCGCGCCAGGTGGAGCGGGTCCCGGCCGGCGGGCGGGCGGGCGGGCGGGCGGGACCCTCGTCCACGGACCGGTTCTCCCGAGGGGAGTCTGGCCTGTGCCCCGCCTGGGAGGCTAACAGCATAGCTTCGCCTGCAACGCCCCCACCCTGCCACAAGGCGGCAGACTTGGACCCAGCCGCTTCAACCCTCCAGTCTCTGCTGAACCACCCAAAAATGGATTGTGACCGCTGCGACCTCAGTCCCCCAGAGCTCGAACCCCCACCTCTGTGGGGAATGGGCGGCCTCCTGTCCTTGGCGTCCGCAACAGGCATTCACCTGCGGTGAACCTGGGCCTCGGGCGAGCAGGGCCAGGCCCCATGGTAGGAGCCCCGGGGGAGGCAATGGCAGCCTCTGCGGCCAGGCCTCGGGCTCTCCCCGGGGCTCTCTCGGGGCACGGGCACCCTCTCTCGCCTAGAGAGTGCCCACGCCGTCCCTTGACCCCCGCGAGACACCTGCTTCCCGTGATAAGAGGCCCCCTGCCTCCATGGAGCTTGGAACTCTGGGGCCGGGCTGCGGGTCACTGGGCTAAGGGGCTGGAAACGCGCAGACCCCTCCGTCCCGACCGCCCCACTGCGAAGATCCCCCTGTTCTTCCATCCGTAAGGGGGTCGCCCCTTACGGATGGAAGAACAGGGGGGAGGCCCCCAGGAGATGGCATTTGGCAGAGCCGCAGCTGGCCCGTTTCGGGCCAAGACGCGGGACCCGGCAGGTAGAGGGCAGGCAGCCCCACCAGGAGCCTCCCTCGGGGCAACGGGCCCCACCCTGGACATATCAGGCCTGCTTCACAGGGTCCCTGGGGTCCTGTCCGTGGAACTGGAAGCTCTCCCCGCCACCCAGAGGTCCGTTCCTTTTCCCGTGGACCACACTTGCCAGCGCGTCTCCCACCCCGGCAGAGGCAGAGTGCCAGGGAAGAACTAGGGACCCGGGGCCTGGATGAGGTGCGCGCCCGGGTTCCGCGCCTGGTGGGCAGGGGCCCGGGCGGGCCGGACCCACGCCCAGGGACCCCGTCTCCCGGGGGGACTCGGGCCTGAGACCTGCCTGGGGGGCTAAGAGTCTTTCTTGGCTCCGAAGGCCCCACCCTGCCCCGAGGATGCAAACGTGCACCCAGACGCATCTACTCTCTAAAGTCTGGGCTGGACTTCCAGAGAAGGGACTGTGTCCGCTGGGACCCGGGTCCCACAGAGCTCGAAACCCTCTCCCCGTGAAGGCATCCGCGGCCTGCGGTCCTTGGTGTCCGCAAAAGGCATTCACCTGCGGAGAACCTGGGCCCAGGTGAGCGGGACCAGGCCCCACGGCAGGAGCCTAGGGAGGCCACCGGAGCCACGGGGGCCAGGGCTGGGCATTTTCCCGGGTGCTCTCTCGGGTCCCGGGCGCCCTCTCCCGCCCGGGGAGTGCCCACGCCATCCCTTGACCCCCGCAGGACGCCTGCATCCCGCCATAAGCGGCCCACCTCCTCCATGGAGCACGGACACGGGGGGCCGGGGTGCGAGCAACTGGCCTACGTGGCGGCAAACCCGCAGACCCCTCCGTCCCGTCCCCGCCACTGCGAAGATCCCCCTGTTCTTCCATCCGTAAACGGGTCCCCCTTTACGGATGGAAGAACAGGGGGGAGGCGCCCAGGAGATGGCTTTTGTCCGAGCCGCGGCTGGGTGGTTTTCGGGCCAAGAGGCGGGGCCGCGCAGGCGCAAGCAGGCCCCCCCACCACAAGCATCCCTCCGGGCAACGTGCCCCCCCCCCGCCCCCCCTTGAGATATCAGGCCAGGTTCACAGGGTCCCTGGCCTGGTGTCAGAGTTAACGGATGCCCTCCCTGCCACCCAGAGGACCGTGCGTTTTCCCGTGGACCACACTTCCCAGCAGCCCTCCCACCCCCGCAGAGGCAGAGTGCCAGGGAAGAACTAGGGGCCTGGGGCCGGCAAGAGGGGCCGGCCACGGTTCCGCGCCAGGTGGAGCGGGTCCCGGCCGGCGGGCGGGCGGGCGGGCGGGCGGGACCCTCGTCCACGGACCGGTTCTCCCGAGGGGAGTCTGGCCTGTGCCCCGCCTGGGAGGCTAACAGCCTAGCTTCGCCTGCAACGCCCCCACCCTGCCACAAGGCGGCAGACTTGGACCCAGCCGCTTCAACCCTCCAGTCTCTGCTGAACCACCCCAAAATGGAGTGTGACCGCTGCGACCTCAGTCCCCCAGAGCTCGAACCCCCACCTCTGTGAGGGAATGGGCGGCCTCCTGTCCTTGGCGTCCGCAACAGGCATTCACCTGCGGTGAACCTGGGCCTCGGGCGAGCAGGGCCAGGCCCCATGGTAGGAGCCCCGGGGGAGGCAATGGCAGCCTCTGCGGCCAGGCCTCGGGCTCTCCCCGGGGCTCTCTCGGGGCACGGGCACCCTCTCTCGCCTAGAGAGTGCCCACGCCGTCCCTTGACCCCCGCGAGACACCTGCTTCCCGTGATAAGAGGCCCCCTGCCTCCATGGAGCTTGGAACTCTGGGGCCGGGCTGCGGGTCACTGGGCTAAGTGGCTAGAAACGCGCAGACCCCTCCGTCCCGACCGCCCCACTGCGAAGATCCCCCTGTTCTTCCATCCGTAAGGGGGTCGCCCCTTACGGATGGAAGAACAGGGGGGAGGCCCCCAGGAGATGGAATTTGGCAGAGCCGCAGCTGGCCCGTTTCGGGCCAAGACGCGGGACCCGGCAGGTAGAGGGCAGGCAGCCCCACCAGGAGCCTCCCTCGGGGCAACGGGCCCCACCCTGGACATATCAGGCCTGCTTCACAGGGTCCCTGGGGTCCTGTCCGTGGAACTGGAAGCTCTCCCCGCCACCCAGAGGTCCGTCCCTTTTCCCGTGGACCACACTTGCCAGCGCGTCTCCCACCCCGGCAGAGGCAGAGTGCCAGGGAAGAACTAGGGACCCGGGGCCTGGATGAGGTGCGCGCCCCGGTTCCGCGCCTGGTGGGCAGGGGCCCGGGCGGGCCGGACCCACGCCCAGGGACCCCGTCTCCCGGGGGGACTCGGGCCTGAGACCTGCCTGGGGGGCTAAGAGTCTTTCTTGGCTCCGAAGGCCCCACCCTGCCCCGAGGCGGCAAACGTGCACCCAGACGCATCTACTCTCTAAAGTCTGGGCTGGACTTCCAGAGAAGGGACTGTGTCCGCTGGGACCCGGGTCCCACAGAGCTCGAAACCCCCTCCCCGTGAAGGCATCCGCGGCCTGCGGTCCTTGGTGTCCGCAAAAGGCATTCACCTGCGGAGAACCTGGGCCCAGGTGAGCGGGACCAGGCCCCACGGCAGGAGCCTAGGGAGGCCACCGGAGCCACGGGGGCCAGGGCTGGGCATTTTCCCGGGTGCTCTCTCGGGTCCCGGGCGCCCTCTCCCGCCCGGGGAGTGCCCACGCCGTCCCTTGACCCCCGCAGGACGCCTGCATCCCGCCATAAGCGGCCCACCTCCTCCATGGAGCACGGACACGGGGGGCCGGGGTGCGAGCAACTGGCCTACGTGGCGGCAAACCCGCAGACCCCTCCGTCCCGTCCCCGCCACTGCGAAGATCCCCCTGTTCTTCCATCCGTAAAGGGGTCCCCCTTTACGGATGGAAGAACAGGGGGGAGGCGCCCAGGAGATGGCTTTTGTCCGAGCCGCGGCTGGGTGGTTATCGGGCCAAGAGGCGGGGCCGCGCAGGCGCAAGCAGGCCCCCCCACCACAAGCATCCCTCTGGGCAACGTGCCCCCCCCCCGCCCCCCCTTGAGATATCAGGCCGGGTTCACAGGGTCCCTGGGCTGGTGTCAGAGTTAACGGATGCCCTCCCTGCCACCCAGAGGACCGTGCGTTTTCCCGTGGACCACACTTCCCAGCAGCCCTCCCACCCCCGCAGAGGCAGAGTGCCAGGGAAGAACTAGGGGCCTGGGGCCGGCAAGAGGGGCCGGCCACGGTTCCGCGCCAGGTGGAGCGGGTCCCGGCCGGCGGGCGGGCGGGCGGGCGGGCGGGACCCTCGTCCACGGACCGGTTCTCCCGAGGGGAGTCTGGCCTGTGCCCCGCCTGGGAGGCTAACAGCCTAGCTTCGCCTGCAACGCCCCCACCCTGCCACAAGGCGGCAGACTTGGACCCAGCCGCTTCAACCCTCCAGTCTCTGCTGAACCACCCAAAAATGGAGTGTGACCGCTGCGACCTCAGTCCCCCAGAGCTCGAACCCCCACCTCTGTGAGGGAATGGGCGGCCTCCTGTCCTTGGCGTCCGCAACAGGCATTCACCTGCGGTGAACCTGGGCCTCGGGCGAGCAGGGCCAGGCCCCATGGTAGGAGCCCCGGGGGAGGCAATGGCAGCCTCTGCGGCCAGGCCTCGGGCTCTCCCCGGGGCTCTCTCGGGGCACGGGCACCCTCTCTCGCCTAGAGAGTGCCCACGCCGTCCCTTGACCCCCGCGAGACACCTGCTTCCCGTGATAAGAGGCCCCCTGCCTCCATGGAGCTTGGAACTCTGGGGCCGGGCTGCGGGTCACTGGGCTAAGGGGCTGGAAACGCGCAGACCCCTCCGTCCCGACCGCCCCACTGCGAAGATCCCCCTGTTCTTCCATCCGTAAGGGGGTCGCCCCTTACGGATGGAAGAACAGGGGGGAGGCCCCCAGGAGATGGCATTTGGCAGAGCCGCAGCTGGCCCGTTTCGGGCCAAGACGCGGGACCCGGCAGGTAGAGGGCAGGCAGCCCCACCAGGAGCCTCCCTCGGGGCAACGGGCCCCACCCTGGACATATCAGGCCTGCTTCACAGGGTCCCTGGGGTCCTGTCCGTGGAACTGGAAGCTCTCCCCGCCACCCAGAGGTCCGTTCCTTTTCCCGTGGACCACACTTGCCAGCGCGTCTCCCACCCCGCAGAGGCAGAGTGCCAGGGAAGAACTAGGGACCCGGGGCCTGGATGAGGTGCGCGCCCGGGTTCCGCACCTGGTGGGCAGGGGCCCGGGCGGGCCGGACCCACGCCCAGGGACCCCGTCTCCCGGGGGGCCTCGGGCCTGAGACCTGCCTGGGGGGCTAAGAGTCTTTCTTGGCTCCGAAGGCCCCACCCTGCCCCGAGGCGGCAAACGTGCACCCAGACGCATCTACTCTCTAAAGTCTGGGCTGGACTTCCAGAGAAGGGACTGTGTCCGCTGGGACCCGGGTCCCACAGAGCTCGAACCCCCCTCCCCGTGAAGGCATCCGCGGCCTGCGGTCCTTGGTGTCCGCAAAAGGCATTCACCTGCGGAGAACCTGGGCCCAGGTGAGCGGGACCAGGCCCCACGGCAGGAGCCTAGGGAGGCCACCGGAGCCACGGGGGCCAGGGCTGGGCATTTTCCCGGGTGCTCTCTCGGGTCCCGGGCGCCCTCTCCCGCCCGGGGAGTGCCCACGCCGTCCCTTGACCCCCGCAGGACGCCTGCATCCCGCCATAAGCGGCCCACCTCCTCCATGGAGCACGGACACGGGGGGCCGGGGTGCGAGCAACTGGCCTACGTGGCGGCAAACCCGCAGACCCCTCCGTCCCGTCCCCGCCACTGCGAAGATCCCCCTGTTCTTCCATCCGTAAAGGGGTCCCCCTTTACGGATGGAAGAACAGGGGGGAGGCGCCCAGGAGATGGCTTTTGTCCGAGCCGCGGCTGGGTGGTTATCGGGCCAAGAGGCGGGACCGCGCAGGCGCAAGCAGGCCCCCCCACCACAAGCATCCCTCTGGGCAACGTGCCCCCCCCCCCGCCCCCCCTTGAGATATCAGGCCGGGTTCACAGGGTCCCTGGGCTGGTGTCAGAGTTAACGGATGCCCTCCCTGCCACCCAGAGGACCGTGCGTTTTCCCGTGGACCACACTTCCCAGCAGCCCTCCCACCCCCGCAGAGGCAGAGTGCCAGGGAAGAACTAGGGGCCTGGGGCCGGCAAGAGGGGCCGGCCACGGTTCCGCGCCAGGTGGAGCGGGTCCCGGCCGGCGGGCGGGCGGGCGGGCGGGCGGGACCCTCGTCCACGGACCGGTTCTCCCGAGGGGAGTCTGGCCTGTGCCCCGCCTGGGAGGCTAACAGCCTAGCTTCGCCTGCAACGCCCCCACCCTGCCACAAGGCGGCAGACTTGGACCCAGCCGCTTCAACCCTCCAGTCTCTGCTGAACCACCCAAAAATGGAGTGTGACCGCTGCGACCTCAGTCCCCCAGAGCTCGAACCCCCACCTCTGTGAGGGAATGGGCGGCCTCCTGTCCTTGGCGTCCGCAACAGGCATTCACCTGCGGTGAACCTGGGCCTCGGGCGAGCAGGGCCAGGCCCCATGGTAGGAGCCCCGGGGGAGGCAATGGCAGCCTCTGCGGCCAGGCCTCGGGCTCTCCCCGGGGCTCTCTCGGGGCACGGGCACCCTCTCTCGCCTAGAGAGTGCCCACGCCGTCCCTTGACCCCCGCGAGACACCTGCTTCCCGTGATAAGAGGCCCCCTGCCTCCATGGAGCTTGGAACTCTGGGGCCGGGCTGCGGGTCACTGGGCTAAGGGGCTGGAAACGCGCAGACCCCTCCGTCCCGACCGCCCCACTGCGAAGATCCCCCTGTTCTTCCATCCGTAAGGGGGTCGCCCCTTACGGATGGAAGAACAGGGGGGAGGCCCCCAGGAGATGGCATTTGGCAGAGCCGCAGCTGGCCCGTTTCGGGCCAAGACGCGGGACCCGGCAGGTAGAGGGCAGGCAGCCCCACCAGGAGCCTCCCTCGGGGCAACGGGCCCCACCCTGGACATATCAGGCCTGCTTCACAGGGTCCCTGGGGTCCTGTCCGTGGAACTGGAAGCTCTCCCCGCCACCCAGAGGTCCGTTCCTTTTCCCGTGGACCACACTTGCCAGCGCGTCTCCCACCCCGCAGAGGCAGAGTGCCAGGGAAGAACTAGGGACCCGGGGCCTGGATGAGGTGCGCGCCCGGGTTCCGCACCTGGTGGGCAGGGGCCCGGGCGGGCCGGACCCACGCCCAGGGACCCCGTCTCCCGGGGGGCCTCGGGCCTGAGACCTGCCTGGGGGGCTAAGAGTCTTTCTTGGCTCCGAAGGCCCCACCCTGCCCCGAGGCGGCAAACGTGCACCCAGACGCATCTACTCTCTAAAGTCTGGGCTGGACTTCCAGAGAAGGGACTGTGTCCGCTGGGACCCGGGTCCCACAGAGCTCGAACCCCCCTCCCCGTGAAGGCATCCGCGGCCTGCGGTCCTTGGTGTCCGCAAAAGGCATTCACCTGCGGAGAACCTGGGCCCAGGTGAGCGGGACCAGGCCCCACGGCAGGAGCCTAGGGAGGCCACCGGAGCCACGGGGGCCAGGGCTGGGCATTTTCCCGGGTGCTCTCTCGGGTCCCGGGCGCCCTCTCCCGCCCGGGGAGTGCCCACGCCGTCCCTTGACCCCCGCAGGACGCCTGCATCCCGCCATAAGCGGCCCACCTCCTCCATGGAGCACGGACACGGGGGGCCGGGGTGCGAGCAACTGGCCTACGTGGCGGCAAACCCGCAGACCCCTCCGTCCCGTCCCCGCCACTGCGAAGATCCCCCTGTTCTTCCATCCGTAAAGGGGTCCCCCTTTACGGATGGAAGAACAGGGGGGAGGCGCCCAGGAGATGGCTTTTGTCCGAGCCGCGGCTGGGTGGTTTTCGGGCCAAGAGGCGGGGCCGCGCAGGCGCAAGCAGGCCCCCCCACCACAAGCATCCCTCCGGGCAACGTGCCCCCCCCCCCGCCCCCACTTGAGATATCAGGCCAGGTTCACAGGGTCCCTGGGCTGGTGTCAGAGTTAACGGATGCCCTCCCTGCCACCCAGAGGACCGTGCGTTTTCCCGTGGACCACACTTCCCAGCAGCCCTCCCACCCCCGCAGAGGCAGAGTGCCAGGGAAGAACTAGGGGCCTGGGGCCGGCAAGAGGGGCCGGCCACGGTTCCGCGCCAGGTGGAGCGGGTCCCGGCCGGCGGGCGGGCGGGCGGGCGGGCGGGACCCTCGTCCACGGACCGGTTCTCCCGAGGGGAGTCTGGCCTGTGCCCCGCCTGGGAGGCTAACAGCCTAGCTTCGCCTGCAACGCCCCCACCCTGCCACAAGGCGGCAGACTTGGACCGAGCCGCTTCAACCCTCCAGTCTCTGCTGAACCACCCCAAAATGGAGTGTGACCGCTGCGACCTCAGTCCCCCAGAGCTCGAACCCCCACCTCTGTGAGGGAATGGGCGGCCTCCTGTCCTTGGCGTCCGCAACAGGCATTCACCTGCGGTGAACCTGGGCCTCGGGCGAGCAGGGCCAGGCCCCATGGTAGGAGCCCCGGGGGAGGCAATGGCAGCCTCTGCGGCCAGGCCTCGGGCTCTCCCCGGGGCTCTCTCGGGGCACGGGCACCCTCTCTCGCCTAGAGAGTGCCCACGCCGTCCCTTGACCCCCGCGAGACACCTGCTTCCCGTGATAAGAGGCCCCCTGCCTCCATGGAGCTTGGAACTCTGGGGCCGGGCTGCGGGTCACTGGGCTAAGTGGCTAGAAACGCGCAGACCCCTCCGTCCCGACCGCCCCACTGCGAAGATCCCCCTGTTCTTCCATCCGTAAGGGGGTCGCCCCTTACGGATGGAAGAACAGGGGGGAGGCCCCCAGGAGATGGCATTTGGCAGAGCCGCAGCTGGCCCGTTTCGGGCCAAGACGCGGGACCCGGCAGGTAGAGGGCAGGCAGCCCCACCAGGAGCCTCCCTCGGGGCAACGGGCCCCACCCTGGACATATCAGGCCTGCTTCACAGGGTCCCTGGGGTCCTGTCCGTGGAACTGGAAGCTCTCCCCGCCACCCAGAGGTCCGTCCCTTTTCCCGTGGACCACACTTGCCAGCGCGTCTCCCACCCCGGCAGAGGCAGAGTGCCAGGGAAGAACTAGGGACCCGGGGCCTGGATGAGGTGCGCGCCCCGGTTCCGCGCCTGGTGGGCAGGGGCCCGGGCGGGCCGGACCCACGCCCAGGGACCCCGACTCCCGGGGGGACTCGGGCCTGAGACCTGCCTGGGGGGCTAAGAGTCTTTCTTGGCTCCGAAGGCCCCACCCTGCCCCGAGGCGGCAAACGTGCACCCAGACGCATCTACTCTCTAAAGTCTGGGCTGGACTTCCAGAGAAGGGACTGTGTCCGCTGGGACCCGGGTCCCACAGAGCTCGAAACCCCCTCCCCGTGAAGGCATCCGCGGCCTGCGGTCCTTGGTGTCCGCAAAAGGCATTCACCTGCGGAGAACCTGGGCCCAGGTGAGCGGGACCAGGCCCCACGGCAGGAGCCTAGGGAGGCCACCGGAGCCACGGGGGCCAGGGCTGGGCATTTTCCCGGGTGCTCTCTCGGGTCCCGGGCGCCCTCTCCCGCCCGGGGAGTGCCCACGCCGTCCCTTGACTCCCGCAGGACGCCTGCATCCCGCCATAAGCGGCCCACCTCCTCCATGGAGCACGGACACGGGGGGCCGGGGTGCGAGCAACTGGCCTACGTGGCGGCAAACCCGCAGACCCCTCCGTCCCGTCCCCGCCACTGCGAAGATCCCCCTGTTCTTCCATCCGTAAAGGGGTCCCCCTTTACGGATGGAAGAACAGGGGGGAGGCGCCCAGGAGATGGCTTTTGTCCGAGCCGCGGCTGGGTGGTTTTCGGGCCAAGAGGCGGGGCCGCGCAGGCGCAAGCAGGCCCCCCCACCACAAGCATCCCTCTGGGCAACGTGCCCCCCCCCCCGCCCCCCCTTGAGATATCAGGCCGGGTTCACAGGGTCCCTGGGCTGGTGTCAGAGTTAACGGATGCCCTCCCTGCCACCCAGAGGACCGTGCGTTTTCCCGTGGACCACACTTCCCAGCAGCCCTCCCACCCCCGCAGAGGCAGAGTGCCAGGGAAGAACTAGGGGCCTGGGGCCGGCAAGAGGGGCCGGCCACGGTTCCGCGCCAGGTGGAGCGGGTCCCGGCCGGCGGGCGGGCGGGCGGGCGGGCGGGACCCTCGTCCACGGACCGGTTCTCCCGAGGGGAGTCTGGCCTGTGCCCCGCCTGGGAGGCTAACAGCCTAGCTTCGCCTGCAACGCCCCCACCCTGCCACAAGGCGGCAGACTTGGACCCAGCCGCTTCAACCCTCCAGTCTCTGCTGAACCACCCAAAAATGGAGTGTGACCGCTGCGACCTCAGTCCCCCAGAGCTCGAACCCCCACCTCTGTGAGGGAATGGGCGGCCTCCTGTCCTTGGCGTCCGCAACAGGCATTCACCTGCGGTGAACCTGGGCCTCGGGCGAGCAGGGCCAGGCCCCATGGTAGGAGCCCCGGGGGAGGCAATGGCAGCCTCTGCGGCCAGGCCTCGGGCTCTCCCCGGGGCTCTCTCGGGGCACGGGCACCCTCTCTCGCCTAGAGAGTGCCCACGCCGTCCCTTGACCCCCGCGAGACACCTGCTTCCCGTGATAAGAGGCCCCCTGCCTCCATGGAGCTTGGAACTCTGGGGCCGGGCTGCGGGTCACTGGGCTAAGTGGCTAGAAACGCGCAGACCCCTCCGTCCCGACCGCCCCACTGCGAAGATCCCCCTGTTCTTCCATCCGTAAGGGGGTCGCCCCTTACGGATGGAAGAACAGGGGGGAGGCCCCCAGGAGATGGCATTTGGCAGAGCCGCAGCTGGCCCGTTTCGGGCCAAGACGCGGGACCCGGCAGGTAGAGGGCAGGCAGCCCCACCAGGAGCCTCCCTCGGGGCAACGGGCCCCACCCTGGACATATCAGGCCTGCTTCACAGGGTCCCTGGGGTCCTGTCCGTGGAACTGGAAGCTCTCCCCGCCACCCAGAGGTCCGTCCCTTTTCCCGTGGACCACACTTGCCAGCGCGTCTCCCACCCCGGCAGAGGCAGAGTGCCAGGGAAGAACTAGGGACCCGGGGCCTGGATGAGGTGCGCGCCCCGGTTCCGCGCCTGGTGGGCAGGGGCCCGGGCGGGCCGGACCCACGCCCAGGGACCCCGTCTCCCGGGGGGCCTCGGGCCTGAGACCTGCCTGGGGGGCTAAGAGTCTTTCTTGGCTCCGAAGGCCCCACCCTGCCCCGAGGCGGCAAACGTGCACCCAGACGCATCTACTCTCTAAAGTCTGGGCTGGACTTCCAGAGAAGGGACTGTGTCCGCTGGGACCCGGGTCCCACAGAGCTCGAAACCCCCTCCCCGTGAAGGCATCCGCGGCCTGCGGTCCTTGGTGTCCGCAAAAGGCATTCACCTGCGGAGAACCTGGGCCCAGGTGAGCGGGACCAGGCCCCACGGCAGGAGCCTAGGGAGGCCACCGGAGCCACGGGGGCCAGGGCTGGGCATTTTCCCGGGTGCTCTCTCGGGTCCCGGGCGCCCTCTCCCGCCCGGGGAGTGCCCACGCCGTCCCTTGACCCCCGCAGGACGCCTGCATCCCGCCATAAGCGGCCCACCTCCTCCATGGAGCACGGACACGGGGGGCCGGGGTGCGAGCAACTGGCCTACGTGGCGGCAAACCCGCAGACCCCTCCGTCCCGTCCCCGCCACTGCGAAGATCCCCCTGTTCTTCCATCCGTAAAGGGGTCCCCCTTTACGGATGGAAGAACAGGGGGGAGGCGCCCAGGAGATGGCTTTTGTCCGAGCCGCGGCTGGGTGGTTATCGGGCCAAGAGGCGGGACCGCGCAGGCGCAAGCAGGCCCCCCCACCACAAGCATCCCTCTGGGCAACGTGCCCCCCCCCCGCCCCCCCTTGAGATATCAGGCCGGGTTCACAGGGTCCCTGGGCTGGTGTCAGAGTTAACGGATGCCCTCCCTGCCACCCAGAGGACCGTGCGTTTTCCCGTGGACCACACTTCCCAGCAGCCCTCCCACCCCCGCAGAGGCAGAGTGCCAGGGAAGAACTAGGGGCCTGGGGCCGGCAAGAGGGGCCGGCCACGGTTCCGCGCCAGGTGGAGCGGGTCCCGGCCGGCGGGCGGGCGGGCGGGCGGGCGGGACCCTCGTCCACGGACCGGTTCTCCCGAGGGGAGTCTGGCCTGTGCCCCGCCTGGGAGGCTAACAGCCTAGCTTCGCCTGCAACGCCCCCACCCTGCCACAAGGCGGCAGACTTGGACCCAGCCGCTTCAACCCTCCAGTCTCTGCTGAACCACCCAAAAATGGAGTGTGACCGCTGCGACCTCAGTCCCCCAGAGCTCGAACCCCCACCTCTGTGAGGGAATGGGCGGCCTCCTGTCCTTGGCGTCCGCAACAGGCATTCACCTGCGGTGAACCTGGGCCTCGGGCGAGCAGGGCCAGGCCCCATGGTAGGAGCCCCGGGGGAGGCAATGGCAGCCTCTGCGGCCAGGCCTCGGGCTCTCCCCGGGGCTCTCTCGGGGCACGGGCACCCTCTCTCGCCTAGAGAGTGCCCACGCCGTCCCTTGACCCCCGCGAGACACCTGCTTCCCGTGATAAGAGGCCCCCTGCCTCCATGGAGCTTGGAACTCTGGGGCCGGGCTGCGGGTCACTGGGCTAAGGGGCTGGAAACGCGCAGACCCCTCCGTCCCGACCGCACCACTGCGAAGATCCCCCTGTTCTTCCATCCGTAAGGGGGTCGCCCCTTACGGATGGAAGAACAGGGGGGAGGCCCCCAGGAGATGGCATGTGGCAGAGCCGCAGCTGGCCCGTTTCGGACCAAGACGCGGGACCCGGCAGGTAGAGGGCAGGCAGCCCCACCAGGAGCCTCCCTCGGGGCAACGGGCCCCACCCTGGACATATCAGGCCTGCTTCACAGGGTCCCTGGGGTCCTGTCCGTGGAACTGGAAGCTCTCCCCGCCACCCAGAGGTCCGTCCCTTTTCCCGTGGACCACACTTGCCAGCGCGTCTCCCACCCCGGCAGAGGCAGAGTGCCAGGGAAGAACTAGGGACCCGGGGCCTGGATGAGGTGCGCGCCCGGGTTCCGCGCCTGGTGGGCAGGGGCCCGGGCGGGCCGGACCCACGCCCAGGGACCCCGTCTCCCGGGGGGCCTCGGGCCTGAGACCTGCCTGGGGGGCTAAGAGTCTTTCTTGGCTCCGAAGGCCCCACCCTGCCCCGAGGCGGCAAACGTGCACCCAGACGCATCTACTCTCTAAAGTCTGGGCTGGACTTCCAGAGAAGGGACTGTGTCCGCTGGGACCCGGGTCCCACAGAGCTCGAACCCCCCTCCCCGTGAAGGCATCCGCGGCCTGCGGTCCTTGGTGTCCGCAAAAGGCATTCACCTGCGGAGAACCTGGGCCCAGGTGAGCGGGACCAGGCCCCACGGCAGGAGCCTAGGGAGGCCACCGGAGCCACGGGGGCCAGGGCTGGGCATTTTCCCGGGTGCTCTCTCGGGTCCCGGGCGCCCTCTCCCGCCCGGGGAGTGCCCACGCCGTCCCTTGACTCCCGCAGGACGCCTGCATCCCGCCATAAGCGGCCCACCTCCTCCATGGAGCACGGACACGGGGGGCCGGGGTGCGAGCAACTGGCCTACGTGGCGGCAAACCCGCAGACCCCTCCGTCCCGTCCCCGCCACTGCGAAGATCCCCCTGTTCTTCCATCCGTAAAGGGGTCCCCCTTTACGGATGGAAGAACAGGGGGGAGGCGCCCAGGAGATGGCTTTTGTCCGAGCCGCGGCTGGGTGGTTTTCGGGCCAAGAGGCGGGGCCGCGCAGGCGCAAGCAGGCCCCCCCACCACAAGCATCCCTCTGGGCAACGTGCCCCCCCCCCGCCCCCCCTTGAGATATCAGGCCGGGTTCACAGGGTCCCTGGGCTGGTGTCAGAGTTAACGGATGCCCTCCCTGCCACCCAGAGGACCGTGCGTTTTCCCGTGGACCACACTTCCCAGCAGCCCTCCCACCCCCGCAGAGGCAGAGTGCCAGGGAAGAACTAGGGGCCTGGGGCCGGCAAGAGGGGCCGGCCACGGTTCCGCGCCAGGTGGAGCGGGTCCCGGCCGGCGGGCGGGCGGGCGGGCGGGCGGGACCCTCGTCCACGGACCGGTTCTCCCGAGGGGAGTCTGGCCTGTGCCCCGCCTGGGAGGCTAACAGCCTAGCTTCGCCTGCAACGCCCCCACCCTGCCACAAGGCGGCAGACTTGGACCCAGCCGCTTCAACCCTCCAGTCTCTGCTGAACCACCCAAAAATGGAGTGTGACCGCTGCGACCTCAGTCCCCCAGAGCTCGAACCCCCACCTCTGTGAGGGAATGGGCGGCCTCCTGTCCTTGGCGTCCGCAACAGGCATTCACCTGCGGTGAACCTGGGCCTCGGGCGAGCAGGGCCAGGCCCCATGGTAGGAGCCCCGGGGGAGGCAATGGCAGCCTCTGCGGCCAGGCCTCGGGCTCTCCCCGGGGCTCTCTCGGGGCACGGGCACCCTCTCTCGCCTAGAGAGTGCCCACGCCGTCCCTTGACCCCCGCGAGACACCTGCTTCCCGTGATAAGAGGCCCCCTGCCTCCATGGAGCTTGGAACTCTGGGGCCGGGCTGCGGGTCACTGGGCTAAGTGGCTAGAAACGCGCAGACCCCTCCGTCCCGACCGCCCCACTGCGAAGATCCCCCTGTTCTTCCATCCGTAAGGGGGTCGCCCCTTACGGATGGAAGAACAGGGGGGAGGCCCCCAGGAGATGGCATTTGGCAGAGCCGCAGCTGGCCCGTTTCGGGCCAAGACGCGGGACCCGGCAGGTAGAGGGCAGGCAGCCCCACCAGGAGCCTCCCTCGGGGCAACGGGCCCCACCCTGGACATATCAGGCCTGCTTCACAGGGTCCCTGGGGTCCTGTCCGTGGAACTGGAAGCTCTCCCCGCCACCCAGAGGTCCGTCCCTTTTCCCGTGGACCACACTTGCCAGCGCGTCTCCCACCCCGGCAGAGGCAGAGTGCCAGGGAAGAACTAGGGACCCGGGGCCTGGATGAGGTGCGCGCCCCGGTTCCGCGCCTGGTGGGCAGGGGCCCGGGCGGGCCGGACCCACGCCCAGGGACCCCGTCTCCCGGGGGGCCTCGGGCCTGAGACCTGCCTGGGGGGCTAAGAGTCTTTCTTGGCTCCGAAGGCCCCACCCTGCCCCGAGGCGGCAAACGTGCACCCAGACGCATCTACTCTCTAAAGTCTGGGCTGGACTTCCAGAGAAGGGACTGTGTCCGCTGGGACCCGGGTCCCACAGAGCTCGAAACCCCCTCCCCGTGAAGGCATCCGCGGCCTGCGGTCCTTGGTGTCCGCAAAAGGCATTCACCTGCGGAGAACCTGGGCCCAGGTGAGCGGGACCAGGCCCCACGGCAGGAGCCTAGGGAGGCCACCGGAGCCACGGGGGCCAGGGCTGGGCATTTTCCCGGGTGCTCTCTCGGGTCCCGGGCGCCCTCTCCCGCCCGGGGAGTGCCCACGCCGTCCCTTGACCCCCGCAGGACGCCTGCATCCCGCCATAAGCGGCCCACCTCCTCCATGGAGCACGGACACGGGGGGCCGGGGTGCGAGCAACTGGCCTACGTGGCGGCAAACCCGCAGACCCCTCCGTCCCGTCCCCGCCACTGCGAAGATCCCCCTGTTCTTCCATCCGTAAAGGGGTCCCCCTTTACGGATGGAAGAACAGGGGGGAGGCGCCCAGGAGATGGCTTTTGTCCGAGCCGCGGCTGGGTGGTTATCGGGCCAAGAGGCGGGACCGCGCAGGCGCAAGCAGGCCCCCCCACCACAAGCATCCCTCTGGGCAACGTGCCCCCCCCCCGCCCCCCCTTGAGATATCAGGCCGGGTTCACAGGGTCCCTGGGCTGGTGTCAGAGTTAACGGATGCCCTCCCTGCCACCCAGAGGACCGTGCGTTTTCCCGTGGACCACACTTCCCAGCAGCCCTCCCACCCCCGCAGAGGCAGAGTGCCAGGGAAGAACTAGGGGCCTGGGGCCGGCAAGAGGGGCCGGCCACGGTTCCGCGCCAGGTGGAGCGGGTCCCGGCCGGCGGGCGGGCGGGCGGGCGGGCGGGACCCTCGTCCACGGACCGGTTCTCCCGAGGGGAGTCTGGCCTGTGCCCCGCCTGGGAGGCTAACAGCCTAGCTTCGCCTGCAACGCCCCCACCCTGCCACAAGGCGGCAGACTTGGACCCAGCCGCTTCAACCCTCCAGTCTCTGCTGAACCACCCAAAAATGGAGTGTGACCGCTGCGACCTCAGTCCCCCAGAGCTCGAACCCCCACCTCTGTGAGGGAATGGGCGGCCTCCTGTCCTTGGCGTCCGCAACAGGCATTCACCTGCGGTGAACCTGGGCCTCGGGCGAGCAGGGCCAGGCCCCATGGTAGGAGCCCCGGGGGAGGCAATGGCAGCCTCTGCGGCCAGGCCTCGGGCTCTCCCCGGGGCTCTCTCGGGGCACGGGCACCCTCTCTCGCCTAGAGAGTGCCCACGCCGTCCCTTGACCCCCGCGAGACACCTGCTTCCCGTGATAAGAGGCCCCCTGCCTCCATGGAGCTTGGAACTCTGGGGCCGGGCTGCGGGTCACTGGGCTAAGGGGCTGGAAACGCGCAGACCCCTCCGTCCCGACCGCACCACTGCGAAGATCCCCCTGTTCTTCCATCCGTAAGGGGGTCGCCCCTTACGGATGGAAGAACAGGGGGGAGGCCCCCAGGAGATGGCATGTGGCAGAGCCGCAGCTGGCCCGTTTCGGACCAAGACGCGGGACCCGGCAGGTAGAGGGCAGGCAGCCCCACCAGGAGCCTCCCTCGGGGCAACGGGCCCCACCCTGGACATATCAGGCCTGCTTCACAGGGTCCCTGGGGTCCTGTCCGTGGAACTGGAAGCTCTCCCCGCCACCCAGAGGTCCGTCCCTTTTCCCGTGGACCACACTTGCCAGCGCGTCTCCCACCCCGGCAGAGGCAGAGTGCCAGGGAAGAACTAGGGACCCGGGGCCTGGATGAGGTGCGCGCCCGGGTTCCGCGCCTGGTGGGCAGGGGCCCGGGCGGGCCGGACCCACGCCCAGGGACCCCGTCTCCCGGGGGGCCTCGGGCCTGAGACCTGCCTGGGGGGCTAAGAGTCTTTCTTGGCTCCGAAGGCCCCACCCTGCCCCGAGGCGGCAAACGTGCACCCAGACGCATCTACTCTCTAAAGTCTGGGCTGGACTTCCAGAGAAGGGACTGTGTCCGCTGGGACCCGGGTCCCACAGAGCTCGAACCCCCCTCCCCGTGAAGGCATCCGCGGCCTGCGGTCCTTGGTGTCCGCAAAAGGCATTCACCTGCGGAGAACCTGGGCCCAGGTGAGCGGGACCAGGCCCCACGGCAGGAGCCTAGGGAGGCCACCGGAGCCACGGGGGCCAGGGCTGGGCATTTTCCCGGGTGCTCTCTCGGGTCCCGGGCGCCCTCTCCCGCCCGGGGAGTGCCCACGCCGTCCCTTGACCCCCGCAGGACGCCTGCATCCCGCCATAAGCGGCCCACCTCCTCCATGGAGCACGGACACGGGGGGCCGGGGTGCGAGCAACTGGCCTACGTGGCGGCAAACCCGCAGACCCCTCCGTCCCGTCCCCGCCACTGCGACGATCCCCCTGTTCTTCCATCCGTAAAGGGGTCCCCCTTTACGGATGGAAGAACAGGGGGGAGGCGCCCAGGAGATGGCTTTTGTCCGAGCCGCGGCTGGGTGGTTTTCGGGCCAAGAGGCGGGGCCGCGCAGGCGCAAGCAGGCCCCCCCACCACAAGCATCCCTCCGGGCAACGTGCCCCCCCCCCCCCGCCCCCCCTTGAGATATCAGGCCAGGTTCACAGGGTCCCTGGCCTGGTGTCAGAGTTAACGGATGCCCTCCCTGCCACCCAGAGGACCGTGCGTTTTCCCGTGGACCACACTTCCCAGCAGCCCTCCCACCCCCGCAGAGGCAGAGTGCCAGGGAAGAACTAGGGGCCTGGGGCCGGCAAGAGGGGCCGGCCACGGTTCCGCGCCAGGTGGAGCGGGTCCCGGCCGGCGGGCGGGCGGGCGGGCGGGACCCTCGTCCACGGACCGGTTCTCCCGAGGGGAGTCTGGCCTGTGCCCCGCCTGGGAGGCTAACAGCCTAGCTTCGCCTGCAACGCCCCCACCCTGCCACAAGGCGGCAGACTTGGACCCAGCCGCTTCAACCCTCCAGTCTCTGCTGAACCACCCAAAAATGGAGTGTGACCGCTGCGACCTCAGTCCCCCAGAGCTCGAACCCACACCTCTGTGAGGGAATGGGCGGCCTCCTGTCCTTGGCGTCCGCAACAGGCATTCACCTGCGGTGAACCTGGGCCTCGGGCGAGCAGGGCCAGGCCCCATGGTAGGAGCCCCGGGGGAGGCAATGGCAGCCTCTGCGGCCAGGCCTCGGGCTCTCCCCGGGGCTCTCTCGGGGCACGGGCACCCTCTCTCGCCTAGAGAGTGCCCACGCCGTCCCTTGACCCCCGCGAGACACCTGCTTCCCGTGATAAGAGGCCCCCTGCCTCCATGGAGCTTGGAACTCTGGGGCCGGGCTGCGGGTCACTGGGCTAAGTGGCTGGAAACGCGCAGACCCCTCCGTCCCGACCGCCCCACTGCGAAGATCCCCCTGTTCTTCCATCCGTAAGGGGGTCGCCCCTTACGGATGGAAGAACAGGGGGGAGGCCCCCAGGAGATGGCATTTGGCAGAGCCGCAGCTGGCCCGTTTCGGGCCAAGACGCGGGACCCGGCAGGTAGAGGGCAGGCAGCCCCACCAGGAGCCTCCCTCGGGGCAACGGGCCCCACCCTGGACATATCAGGCCTGCTTCACAGGGTCCCTGGGGTCCTGTCCGTGGAACTGGAAGCTCTCCCCGCCACCCAGAGGTCCGTTCCTTTTCCCGTGGACCACACTTGCCAGCGCGTCTCCCACCCCGGCAGAGGCAGAGTGCCAGGGAAGAACTAGGGACCCGGGGCCTGGATGAGGTGCGCGCCCGGGTTCCGCGCCTGGTGGGCAGGGGCCTGGGCGGGCCGGACCCACGCCCAGGGACCCCGTCTCCCGGGGGGACTCGGGCCTGAGACGTGCCTGGGGGGCTAAGAGTCTTTCTTGGCTCCGAAGGCCCCACCCTGCCCCGAGGCGGCAAACGTGCACCCAGACGCATCTACTCTCTAAAGTCTGGGCTGGACTTCCAGAGAAGGGACTGTGTCCGCTGGGACCCGGGTCCCACAGAGCTCGAACGCCCCTCCCCGTGAAGGCATCCGCGGCCTGCGGTCCTTGGTGTCCGCAAAAGGCATTCACCTGCGGAGAACCTGGGCCCAGGTGAGCGGGACCAGGCCCCCGGCAGGAGCCTAGGGAGGCCACCGGAGCCACGGGGGCCAGGGCTGGGCATTTTCCCGGGTGCTCTCTCGGGTCCCGGGCGCCCTCTCCCGCCCGGGGAGTGCCCACGCCGTCCCTTGACCCCCGCAGGACGCCTGCATCCCGCCATAAGCGGCCCACCTCCTCCATGGAGCACGGACACGGGGGGCCGGGGTGCGAGCAACTGGCCTACGTGGCGGCAAACCCGCAGACCCCTCCGTCCCGTCCCCGCCACTGCGAAGATCCCCCTGTTCTTCCATCCGTAAAGGCGTCCCCCTTTACGGATGGAAGAACAGGGGGGAGGCGCCCAGGAGATGGCTTTTGTCCGAGCCGCGGCTGGGTGGTTTTCGGGCCAAGAGGCGGGGCCGCGCAGGCGCAAGCAGGCCCCCCCACCACAAGCATCCCTCTGGGCAACGTGCCCCCCCCCCGCCCCCCCTTGAGATAACAGGCCGGGTTCACAGGGTCCCTGGGCTGGTGTCAGAGTTAACGGATGCCCTCCCTGCCACCCAGAGGACCGTGCGTTTTCCCGTGGACCACACTTCCCAGCAGCCCTCCCACCCCCGCAGAGGCAGAGTGCCAGGGAAGAACTAGGGGCCTGGGGCCGGCAAGAGGGGCCGGCCACGGTTCCGCGCCAGGTGGAGCGGGTCCCGGCCGGCGGGCGGGCGGGCGGGCGGGCGGGACCCTCGTCCACGGACCGGTTCTCCCGAGGGGAGTCTGGCCTGTGCCCCGCCTGGGAGGCTAACAGCATAGCTTCGCCTGCAACGCCCCCACCCTGCCACAAGGCGGCAGACTTGGACCCAGCCGCTTCAACCCTCCAGTCTCTGCTGAACCACCCAAAAATGGAGTGTGACCGCTGCGACCTCAGTCCCCCAGAGCTCGAACCCCCACCTCTGTGAGGGAATGGGCGGCCTCCTGTCCTTGGCGTCCGCAACAGGCATTCACCTGCGGTGAACCTGGGCCTCGGGCGAGCAGGGCCAGGCCCCATGGTAGGAGCCCCGGGGGAGGCAATGGCAGCCTCTGCGGCCAGGCCTCGGGCTCTCCCCGGGGCTCTCTCGGGGCACGGGCACCCTCTCTCGCCTAGAGAGTGCCCACGCCGTCCCTTGACCCCCGCGAGACACCTGCTTCCCGTGATAAGAGGCCCCCTGCCTCCATGGAGCTTGGAACTCTGGGGCCGGGCTGCGGGTCACTGGGCTAAGGGGCTGGAAACGCGCAGACCCCTCCGTCCCGACCGCCCCACTGCGAAGATCCCCCTGTTCTTCCATCCGTAAGGGGGTCGCCCCTTACGGATGGAAGAACAGGGGGGAGGCCCCCAGGAGATGGCATTTGGCAGAGCCGCAGCTGGCCCGTTTCGGGCCAAGACGCGGGACCCGGCAGGTAGAGGGCAGGCAGCCCCACCAGGAGCCTCCCTCGGGGCAACGGGCCCCACCCTGGACATATCAGGCCTGCTTCACAGGGTCCCTGGGGTCCTGTCCGTGGAACTGGAAGCTCTCCCCGCCACCCAGAGGTCCGTTCCTTTTCCCGTGGACCACACTTGCCAGCGCGTCTCCCACCCCGGCAGAGGCAGAGTGCCAGGGAAGAACTAGGGACCCGGGGCCTGGATGAGGTGCGCGCCCGGGTTCCGCGCCTGGTGGGCAGGGGCCCGGGCGGGCCGGACCCACGCCCAGGGACCCCGTCTCCCGGGGGGACTCGGGCCTGAGACCTGCCTGGGGGGCTAAGAGTCTTTCTTGGCTCCGAAGGCCCCACCCTGCCCCGAGGATGCAAACGTGCACCCAGACGCATCTACTCTCTAAAGTCTGGGCTGGACTTCCAGAGAAGGGACTGTGTCCGCTGGGACCCGGGTCCCACAGAGCTCGAAACCCCCTCCCCGTGAAGGCATCCGCGGCCTGTGGTCCTTGGTGTCCGCAAAAGGCATTCACCTGCGGAGAACCTGGGCCCAGGTGAGCGGGACCAGGCCCCACGGCAGGAGCCTAGGGAGGCCACCGGAGCCACGGGGGCCAGGGCTGGGCATTTTCCCGGGTGCTCTCTCGGGTCCCGGGCGCCCTCTCCCGCCCGGGGAGTGCCCACGCCATCCCTTGACCCCCGCAGGACGCCTGCATCCCGCCATAAGCGGCCCACCTCCTCCATGGAGCACGGACACGGGGGGCCGGGGTGCGAGCAACTGGCCTACGTGGCGGCAAACCCGCAGACCCCTCCGTCCCGTCCCCGCCACTGCGAAGATCCCCCTGTTCTTCCATCCGTAAAGGGGTCCCCCTTTACGGATGGAAGAACAGGGGGGAGGCGCCCAGGAGATGGCTTTTGTCCGAGCCGCGGCTGGGTGGTTTTCGGGCCAAGAGGCGGGGCCGCGCAGGCGCAAGCAGGCCCCCCCACAACAAGCATCCCTCTGGGCAACGTGCCCCCCCCCCCCGCCCCCCCTTGAGATATCAGGCCGGGTTCACAGGGTCCCTGGGCTGGTGTCAGAGTTAACGGATGCCCTCCCTGCCACCCAGAGGACCGTGCGTTTTCCCGTGGACCACACTTCCCAGCAGCCCTCCCACCCCCGCAGAGGCAGAGTGCCAGGGAAGAACTAGGGGCCTGGGGCCGGCAAGAGGGGCCGGCCACGGTTCCGCGCCAGGTGGAGCGGGTCCCGGCCGGCGGGCGGGCGGGCGGGCGGGCGGGACCCTCGTCCACGGACCGGTTCTCCCGAGGGGAGTCTGGCCTGTGCCCCGCCTGGGAGGCTAACAGCCTAGCTTCGCCTGCAACGCCCCCACCCTGCCACAAGGCGGCAGACTTGGACCCAGCCGCTTCAACCCTCCAGTCTCTGCTGAACCACCCAAAAATGGAGTGTGACCGCTGCGACCTCAGTCCCCCAGAGCTCGAACCCCCACCTCTTTGAGGGAATGGCCGGCCTCCTGTCCTTGGCGTCCGCAACAGGCATTCACCTGCGGTGAACCTGGGCCTCGGGCGAGCAGGGCCAGGCCCCATGGTAGGAGCCCCGGGGGAGGCAATGGCAGCCTCTGCGGCCAGGCCTCGGGCTCTCCCCGGGGCTCTCTCGGGGCACGGGCACCCTCTCTCGCCTAGAGAGTGCCCACGCCGTCCCTTGACCCCCGCGAGACACCTGCTTCCCGTGATAAGAGGCCCCCTGCCTCCATGGAGCTTGGAACTCTGGGGCCGGGCTGCGGGTCACTGGGCTAAGTGGGTGGAAACGCGCAGACCCCTCCGTCCCGACCGCCCCACTGCGAAGATCCCCCTGTTCTTCCATCCGTAAGGGGGTCGCCCCTTACGGATGGAAGAACAGGGGGGAGGCCCCCAGGAGATGGCATTTGGCAGAGCCGCAGCTGGCCCGTTTCGGGCCAAGACGCGGGACCCGGCAGGGAGAGGGCAGGCAGCCCCACCAGGAGCCTCCCTCGGGGCAACGGGCCCCACCCTGGACATATCAGGCCTGCTTCACAGGGTCCCTGGGGTCCTGTCCGTGGAACTGGAAGCTCTCCCCGCCACCCAGAGGTCCGTTCCTTTTCCCGTGGACCACACTTGCCAGCGCGTCTCCCACCCCGCAGAGGCAGAGTGCCAGGGAAGAACTAGGGACCCGGGGCCTGGATGAGGTGCGCGCCCGGGTTCCGCGCCTGGTGGGCAGGGGCCCGGGCGGGCCGGACCCACGCCCAGGGACCCCGTCTCCCGGGGGGCCTCGGGCCTGAGACCTGCCTGGGGGGCTAAGAGTCTTTCTTGGCTCCGAAGGCCCCACCCTGCCCCGAGGCGGCAAACGTGCACCCAGACGCATCTACTCTCTAAAGTCTGGGCTGGACTTCCAGAGAAGGGACTGTGTCTGCTGGGACCCGGGTCCCACAGAGCTCGAACCCCCCTCCCCGTGAAGGCATCCGCGGCCTGCGGTCCTTGGTGTCCGCAAAAGGCATTCACCTGCGGAGAACCTGGGCCCAGGTGAGCGGGACCAGGCCCCACGGCAGGAGCCTAGGGAGGCCACCGGAGCCACGGGGGCAGGGCTGGGCATTTTCCCGGGTGCTCTCTCGGGTCCCGGGCGCCCTCTCCCGCCCGGGGAGTGCCCACGCCGTCCCTTGACCCCCGCAGGACGCCTGCATCCCGCCATAAGCGGCCCACCTCCTCCATGGAGCACGGACACGGGGGGCCGGGGTGCGAGCAACTGGCCTACGTGGCGGCAAACCCGCAGACCCCTCCGTCCCGTCCCCGCCACTGCGAAGATCCCCCTGTTCTTCCATCCGTAAAGGCGTCCCCCTTTACGGATGGAAGAACAGGGGGGAGGCGCCCAGGAGATGGCTTTTGTCCGAGCCGCGGCTGGGTGGTTTTCGGGCCAAGAGGCGGGGCCGCGCAGGCACAAGCAGGCCCCCCCACCACAAGCATCCCTCTGGGCAACGTGCCCCCCCCCCGGCCCCCCTTGAGATAACAGGCCGGGTTCACAGGGTCCCTGGGCTGGTGTCAGAGTTAACGGATGCCCTCCCTGCCACCCAGAGGACCGTGCGTTTTCCCGTGGACCACACTTCCCAGCAGCCCTCCCACCCCCGCAGAGGCAGAGTGCCAGGGAAGAACTAGGGGCCTGGGGCCGGCAAGAGGGGCCGGCCACGGTTCCGCGCCAGGTGGAGCGGGTCCCGGCCGGCGGGCGGGCGGGCGGGCGGGCGGGACCCTCGTCCACGGACCGGTTCTCCCGAGGGGAGTCTGGCCTGTGCCCCGCCTGGGAGGCTAACAGCATAGCTTCGCCTGCAACGCCCCCACCCTGCCACAAGGCGGCAGACTTGGACCCAGCCGCTTCAACCCTCCAGTCTCTGCTGAACCACCCAAAAATGGAGTGTGACCGCTGCGACCTCAGTCCCCCAGAGCTCGAACCCCCACCTCTGTGAGGGAATGGGCGGCCTCCTGTCCTTGGCGTCCGCAACAGGCATTCACCTGCGGTGAACCTGGGCCTCGGGCGAGCAGGGCCAGGCCCCATGGTAGGAGCCCCGGGGGAGGCAATGGCAGCCTCTGCGGCCAGGCCTCGGGCTCTCCCCGGGGCTCTCTCGGGGCACGGGCACCCTCTCTCGCCTAGAGAGTGCCCACGCCGTCCCTTGACCCCCGCGAGACACCTGCTTCCCGTGATAAGAGGCCCCCTGCCTCCATGGAGCTTGGAACTCTGGGGCCGGGCTGCGGGTCACTGGGCTAAGTGGCTGGAAACGCGCAGACCCCTCCGTCCCGACCGCCCCACTGCGAAGATCCCCCTGTTCTTCCATCCGTAAGGGGGTCGCCCCTTACGGATGGAAGAACAGGGGGGAGGCCCCCAGGAGATGGCATTTGGCAGAGCCGCAGCTGGCCCGTTTCGGGCCAAGACGCGGGACCCGGCAGGTAGAGGGCAGGCAGCCCCACCAGGAGCCTCCCTCGGGGCAACGGGCCCCACCCTGGACATATCAGGCCTGCTTCACAGGGTCCCTGGGGTCCTGTCCGTGGAACTGGAAGCTCTCCCCGCCACCCAGAGGTCCGTTCCTTTTCCCGTGGACCACACTTGCCAGCGCGTCTCCCACCCCGGCAGAGGCAGAGTGCCAGGGAAGAACTAGGGACCCGGGGCCTGGATGAGGTGCGCGCCCGGGTTCCGCGCCTGGTGGGCAGGGGCCCGGGCGGGCCGGACCCACGCCCAGGGACCCCGTCTCCCGGGGGGACTCGGGCCTGAGACCTGCCTGGGGGGCTAAGAGTCTTTCTTGGCTCCGAAGGCCCCACCCTGCCCCGAGGCGGCAAACGTGCACCCAGACACATCTACTCTCTAAAGTCTGGGCTGGACTTCCAGAGAAGGGACTGTGTCCGCTGGGACCCGGGTCCCACAGAGCTCGAACCCCCCTCCCCGTGAAGGCATCCGCGGCCTGTGGTCCTTGGTGTCCGCAAAAGGCATTCACCTGCGGAGAACCTGGGCCCAGGTGAGCGGGACCAGGCCCCACGGCAGGAGCCTAGGGAGGCCACCGGAGCCACGGGGGCTAGGGCTGGGCATTTTCCCGGGTGCTCTCTCGGGTCCCGGGCGCCCTCTCCCGCCCGGGGAGTGCCCACGCCGTCCCTTGACCCCCGCAGGACGCCTGCATCCCGCCATAAGCGGCCCACCTCCTCCATGGAGCACGGACACGGGGGGCCGGGGTGCGAGCAACTGGCCTACGTGGCGGCAAACCCGCAGACCCCTCCGTCCCGTCCCCGCCACTGCGAAGATCCCCCTGTTCTTCCATCCGTAAAGGGGTCCCCCTTTACGGATGGAAGAACAGGGGGGAGGCGCCCAGGAGATGGCTTTTGTCCGAGCCGCGGCTGGGTGGTTTTCGGGCCAAGAGGCGGGGCCGCGCAGGCGCAAGCAGGCCCCCCCACCACAAGCATCCCTCTGGGCAACGTGCCCCCCCCCCCCGCCCCCCCTTGAGATATCAGGCCGGGTTCACAGGGTCCCTGGGCTGGTGTCAGAGTTAACGGATGCCCTCCCTGCCACCCAGAGGACCGTGCGTTTTCCCGTGGACCACACTTCCCAGCAGCCCTCCCACCCCCGCAGAGGCAGAGTGCCAGGGAAGAACTAGGGGCCTGGGGCCGGCAAGAGGGGCCGGCCACGGTTCCGCGCCAGGTGGAGCGGGTCCCGGCCGGCGGGCGGGCGGGCGGGCGGGCGGGACCCTCGTCCACGGACCGGTTCTCCCGAGGGGAGTCTGGCCTGTGCCCCGCCTGGGAGGCTAACAGCCTAGCTTCGCCTGCAACGCCCCCACCCTGCCACAAGGCGGCAGACTTGGACCCAGCCGCTTCAACCCTCCAGTCTCTGCTGAACCACCCAAAAATGGAGTGTGACCGCTGCGACCTCAGTCCCCCAGAGCTCGAACCCCCACCTCTTTGAGGGAATGGCCGGCCTCCTGTCCTTGGCGTCCGCAACAGGCATTCACCTGCGGTGAACCTGGGCCTCGGGCGAGCAGGGCCAGGCCCCATGGTAGGAGCCCCGGGGGAGGCAATGGCAGCCTCTGCGGCCAGGCCTCGGGCTCTCCCCGGGGCTCTCTCGGGGCACGGGCACCCTCTCTCGCCTAGAGAGTGCCCACGCCGTCCCTTGACCCCCGCGAGACACCTGCTTCCCGTGATAAGAGGCCCCCTGCCTCCATGGAGCTTGGAACTCTGGGGCCGGGCTGCGGGTCACTGGGCTAAGTGGGTGGAAACGCGCAGACCCCTCCGTCCCGACCGCCCCACTGCGAAGATCCCCCTGTTCTTCCATCCGTAAGGGGGTCGCCCCTTACGGATGGAAGAACAGGGGGGAGGCCCCCAGGAGATGGCATTTGGCAGAGCCGCAGCTGGCCCGTTTCGGGCCAAGACGCGGGACCCGGCAGGGAGAGGGCAGGCAGCCCCACCAGGAGCCTCCCTCGGGGCAACGGGCCCCACCCTGGACATATCAGGCCTGCTTCACAGGGTCCCTGGGGTCCTGTCCGTGGAACTGGAAGCTCTCCCCGCCACCCAGAGGTCCGTTCCTTTTCCCGTGGACCACACTTGCCAGCGCGTCTCCCACCCCGCAGAGGCAGAGTGCCAGGGAAGAACTAGGGACCCGGGGCCTGGATGAGGTGCGCGCCCGGGTTCCGCGCCTGGTGGGCAGGGGCCCGGGCGGGCCGGACCCACGCCCAGGGACCCCGTCTCCCGGGGGGCCTCGGGCCTGAGACCTGCCTGGGGGGCTAAGAGTCTTTCTTGGCTCCGAAGGCCCCACCCTGCCCCGAGGCGGCAAACGTGCACCCAGACGCATCTACTCTCTAAAGTCTGGGCTGGACTTCCAGAGAAGGGACTGTGTCTGCTGGGACCCGGGTCCCACAGAGCTCGAACCCCCCTCCCCGTGAAGGCATCCGCGGCCTGCGGTCCTTGGTGTCCGCAAAAGGCATTCACCTGCGGAGAACCTGGGCCCAGGTGAGCGGGACCAGGCCCCACGGCAGGAGCCTAGGGAGGCCACCGGAGCCACGGGGGCCAGGGCTGGGCATTTTCCCGGGTGCTCTCTCGGGTCCCGGGCGCCCTCTCCCGCCCGGGGAGTGCCCACGCCGTCCCTTGACCCCCGCAGGACGCCTGCATCCCGCCATAAGCGGCCCACCTCCTCCATGGAGCACGGACACGGGGGGCCGGGGTGCGAGCAACTGGCCTACGTGGCGGCAAACCCGCAGACCCCTCCGTCCCGTCCCCGCCACTGCGAAGATCCCCCTGTTCTTCCATCCGTAAAGGCGTCCCCCTTTACGGATGGAAGAACAGGGGGGAGGCGCCCAGGAGATGGCTTTTGTCCGAGCCGCGGCTGGGTGGTTTTCGGGCCAAGATGCGGGGCCGCGCAGGCGCAAGCAGGCCCCCCCACCACAAGCATCCCTCTGGGCAACGTGCCCCCCCCCCCGCCCCCCCTTGAGATAACAGGCCGGGTTCACAGGGTCCCTGGCCTGGTGTCAGAGTTAACGGATGCCCTCCCTGCCACCCAGAGGACCGTGCGTTTTCCCGTGGACCACACTTCCCAGCAGCCCTCCCACCCCCGCAGAGGCAGAGTGCCAGGGAAGAACTAGGGGCCTGGGGCCGGCAAGAGGGGCCGGCCACGGTTCCGCGCCAGGTGGAGCGGGTCCCGGCCGGCGGGCGGGCGGGCGGGCGGGCGGGACCCTCGTCCACGGACCGGTTCTCCCGAGGGGAGTCTGGCCTGTGCCCCGCCTGGGAGGCTAACAGCCTAGCTTCGCCTGCAACGCCCCCACCCTGCCACAAGGCGGCAGACTTGGACCCAGCCGCTTCAACCCTCCAGTCTCTGCTGAACCACCCAAAAATGGAGTGTGACCGCTGCGACCTCAGTCCCCCAGAGCTCGAACCCCCACCTCTGTGAGGGAATGGGCGGCCTCCTGTCCTTGGCGTCCGCAACAGGCATTCACCTGCGGTGAACCTGGGCCTCGGGCGAGCAGGGCCAGGCCCCATGGTAGGAGCCCCGGGGGAGGCAATGGCAGCCTCTGCGGCCAGGCCTCGGGCTCTCCCCGGGGCTCTCTCGGGGCACGGGCACCCTCTCTCGCCTAGAGAGTGCCCACGCCGTCCCTTGACCCCCGCGAGACACCTGCTTCCCGTGATAAGAGGCCCCCTGCCTCCATGGAGCTTGGAACTCTGGGGCCGGGCTGCGGGTCACTGGGCTAAGTGGCTGGAAACGCGCAGACCCCTCCGTCCCGACCGCCCCACTGCGAAGATCCCCCTGTTCTTCCATCCGTAAGGGGGTCGCCCCTTACGGATGGAAGAACAGGGGGGAGGCCCCCAGGAGATGGCATTTGGCAGAGCCGCAGCTGGCCCGTTTCGGGCCAAGACGCGGGACCCGGCAGGTAGAGGGCAGGCAGCCCCACCAGGAGCCTCCCTCGGGGCAACGGGCCCCACCCTGGACATATCAGGCCTGCTTCACAGGGTCCCTGGGGTCCTGTCCGTGGAACTGGAAGCTCTCCCCGCCACCCAGAGGTCCGTTCCTTTTCCCGTGGACCACACTTGCCAGCGCGTCTCCCACCCCGCAGAGGCAGAGTGCCAGGGAAGAACTAGGGACCCGGGGCCTGGATGAGGTGCGCGCCCGGGTTCCGCGCCTGGTGGGCAGGGGCCCGGGCGGGCCGGACCCACGCCCAGGGACCCCGTCTCCCGGGGGGACTCGGGCCTGAGACCTGCCTGGGGGGCTAAGAGTCTTTCTTGGCTCCGAAGGCCCCACCCTGCCCCGAGGCGGCAAACGTGCACCCAGACGCATCTACTCTCTAAAGTCTGGGCTGGACTTCCAGAGAAGGGACTGTGTCCGCTGGGACCCGGGTCCCACAGAGCTCGAAACCCCCTCCCCGTGAAGGCATCCGCGGCCTGCGGTCCTTGGTGTCCGCAAAAGGCATTCACCTGCGGAGAACCTGGGCCCAGGTGAGCGGGACCAGGCCCCACGGCAGGAGCCTAGGGAGGCCACCGGAGCCACGGGGGCCAGGGCTGGGCATTTTCCCGGGTGCTCTCTCGGGTCCCGGGCGCCCTCTCCCGCCCGGGGAGTGCCCACGCCGTCCCTTGACCCCCGCAGGACGCCTGCATCCCGCCATAAGCGGCCCACCTCCTCCATGGAGCACGGACACGGGGGGCCGGGGTGCGAGCAACTGGCCTACGTGGCGGCAAACCCGCAGACCCCTCCGTCCCGTCCCCGCCACTGCGAAGATCCCCCTGTTCTTCCATCCGTAAAGGGGTCCCCCTTTACGGATGGAAGAACAGGGGGGAGGCGCCCAGGAGATGGCTTTTGTCCGAGCCGCGGCTGGGTGGTTTTCGGGCCAAGAGGCGGGGCCGCGCAGGCGCAAGCAGGCCCCCCCACCACAGGCATCCCTCCGGGCAACGTACCCCCCCCCGCCCCCCCTTGAGATATCAGGCCGGGTTCACAGGGTCCCTGGGCTGGTGTCAGAGTTAACGGATGCCCTCCCTGCCACCCAGAGGACCGTGCGTTTTCCCGTGGACCACACTTCCCAGCAGCCCTCCCACCCCCGCAGAGGCAGAGTGCCAGGGAAGAACTAGGGGCCTGGGGCCGGCAAGAGGGGCCGGCCACGGTTCCGCGCCAGGTGGAGCGGGTCCCGGCCGGCGGGCGGGCGGGCGGGCGGGCGGGACCCTCGTCCACGGACCGGTTCTCCCGAGGGGAGTCTGGCCTGTGCCCCGCCTGGGAGGCTAACAGCATAGCTTCGCCTGCAACGCCCCCACCCTGCCACAAGGCGGCAGACTTGGACCCAGCCGCTTCAACCCTCCAGTCTCTGCTGAACCACCCAAAAATGGAGTGTGACCGCTGCGACCTCAGTCCCCCAGAGCTCGAACCCCCACCTCTGTGAGGGAATGGGCGGCCTCCTGTCCTTGGCGTCCGCAACAGGCATTCACCTGCGGTGAACCTGGGCCTCGGGCGAGCAGGGCCAGGCCCCATGGTAGGAGCCCCGGGGGAGGCAATGGCAGCCTCTGCGGCCAGGCCTCGGGCTCTCCCCGGGGCTCTCTCGGGGCACGGGCACCCTCTCTCGCCTAGAGAGTGCCCACGCCGTCCCTTGACCCCCGCGAGACACCTGCTTCCCGTGATAAGAGGCCCCCTGCCTCCATGGAGCTTGGAACTCTGGGGCCGGGCTGCGGGTCACTGGGCTAAGTGGCTGGAAACGCGCAGACCCCTCCGTCCCGACCGCCCCACTGCGAAGATCCCCCTGTTCTTCCATCCGTAAGGGGGTCGCCCCTTACGGATGGAAGAACAGGGGGGAGGCCCCCAGGAGATGGCATTTGGCAGAGCCGCAGCTGGCCCGTTTCGGGCCAAGACGCGGGACCCGGCAGGTAGAGGGCAGGCAGCCCCACCAGGAGCCTCCCTCGGGGCAACGGGCCCCACCCTGGACATATCAGGCCTGCTTCACAGGGTCCCTGGGGTCCTGTCCGTGGAACTGGAAGCTCTCCCCGCCACCCAGAGGTCCGTTCCTTTTCCCGTGGACCACACTTGCCAGCGCGTCTCCCACCCCGGCAGAGGCAGAGTGCCAGGGAAGAACTAGGGACCCGGGGCCTGGATGAGGTGCGCGCCCGGGTTCCGCGCCTGGTGGGCAGGGGCCCGGGCGGGCCGGACCCACGCCCAGGGACCCCGTCTCCCGGGGGGACTCGGGCCTGAGACCTGCCTGGGGGGCTAAGAGTCTTTCTTGGCTCCGAAGGCCCCACCCTGCCCCGAGGCGGCAAACGTGCACCCAGACACATCTACTCTCTAAAGTCTGGGCTGGACTTCCAGAGAAGGGACTGTGTCCGCTGGGACCCGGGTCCCACAGAGCTCGAACCCCCCTCCCCGTGAAGGCATCCGCGGCCTGTGGTCCTTGGTGTCCGCAAAAGGCATTCACCTGCGGAGAACCTGGGCCCAGGTGAGCGGGACCAGGCCCCACGGCAGGAGCCTAGGGAGGCCACCGGAGCCACGGGGGCCAGGGCTGGGCATTTTCCCGGGTGCTCTCTCGGGTCCCGGGCGCCCTCTCCCGCCCGGGGAGTGCCCACGCCGTCCCTTGACCCCCGCAGGACGCCTGCATCCCGCCATAAGCGGCCCACCTCCTCCATGGAGCACGGACACGGGGGGCCGGGGTGCGAGCAACTGGCCTACGTGGCGGCAAACCCGCAGACCCCTCCGTCCCGTCCCCGCCACTGCGAAGATCCCCCTGTTCTTCCATCCGTAAAGGGGTCCCCCTTTACGGATGGAAGAACAGGGGGGAGGCGCCCAGGAGATGGCTTTTGTCCGAGCCGCGGCTGGGTGGTTTTCGGGCCAAGAGGCGGGGCCGCGCAGGCGCAAGCAGGCCCCCCCACAACAAGCATCCCTCTGGGCAACGTGCCCCCCCCCCCCGCCCCCCCTTGAGATATCAGGCCGGGTTCACAGGGTCCCTGGGCTGGTGTCAGAGTTAACGGATGCCCTCCCTGCCACCCAGAGGACCGTGCGTTTTCCCGTGGACCACACTTCCCAGCAGCCCTCCCACCCCCGCAGAGGCAGAGTGCCAGGGAAGAACTAGGGGCCTGGGGCCGGCAAGAGGGGCCGGCCACGGTTCCGCGCCAGGTGGAGCGGGTCCCGGCCGGCGGGCGGGCGGGCGGGCGGGCGGGACCCTCGTCCACGGACCGGTTCTCCCGAGGGGAGTCTGGCCTGTGCCCCGCCTGGGAGGCTAACAGCCTAGCTTCGCCTGCAACGCCCCCACCCTGCCACAAGGCGGCAGACTTGGACCCAGCCGCTTCAACCCTCCAGTCTCTGCTGAACCACCCAAAAATGGAGTGTGACCGCTGCGACCTCAGTCCCCCAGAGCTCGAACCCCCACCTCTGTGAGGGAATGGGCGGCCTCCTGTCCTTGGCGTCCGCAACAGGCATTCACCTGCGGTGAACCTGGGCCTCGGGCGAGCAGGGCCAGGCCCCATGGTAGGAGCCCCGGGGGAGGCAATGGCAGCCTCTGCGGCCAGGCCTCGGGCTCTCCCCGGGGCTCTCTCGGGGCACGGGCACCCTCTCTCGCCTAGAGAGTGCCCACGCCGTCCCTTGACCCCCGCGAGACACCTGCTTCCCGTGATAAGAGGCCCCCTGCCTCCATGGAGCTTGGAACTCTGGGGCCGGGCTGCGGGTCACTGGGCTAAGTGGCTGGAAACGCGCAGACCCCTCCGTCCCGACCGCCCCACTGCGAAGATCCCCCTGTTCTTCCATCCGTAAGGGGGTCGCCCCTTACGGATGGAAGAACAGGGGGGAGGCCCCCAGGAGATGGCATTTGGCAGAGCCGCAGCTGGCCCGTTTCGGGCCAAGACGCGGGACCCGGCAGGTAGAGGGCAGGCAGCCCCACCAGGAGCCTCCCTCGGGGCAACGGGCCCCACCCTGGACATATCAGGCCTGCTTCACAGGGTCCCTGGGGTCCTGTCCGTGGAACTGGAAGCTCTCCCCGCCACCCAGAGGTCCGTTCCTTTTCCCGTGGACCACACTTGCCAGCGCGTCTCCCACCCCGCAGAGGCAGAGTGCCAGGGAAGAACTAGGGACCCGGGGCCTGGATGAGGTGCGCGCCCGGGTTCCGCGCCTGGTGGGCAGGGGCCCGGGCGGGCCGGACCCACGCCCAGGGACCCCGTCTCCCGGGGGGACTCGGGCCTGAGACCTGCCTGGGGGGCTAAGAGTCTTTCTTGGCTCCGAAGGCCCCACCCTGCCCCGAGGCGGCAAACGTGCACCCAGACGCATCTACTCTCTAAAGTCTGGGCTGGACTTCCAGAGAAGGGACTGTGTCCGCTGGGACCCGGGTCCCACAGAGCTCGAAACCCCCTCCCCGTGAAGGCATCCGCGGCCTGCGGTCCTTGGTGTCCGCAAAAGGCATTCACCTGCGGAGAACCTGGGCCCAGGTGAGCGGGACCAGGCCCCACGGCAGGAGCCTAGGGAGGCCACCGGAGCCACGGGGGCCAGGGCTGGGCATTTTCCCGGGTGCTCTCTCGGGTCCCGGGCGCCCTCTCCCGCCCGGGGAGTGCCCACGCCGTCCCTTGACCCCCGCAGGACGCCTGCATCCCGCCATAAGCGGCCCACCTCCTCCATGGAGCACGGACACGGGGGGCCGGGGTGCGAGCAACTGGCCTACGTGGCGGCAAACCCGCAGACCCCTCCGTCCCGTCCCCGCCACTGCGAAGATCCCCCTGTTCTTCCATCCGTAAAGGGGTCCCCCTTTACGGATGGAAGAACAGGGGGGAGGCGCCCAGGAGATGGCTTTTGTCCGAGCCGCGGCTGGGTGGTTTTCGGGCCAAGAGGCGGGGCCGCGCAGGCGCAAGCAGGCCCCCCCACCACAGGCATCCCTCCGGGCAACGTACCCCCCCCCGCCCCCCCTTGAGATATGAGGCCAGGTTCACAGGGTCCCTGGGCTGGTGTCAGAGTTAACGGATGCCCTCCCTGCCACCCAGAGGACCGTGCGTTTTCCCGTGGACCACACTTCCCAGCAGCCCTCCCACCCCCGCAGAGGCAGAGTGCCAGGGAAGAACTAGGGGCCTGGGGCCGGCAAGAGGGGCCGGCCACGGTTCCGCGCCAGGTGGAGCGGGTCCCGGCCGGCGGGCGGGCGGGCGGGCGGGCGGGACCCTCGTCCACGGACCGGTTCTCCCGAGGGGAGTCTGGCCTGTGCCCCGCCTGGGAGGCTAACAGCCTAGCTTCGCCTGCAACGCCCCCACCCTGCCACAAGGCGGCAGACTTGGACCCAGCCGCTTCAACCCTCCAGTCTCTGCTGAACCACCCAAAAATGGAGTGTGACCGCTGCGACCTCAGTCCCCCAGAGCTCGAACCCCCACCACTGTGAGGGAATGGGCGGCCTCCTGTCCTTGGCGTCCGCAACAGGCATTCACCTGCGGTGAACCTGGGCCTCGGGCGAGCAGGGCCAGGCCCCATGGTAGGAGCCCCGGGGGAGGCAATGGCAGCCTCTGCGGCCAGGCCTCGGGCTCTCCCCGGGGCTCTCTCGGGGCACGGGCACCCTCTCTCGCCTAGAGAGTGCCCACGCCGTCCCTTGACCCCCGCGAGACACCTGCTTCCCGTGATAAGAGGCCCCCTGCCTCCATGGAGCTTGGAAATCTGGGGCCGGGCTGCGGGTCACGGGCTAAGTGGCTGGAAACGCGCAGACCCCTCCGTCCCGACCGCCCCACTGCGAAGATCCCCCTGTTCTTCCATCCGTAAGGGGGTCGCCCCTTACGGATGGAAGAACAGGGGGGAGGCCCCCAGGAGATGGCATTTGGCAGAGCCGCAGCTGGCCCGTTTCGGGCCAAGACGCGGGACCCGGCAGGTAGAGGGCAGGCAGCCCCACCAGGAGCCTCCCTCGGGGCAACGGGCCCCACCCTGGACATATCAGGCCTGCTTCACAGGGTCCCTGGGGTCCTGTCCGTGGAACTGGAAGCTCTCCCCGCCACCCAGAGGTCCGTTCCTTTTCCCGTGGACCACACTTGCCAGCGCGTCTCCCACCCCGGCAGAGGCAGAGTGCCAGGGAAGAACTAGGGACCCGGGGCCTGGATGAGGTGCGCGCCCGGGTTCCGCGCCTGGTGGGCAGGGGCCCGGGCGGGCCGGACCCACGCCCAGGGACCCCGTCTCCCGGGGGGACTCGGGCCTGAGACCTGCCTGGGGGGCTAAGAGTCTTTCTTGGCTCCGAAGGCCCCACCCTGCCCCGAGGCGGCAAACGTGCACCCAGACGCATCTACTCTCTAAAGTCTGGGCTGGACTTCCAGAGAAGGGACTGTGTCCGCTGGGACCCGGGTCCCACAGAGCTCGAACGCCCCTCCCCGTGAAGGCATCCGCGGCCTGCGGTCCTTGGTGTCCGCAAAAGGCATTCACCTGCGGAGAACCTGGGCCCAGGTGAGCGGGACCAGGCCCCACGGCAGGAGCCTAGGGAGGCCACCGGAGCCACGGGGGCCAGGGCTGGGCATTTTCCCGGGTGCTCTCTCGGGTCCCGGGCGCCCTCTCCCGCCCGGGGAGTGCCCACGCCGTCCCTTGACCCCCGCAGGACGCCTGCATCCCGCCATAAGCGGCCCACCTCCTCCATGGAGCACGGACACGGGGGGCCGGGGTGCGAGCAACTGGCCTACGTGGCGGCAAACCCGCAGACCCCTCCGTCCCGTCCCCGCCACTGCGAAGATCCCCCTGTTCTTCCATCCGTAAAGGGGTCCCCCTTTACGGATGGAAGAACAGGGGGGAGGCGCCCAGGAGATGGCTTTTGTCCGAGCCGCGGCTGGGTGGTTTTCGGGCCAAGAGGCGGGGCCGCGCAGGCGCAAGCAGGCCCCCCCACCACAGGCATCCCTCCGGGCAACGTACCCCCCCCCGCCCCCCCTTGAGATATGAGGCCAGGTTCACAGGGTCCCTGGGCTGGTGTCAGAGTTAACGGATGCCCTCCCTGCCACCCAGAGGACCGTGCGTTTTCCCGTGGACCACACTTCCCAGCAGCCCTCCCACCCCCGCAGAGGCAGAGTGCCAGGGAAGAACTAGGGGCCTGGGGCCGGCAAGAGGGGCCGGCCACGGTTCCGCGCCAGGTGGAGCGGGTCCCGGCCGGCGGGCGGGCGGGCGGGCGGGCGGGACCCTCGTCCACGGACCGGTTCTCCCGAGGGGAGTCTGGCCTGTGCCCCGCCTGGGAGGCTAACAGCCTAGCTTCGCCTGCAACGCCCCCACCCTGCCACAAGGCGGCAGACTTGGACCCAGCCGCTTCAACCCTCCAGTCTCTGCTGAACCACCCAAAAATGGAGTGTGACCGCTGCGACCTCAGTCCCCCAGAGCTCGAACCCCCACCTCTGTGAGGGAATGGGCGGCCTCCTGTCCTTGGCGTCCGCAACAGGCATTCACCTGCGGTGAACCTGGGCCTCGGGCGAGCAGGGCCAGGCCCCATGGTAGGAGCCCCGGGGGAGGCAATGGCAGCCTCTGCGGCCAGGCCTCGGGCTCTCCCCGGGGCTCTCTCGGGGCACGGGCACCCTCTCTCGCCTAGAGAGTGCCCACGCCGTCCCTTGACCCCCGCGAGACACCTGCTTCCCGTGATAAGAGGCCCCCTGCCTCCATGGAGCTTGGAAATCTGGGGCCGGGCTGCGGGTCACGGGCTAAGTGGCTGGAAACGCGCAGACCCCTCCGTCCCGACCGCCCCACTGCGAAGATCCCCCTGTTCTTCCATCCGTAAGGGGGTCGCCCCTTACGGATGGAAGAACAGGGGGGAGGCCCCCAGGAGATGGCATTTGGCAGAGCCGCAGCTGGCCCGTTTCGGGCCAAGACGCGGGACCCGGCAGGTAGAGGGCAGGCAGCCCCACCAGGAGCCTCCCTCGGGGCAACGGGCCCCACCCTGGACATATCAGGCCTGCTTCACAGGGTCCCTGGGGTCCTGTCCGTGGAACTGGAAGCTCTCCCCGCCACCCAGAGGTCCGTTCCTTTTCCCGTGGACCACACTTGCCAGCGCGTCTCCCACCCCGGCAGAGGCAGAGTGCCAGGGAAGAACTAGGGACCCGGGGCCTGGATGAGGTGCGCGCCCGGGTTCCGCGCCTGGTGGGCAGGGGCCCGGGCGGGCCGGACCCACGCCCAGGGACCCCGTCTCCCGGGGGGACTCGGGCCTGAGACGTGCCTGGGGGGCTAAGAGTCTTTCTTGGCTCCGAAGGCCCCACCCTGCCCCGAGGCGGCAAACGTGCACCCAGACGCATCTACTCTCTAAAGTCTGGGCTGGACTTCCAGAGAAGGGACTGTGTCCGCTGGGACCCGGGTCCCACAGAGCTCGAACGCCCCTCCCCGTGAAGGCATCCGCGGCCTGCGGTCCTTGGTGTCCGCAAAAGGCATTCACCTGCGGAGAACCTGGGCCCAGGTGAGCGGGACCAGGCCCCACGGCAGGAGCCTAGGGAGGCCACCGGAGCCACGGGGGCCAGGGCTGGGCATTTTCCCGGGTGCTCTCTCGGGTCCCGGGCGCCCTCTCCCGCCCGGGGAGTGCCCACGCCGTCCCTTGACCCCCGCAGGACGCCTGCATCCCGCCATAAGCGGCCCACCTCCTCCATGGAGCACGGACACGGGGTTCCGGGGTGCGAGCAACTGGCCTACGTGGCGGCAAACCCGCAGACCCCTCCGTCCCGTCCCCGCCACTGCGAAGATCCCCCTGTTCTTCCATCCGTAAAGGGGTCCCCCTTTACGGATGGAAGAACAGGGGGGAGGCGCCCAGGAGATGGCTTTTGTCCGAGCCGCGGCTGGGTGGTTTTCGGGCCAAGAGGCGGGGCCGCGCAGGCGCAAGCAGGGCCCCCCACCACAGGCATCCCTCCGGGCAACGTACCCCCCCCCCGCCCCCCCTTGAGATATCAGGCCAGGTTCACAGGGTCCCTGGGCTGGTGTCAGAGTTAACGGATGCCCTCCCTGCCACCCAGAGGACCGTGCGTTTTCCCGTGGACCACACTTCCCAGCAGCCCTCCCACCCCCGCAGAGGCAGAGTGCCAGGGAAGAACTAGGGGCCTGGGGCCGGCAAGAGGGGCCGGCCACGGTTCCGCGCCAGGTGGAGCGGGTCCCGGCCGGCGGGCGGGCGGGCGGGCGGGCGGGACCCTCGTCCACGGACCGGTTCTCCCGAGGGGAGTCTGGCCTGTGCCCCGCCTGGGAGGCTAACAGCCTAGCTTCGCCTGCAACGCCCCCACCCTGCCACAAGGCGGCAGACTTGGACCCAGCCGCTTCAACCCTCCAGTCTCTGCTGAACCACCCAAAAATGGAGTGTGACCGCTGCGACCTCAGTCCCCCAGAGCTCGAACCCCCACCTCTGTGAGGGAATGGGCGGCCTTCTGTCCTTGGCGTCCGCAACAGGCATTCACCTGCGGTGAACCTGGGCCTCGGGCGAGCAGGGCCAGGCCCCATGGTAGGAGACCCGGGGGAGGCAATGGCAGCCTCTGCGGCCAGGCCTCGGGCTCTCCCCGGGGCTCTCTCGGGGCACGGGCACCCTCTCTCGCCTAGAGAGTGCCCACGCCGTCCCTTGACCCCCGCGAGACACCTGCTTCCCGTGATAAGAGGCCCCCTGCCTCCATGGAGCTTGGAACTCTGGGGCCGGGCTGCGGGTCACTGGGCTAAGGGGCTGGAAACGCGCAGACCCCTCCGTCCCGACCGCCCCACTGCGAAGATCCCCCTGTTCTTCCATCCGTAAGGGGGTCGCCCCTTACGGATGGAAGAACAGGGGGGAGGCCCCCAGGAGATGGCATGTGGCAGAGCCGCAGCTGGCCCGTTTCGGGCCAAGACGCGGGACCCGGCAGGTAGAGGGCAGGCAGCCCCACCAGGAGCCTCCCTCGGGGCAACGGGCCCCACCCTGGACATATCAGGCCTGCTTCACAGGGTCCCTGGGGTCCTGTCCGTGGAACTGGAAGCTCTCCCCGCCACCCAGAGGTCCGTTCCTTTTCCCGTGGACCACACTTGCCAGCGCGTCTCCCACCCCGCAGAGGCAGAGTGCCAGGGAAGAACTAGGGACCCGGGGCCTGGATGAGGTGCGCGCCCGGGTTCCGCGCCTGGTGGGCAGGGGCCCGGGCGGGCCGGACCCACGCCCAGGGACCCCGTCTCCCGGGGGGCCTCGGGCCTGAGACCTGCCTGGGGGGCTAAGAGTCTTTCTTGGCTCCGAAGGCCCCACCCTGCCCCGAGGCGGCAAACGTGCACCCAGACGCATCTACTCTCTAAAGTCTGGGCTGGACTTCCAGAGAAGGGACTGTGACGGCTGGGACCCGGGTCCCACAGAGCTCGAACCCCCCTCCCCGTGAAGGCATCCGCGGCCTGCGGTCCTTGGTGTCCGCAAAAGGCATTCACCTGCGGAGAACCTGGGCCCAGGTGAGCGGGACCAGGCCCCACGGCAGGAGCCTAGGGAGGCCACCGGAGCCACGGGGGCCAGGGCTGGGCATTTTCCCGGGTGCTCTCTCGGGTCCCGGGCGCCCTCTCCCGCCCGGGGAGTGCCCACGCCGTCCCTTGACCCCCGCAGGACGCCTGCATCCCGCCATAAGCGGCCCACCTCCTCCATGGAGCACGGACACGGGGGGCCGGGGTGCGAGCAACTGGCCTACGTGGCGGCAAACCCGCAGACCCCTCCGTCCCGTCCCCGCCACTGCGACGATCCCCCTGTTCTTCCATCCGTAAAGGGGTCCCCCTTTACGGATGGAAGAACAGGGGGGAGGCGCCCAGGAGATGGCTTTTGTCCGAGCCGCGGCTGGGTGGTTTTCGGGCCAAGAGGCGGGGCCGCGCAGGCGCAAGCAGGCCCCCCCACCACAAGCATCCCTCCGGGCAACGTGCCCCCCCCCCCGCCCCCCCTTGAGATATCAGGCCAGGTTCACAGGGTCCCTGGCCTGGTGTCAGAGTTAACGGATGCCCTCCCTGCCACCCAGAGGACCGTGCGTTTTCCCGTGGACCACACTTCCCAGCAGCCCTCCCACCCCCGCAGAGGCAGAGTGCCAGGGAAGAACTAGGGGCCTGGGGCCGGCAAGAGGGGCCGGCCACGGTTCCGCGCCAGGTGGAGCGGGTCCCGGCCGGCGGGCGGGCGGGCGGGCGGGCGGGACCCTCGTCCACGGACCGGTTCTCCCGAGGGGAGTCTGGCCTGTGCCCCGCCTGGGAGGCTAACAGCCTAGCTTCGCCTGCAACGCCCGCACCCTGCCACAAGGCGGCAGACTTGGACCCAGCCGCTTCAACCCTCCAGTCTCTGCTGAACCACCCAAAAATGGAGTGTGACCGCTGCGACCTCAGTCCCCCAGAGATCGAACCCCCACCACTGTGAGGGAATGGGCGGCCTCCTGTCCTTGGCGTCCGCAACAGGCATTCACCTGCGGTGAACCTGGGCCTCGGGCGAGCAGGGCCAGGCCCCATGGTAGGAGACCCGGGGGAGGCAATGGCAGCCTCTGCGGCCAGGCCTCGGGCTCTCCCCGGGGCTCTCTCGGGGCACGGGCACCCAATCTCGCCTAGAGAGTGCCCACGCCGTCCCTTGACCCCCGCGAGACACCTGCTTCCCGTGATAAGAGGCCCCCTGCCTCCATGGAGCTTGGAACTCTGGGGCCGGGCTGCGGGTCACTGGGCTAAGGGGCTGGAAACGCGCAGACCCCTCCGTCCCGACCGCCCCACTGCGAAGATCCCCCTGTTCTTCCATCCGTAAGGGGGTCGCCCCTTACGGATGGAAGAACAGGGGGGAGGCCCCCAGGAGATGGCATGTGGCAGAGCCGCAGCTGGCCCGTTTCGGGCCAAGACGCGGGACCCGGCAGGTAGAGGGCAGGCAGCCCCACCAGGAGCCTCCCTCGGGGCAACGGGCCCCACCCTGGACATATCAGGCCTGCTTCACAGGGTCCCTGGGGTCCTGTCCGTGGAACTGGAAGCTCTCCCCGCCACCCAGAGGTCCGTTCCTTTTCCCGTGGACCACACTTGCCAGCGCGTCTCCCACCCCGGCAGAGGCAGAGTGCCAGGGAAGAACTAGGGACCCGGGGCCTGGATGAGGTGCGCGCCCGGGTTCCGCGCCTGGTGGGCAGGGGCCCGGGCGGGCCGGACCCACGCCCAGGGACCCCGTCTCCCGGGGGGACTCGGGCCTGAGACCTGCCTGGGGGGCTAAGAGTCTTTCTTGGCTCCGAAGGCCCCACCCTGCCCCGAGGCGGCAAACGTGCACCCAGACGCATCTACTCTCTAAAGTCTGGGCTGGACTTCCAGAGAAGGGACTGTGACGGCTGGGACCCGGGTCCCACAGAGCTCGAACCCCCCTCCCCGTGAAGGCATCCGCGGCCTGTGGTCCTTGGTGTCCGCAAAAGGCATTCACCTGCGGAGAACCTGGGCCCAGGTGAGCGGGACCAGGCCCCACGGCAGGAGCCTAGGGAGGCCACCGGAGCCACGGGGGCCAGGGCTGGGCATTTTCCCGGGTGCTCTCTCGGGTCCCGGGCGCCCTCTCCCGCCCGGGGAGTGCCCACGCCGTCCCTTGACCCCCGCAGGACGCCTGCATCCCGCCATAAGCGGCCCACCTCCTCCATGGAGCACGGACACGGGGGGCCGGGGTGCGAGCAACTGGCCTACGTGGCGGCAAACCCGCAGACCCCTCCGTCCCGTCCCCGCCACTGCGAAGATCCCCCTGTTCTTCCATCCGTAAAGGGGTCCCCCTTTACGGATGGAAGAACAGGGGGGAGGCGCCCAGGAGATGGCTTTTGTCCGAGCCGCGGCTGGGTGGTTTTCGGGCCAAGAGGCGGGGCCGCGCAGGCGCAAGCAGGCCCCCCCACCACAGGCATCCCTCCGGGCAACGTACCCCCCCCCGCCCCCCCTTGAGATATGAGGCCAGGTTCACAGGGTCCCTGGGCTGGTGTCAGAGTTAACGGATGCCCTCCCTGCCACCCAGAGGACCGTGCGTTTTCCCGTGGACCACACTTCCCAGCAGCCCTCCCACCCCCGCAGAGGCAGAGTGCCAGGGAAGAACTAGGGGCCTGGGGCCGGCAAGAGGGGCCGGCCACGGTTCCGCGCCAGGTGGAGCGGGTCCCGGCCGGCGGGCGGGCGGGCGGGCGGGCGGGACCCTCGTCCACGGACCGGTTCTCCCGAGGGGAGTCTGGCCTGTGCCCCGCCTGGGAGGCTAACAGCCTAGCTTCGCCTGCAACGCCCCCACCCTGCCACAAGGCGGCAGACTTGGACCCAGCCGCTTCAACCCTCCAGTCTCTGCTGAACCACCCAAAAATGGAGTGTGACCGCTGCGACCTCAGTCCCCCAGAGCTCGAACCCCCACCTCTGTGAGGGAATGGGCGGCCTCCTGTCCTTGGCGTCCGCAACAGGCATTCACCTGCGGTGAACCTGGGCCTCGGGCGAGCAGGGCCAGGCCCCATGGTAGGAGCCCCGGGGGAGGCAATGGCAGCCTCTGCGGCCAGGCCTCGGGCTCTCCCCGGGGCTCTCTCGGGGCACGGGCACCCTCTCTCGCCTAGAGAGTGCCCACGCCGTCCCTTGACCCCCGCGAGACACCTGCTTCCCGTGATAAGAGGCCCCCTGCCTCCATGGAGCTTGGAAATCTGGGGCCGGGCTGCGGGTCACGGGCTAAGTGGCTGGAAACGCGCAGACCCCTCCGTCCCGACCGCCCCACTGCGAAGATCCCCCTGTTCTTCCATCCGTAAGGGGGTCGCCCCTTACGGATGGAAGAACAGGGGGGAGGCCCCCAGGAGATGGCATTTGGCAGAGCCGCAGCTGGCCCGTTTCGGGCCAAGACGCGGGACCCGGCAGGTAGAGGGCAGGCAGCCCCACCAGGAGCCTCCCTCGGGGCAACGGGCCCCACCCTGGACATATCAGGCCTGCTTCACAGGGTCCCTGGGGTCCTGTCCGTGGAACTGGAAGCTCTCCCCGCCACCCAGAGGTCCGTTCCTTTTCCCGTGGACCACACTTGCCAGCGCGTCTCCCACCCCGGCAGAGGCAGAGTGCCAGGGAAGAACTAGGGACCCGGGGCCTGGATGAGGTGCGCGCCCGGGTTCCGCGCCTGGTGGGCAGGGGCCCGGGCGGGCCGGACCCACGCCCAGGGACCCCGTCTCCCGGGGGGACTCGGGCCTGAGACGTGCCTGGGGGGCTAAGAGTCTTTCTTGGCTCCGAAGGCCCCACCCTGCCCCGAGGCGGCAAACGTGCACCCAGACGCATCTACTCTCTAAAGTCTGGGCTGGACTTCCAGAGAAGGGACTGTGTCCGCTGGGACCCGGGTCCCACAGAGCTCGAACGCCCCTCCCCGTGAAGGCATCCGCGGCCTGCGGTCCTTGGTGTCCGCAAAAGGCATTCACCTGCGGAGAACCTGGGCCCAGGTGAGCGGGACCAGGCCCCACGGCAGGAGCCTAGGGAGGCCACCGGAGCCACGGGGGCCAGGGCTGGGCATTTTCCCGGGTGCTCTCTCGGGTCCCGGGCGCCCTCTCCCGCCCGGGGAGTGCCCACGCCGTCCCTTGACCCCCGCAGGACGCCTGCATCCCGCCATAAGCGGCCCACCTCCTCCATGGAGCACGGACACGGGGTTCCGGGGTGCGAGCAACTGGCCTACGTGGCGGCAAACCCGCAGACCCCTCCGTCCCGTCCCCGCCACTGCGAAGATCCCCCTGTTCTTCCATCCGTAAAGGGGTCCCCCTTTACGGATGGAAGAACAGGGGGGAGGCGCCCAGGAGATGGCTTTTGTCCGAGCCGCGGCTGGGTGGTTTTCGGGCCAAGAGGCGGGGCCGCGCAGGCGCAAGCAGGGCCCCCCACCACAGGCATCCCTCCGGGCAACGTACCCCCCCCCCCGCCCCCCCTTGAGATATCAGGCCAGGTTCACAGGGTCCCTGGGCTGGTGTCAGAGTTAACGGATGCCCTCCCTGCCACCCAGAGGACCGTGCGTTTTCCCGTGGACCACACTTCCCAGCAGCCCTCCCACCCCCGCAGAGGCAGAGTGCCAGGGAAGAACTAGGGGCCTGGGGCCGGCAAGAGGGGCCGGCCACGGTTCCGCGCCAGGTGGAGCGGGTCCCGGCCGGCGGGCGGGCGGGCGGGCGGGCGGGACCCTCGTCCACGGACCGGTTCTCCCGAGGGGAGTCTGGCCTGTGCCCCGCCTGGGAGGCTAACAGCCTAGCTTCGCCTGCAACGCCCCCACCCTGCCACAAGGCGGCAGACTTGGACCCAGCCGCTTCAACCCTCCAGTCTCTGCTGAACCACCCAAAAATGGAGTGTGACCGCTGCGACCTCAGTCCCCCAGAGCTCGAACCCCCACCTCTGTGAGGGAATGGGCGGCCTTCTGTCCTTGGCGTCCGCAACAGGCATTCACCTGCGGTGAACCTGGGCCTCGGGCGAGCAGGGCCAGGCCCCATGGTAGGAGACCCGGGGGAGGCAATGGCAGCCTCTGCGGCCAGGCCTCGGGCTCTCCCCGGGGCTCTCTCGGGGCACGGGCACCCTCTCTCGCCTAGAGAGTGCCCACGCCGTCCCTTGACCCCCGCGAGACACCTGCTTCCCGTGATAAGAGGCCCCCTGCCTCCATGGAGCTTGGAACTCTGGGGCCGGGCTGCGGGTCACTGGGCTAAGGGGCTGGAAACGCGCAGACCCCTCCGTCCCGACCGCCCCACTGCGAAGATCCCCCTGTTCTTCCATCCGTAAGGGGGTCGCCCCTTACGGATGGAAGAACAGGGGGGAGGCCCCCAGGAGATGGCATGTGGCAGAGCCGCAGCTGGCCCGTTTCGGGCCAAGACGCGGGACCCGGCAGGTAGAGGGCAGGCAGCCCCACCAGGAGCCTCCCTCGGGGCAACGGGCCCCACCCTGGACATATCAGGCCTGCTTCACAGGGTCCCTGGGGTCCTGTCCGTGGAACTGGAAGCTCTCCCCGCCACCCAGAGGTCCGTTCCTTTTCCCGTGGACCACACTTGCCAGCGCGTCTCCCACCCCGCAGAGGCAGAGTGCCAGGGAAGAACTAGGGACCCGGGGCCTGGATGAGGTGCGCGCCCGGGTTCCGCGCCTGGTGGGCAGGGGCCCGGGCGGGCCGGACCCACGCCCAGGGACCCCGTCTCCCGGGGGGCCTCGGGCCTGAGACCTGCCTGGGGGGCTAAGAGTCTTTCTTGGCTCCGAAGGCCCCACCCTGCCCCGAGGCGGCAAACGTGCACCCAGACGCATCTACTCTCTAAAGTCTGGGCTGGACTTCCAGAGAAGGGACTGTGACGGCTGGGACCCGGGTCCCACAGAGCTCGAACCCCCCTCCCCGTGAAGGCATCCGCGGCCTGCGGTCCTTGGTGTCCGCAAAAGGCATTCACCTGCGGAGAACCTGGGCCCAGGTGAGCGGGACCAGGCCCCACGGCAGGAGCCTAGGGAGGCCACCGGAGCCACGGGGGCCAGGGCTGGGCATTTTCCCGGGTGCTCTCTCGGGTCCCGGGCGCCCTCTCCCGCCCGGGGAGTGCCCACGCCGTCCCTTGACCCCCGCAGGACGCCTGCATCCCGCCATAAGCGGCCGACCTCCTCCATGGAGCACGGACATGGGGGGCCGGGGTGCGAGCAACTGGCCTACGTGGCGGCAAACCCGCAGACCCCTCCGTCCCGTCCCCGCCACTGCGACGATCCCCCTGTTCTTCCATCCGTAAAGGGGTCCCCCTTTACGGATGGAAGAACAGGGGGGAGGCGCCCAGGAGATGGCTTTTGTCCGAGCCGCGGCTGGGTGGTTTTCGGGCCAAGAGGCGGGGCCGCGCAGGCGCAAGCAGGCCCCCCCACCACAAGCATCCCTCCGGGCAACGTGCCCCCCCCCCCCCGCCCCCCCTTGAGATATCAGGCCAGGTTCACAGGGTCCCTGGCCTGGTGTCAGAGTTAACGGATGCCCTCCCTGCCACCCAGAGGACCGTGCGTTTTCCCGTGGACCACACTTCCCAGCAGCCCTCCCACCCCCGCAGAGGCAGAGTGCCAGGGAAGAACTAGGGGCCTGGGGCCGGCAAGAGGGGCCGGCCACGGTTCCGCGCCAGGTGGAGCGGGTCCCGGCCGGCGGGCGGGCGGGCGGGCGGGCGGGACCCTCGTCTACGGACCGGTTCTCCCGAGGGGAGTCTGGCCTGTGCCCCGCCTGGGAGGCTAACAGCCTAGCTTCGCCTGCAACGCCCCCACCCTGCCACAAGGCGGCAGACTTGGACCCAGCCGCTTCAACCCTCCAGTCTCTGCTGAACCACCCAAAAATGGAGTGTGACCGCTGCGACCTCAGTCCCCCAGAGCTCGAACCCCCACCTCTGTGAGGGAATGGGCGGCCTCCTGTCCTTGGCGTCCGCAACAGGCATTCACCTGCGGTGAACCTGGGCCTCGGGCGAGCAGGGCCAGGCCCCATGGTAGGAGCCCCGGGGGAGGCAATGGCAGCCTCTGCGGCCAGGCCTCGGGCTCTCCCCGGGGCTCTCTCGGGGCACGGGCACCCTCTCTCGCCTAGAGAGTGCCCACGCCGTCCCTTGACCCCCGCGAGACACCTGCTTCCCGTGATAAGAGGCCCCCTGCCTCCATGGAGCTTGGAACTCTGGGGCCGGGCTGCGGGTCACTGGGCTAAGTGGCTGGAAACGCGCAGACCCCTCCGTCCCGACCGCCCCACTGCGAAGATCCCCCTGTTCTTCCATCCGTAAGGGGGTCGCCCCTTACGGATGGAAGAACAGGGGGGAGGCCCCCAGGAGATGGCATTTGGCAGAGCCGCAGCTGGCCCGTTTCGGGCCAAGACGCGGGACCCGGCAGGTAGAGGGCAGGCAGCCCCACCAGGAGCCTCCCTCGGGGCAACGGGCCCCACCCTGGACATATCAGGCCTGCTTCACAGGGTCCCTGGGGTCCTGTCCGTGGAACTGGAAGCTCTCCCCGCCACCCAGAGGTCCGTTCCTTTTCCCGTGGACCACACTTGCCAGCGCGTCTCCCACCCCGGCAGAGGCAGAGTGCCAGGGAAGAACTAGGGACCCGGGGCCTGGATGAGGTGCGCGCCCGGGTTCCGCGCCTGGTGGGCAGGGGCCCGGGCGGGCCGGACCCACGCCCAGGGACCCCGTCTCCCGGGGGGACTCGGGCCTGAGACGTGCCTGGGGGGCTAAGAGTCTTTCTTGGCTCCGAAGGCCCCACCCTGCCCCGAGGCGGCAAACGTGCACCCAGACGCATCTACTCTCTAAAGTCTGGGCTGGACTTCCAGAGAAGGGACTGTGTCCGCTGGGACCCGGGTCCCACAGAGCTCGAACGCCCCTCCCCGTGAAGGCATCCGCGGCCTGCGGTCCTTGGTGTCCGCAAAAGGCATTCACCTGCGGAGAACCTGGGCCCAGGTGAGCGGGACCAGGCCCCACGGCAGGAGCCTAGGGAGGCCACCGGAGCCACGGGGGCCAGGGCTGGGCATTTTCCCGGGTGCTCTCTCGGGTCCCGGGCGCCCTCTCCCGCCCGGGGAGTGCCCACGCCGTCCCTTGACCCCCGCAGGACGCCTGCATCCCGCCATAAGCGGCCCACCTCCTCCATGGAGCACGGACACGGGGGTCCGGGGTGTGAGCAACTGGCCTACGTGGCGGCAAACCCGCAGACCCCTCCGTCCCGTCCCCGCCACTGCGAAGATCCCCCTGTTCTTCCATCCGTAAAGGGGTCCCCCTTTACGGATGGAAGAACAGGGGGGAGGCGCCCAGGAGATGGCTTTTGTCCGAGCCGCGGCTGGGTGGTTTTCGGGCCAAGAGGCGGGGCCGCGCAGGCGCAAGCAGGCCCCCCCACCACAGGCATCCCTCCGGGCAATGTACCCCCCCCCCCGCCCCCCCTTGAGATATCAGGCCAGGTTCACAGGGTCCCTGGGCTTGTGTCAGAGTTAACGGATGCCCTCCCTGCCACCCAGAGGACCGTGCGTTTTCCCGTGGACCACACTTCCCAGCAGCCCTCCCACCCCCGCAGAGGCAGAGTGCCAGGGAAGAACTAGGGGCCTGGGGCCGGCAAGAGGGGCCGGCCACGGTTCCGCGCCAGGTGGAGCGGGTCCCGGCCGGCGGGCGGGCGGGCGGGCGGGCGGGACCCTCGTCCACGGACCGGTTCTCCCGAGGGGAGTCTGGCCTGTGCCCCGCCTGGGAGGCTAACAGCCTAGCTTCGCCTGCAACGCCCTCACCCTGCCACAAGGCGGCAGACTTGGACCCAGCCGCTTCAACCCTCCAGTCTCTGCTGAACCACCCAAAAATGGAGTGTGACCGCTGCGACCTCAGTCCCCCAGAGATCGAACCCCCACCACTGTGAGGGAATGGGCGGCCTCCTGTCCTTGGCGTCCGCAACAGGCATTCACCTGCGGTGAACCTGGGCCTCGGGCGAGCAGGGCCAGGCCCCATGGTAGGAGACCCGGGGGAGGCAATGGCAGCCTCTGCGGCCAGGCCTCGGGCTCTCCCCGGGGCTCTCTCGGGGCACGGGCACCCAATCTCGCCTAGAGAGTGCCCACGCCGTCCCTTGACCCCCGCGAGACACCTGCTTCCCGTGATAAGAGGCCCCCTGCCTCCATGGAGCTTGGAACTCTGGGGCCGGGCTGCGGGTCACTGGGCTAAGTGGCTGGAAACGCGCAGACCCCTCCGTCCCGACCGCCCCACTGCGAAGATCCCCCTGTTCTTCCATCCGTAAGGGGGTCACCCCTTACGGATGGAAGAACAGGGGGGAGGCCCCCAGGAGATGGCATGTGGCAGAGCCGCAGCTGGCCCGTTTCGGGCCAAGACGCGGGACCCGGCAGGTAGAGGGCAGGCAGCCCCACCAGGAGCCTCCCTCGGGGCAACGGGCCCCACCCTGGACATATCAGGCCTGCTTCACAGGGTCCCTGGGGTCCTGTCCGTGGAACTGGAAGCTCTCCCCGCCACCCAGAGGTCCGTTCCTTTTCCCGTGGACCACACTTGCCAGCGCGTCTCCCACCCCGGCAGAGGCAGAGTGCCAGGGAAGAACTAGGGACCCGGGGCCTGGATGAGGTGCGCGCCCGGGTTCCGCGCCTGGTGGGCAGGGGCCCGGGCGGGCCGGACCCACGCCCAGGGACCCCGTCTCCCGGGGGGACTCGGGCCTGAGACCTGCCTGGGGGGCTAAGAGTCTTTCTTGGCTCCGAAGGCCCCACCCTGCCCCGAGGCGGCAAACGTGCACCCAGACGCATCTACTCTCTAAAGTCTGGGCTGGACTTCCAGAGAAGGGACTGTGTCCGCTGGGACCCGGGTCCCACAGAGCTCGAACGCCCCTCCCCGTGAAGGCATCCGCGGCCTGCGGTCCTTGGTGTCCGCAAAAGGCATTCACCTGCGGAGAACCTGGGCCCAGGTGAGCGGGACCAGGCCCCACGGCAGGAGCCTAGGGAGGCCACCGGAGCCACGGGGGCCAGGGCTGGACATTTTCCCGGGTGCTCTCTCGGGTCCCGGGCGCCCTCTCCCGCCCGGGGAGTGCCCACGCCGTCCCTTGACCCCCGCAGGACGCCTGCATCCCGCCATAAGCGGCCCACCTCCTCCATGGAGCACGGACACGGGGTTCCGGGGTGCGAGCAACTGGCCTACGTGGCGGCAAACCCGCAGACCCCTCCGTCCCGTCCCCGCCACTGCGAAGATCCCCCTGTTCTTCCATCCGTAAAGGGGTCCCCCTTTACGGATGGAAGAACAGGGGGGAGGCGCCCAGGAGATGGCTTTTGTCCGAGCCGCGGCTGGGTGGTTTTCGGGCCAAGAGGCGGGGCCGCGCAGGCGCAAGCAGGCCCCCCCACCACAGGCATCCCTCCGGGCAACGTACCCCCCCCCCGCCCCCCCTTGAGATATCAGGCCAGGTTCACAGGGTGCCTGGGCTGGTGTCAGAGTTAACGGATGCCCTCCCTGCCACCCAGAGGACCGTGCGTTTTCCCGTGGACCACACTTCCCAGCAGCCCTCCCACCCCCGCAGAGGCAGAGTGCCAGGGAAGAACTAGGGGCCTGGGGCCGGCAAGAGGGGCCGGCCACGGTTCCGCGCCAGGTGGAGCGGGTCCCGGCCGGCGGGCGGGCGGGCGGGCGGGCGGGACCCTCGTCCACGGACCGGTTCTCCCGAGGGGAGTCTGGCCTGTGCCCCGCCTGGGAGGCTAACAGCCTAGCTTCGCCTGCAACGCCCCCACCCTGCCACAAGGCGGCAGACTTGGACCCAGCCGCTTCAACCCTCCAGTCTCTGCTGAACCACCCAAAAATGGAGTGTGACCGCTGCGACCTCAGTCCCCCAGAGCTCGAACCCCCACCTCTGTGAGGGAATGGGCGGCCTTCTGTCCTTGGCGTCCGCAACAGGCATTCACCTGCGGTGAACCTGGGCCTCGGGCGAGCAGGGCCAGGCCCCATGGTAGGAGACCCGGGGGAGGCAATGGCAGCCTCTGCGGCCAGGCCTCGGGCTCTCCCCGGGGCTCTCTCGGGGCACGGGCACCCTCTCTCGCCTAGAGAGTGCCCACGCCGTCCCTTGACCCCCGCGAGACACCTGCTTCCCGTGATAAGAGGCCCCCTGCCTCCATGGAGCTTGGAACTCTGGGGCCGGGCTGCGGGTCACTGGGCTAAGTGGCTGGAAACGCGCAGACCCCTCCGTCCCGACCGCCCCACTGCGAAGATCCCCCTGTTCTTCCATCCGTAAGGGGGTCACCCCTTACGGATGGAAGAACAGGGGGGAGGCCCCCAGGAGATGGCATGTGGCAGAGCCGCAGCTGGCCCGTTTCGGGCCAAGACGCGGGACCCGGCAGGTAGAGGGCAGGCAGCCCCACCAGGAGCCTCCCTCGGGGCAACGGGCCCCACCCTGGACATATCAGGCCTGCTTCACAGGGTCCCTGGGGTCCTGTCCGTGGAACTGGAAGCTCTCCCCGCCACCCAGAGGTCCGTTCCTTTTCCCGTGGACCACACTTGCCAGCGCGTCTCCCACCCCGGCAGAGGCAGAGTGCCAGGGAAGAACTAGGGACCCGGGGCCTGGATGAGGTGCGCGCCCGGGTTCCGCGCCTGGTGGGCAGGGGCCCGGGCGGGCCGGACCCACGCCCAGGGACCCCGTCTCCCGGGGGGACTCGGGCCTGAGACCTGCCTGGGGGGCTAAGAGTCTTTCTTGGCTCCGAAGGCCCCACCCTGCCCCGAGGCGGCAAACGTGCACCCAGACGCATCTACTCTCTAAAGTCTGGGCTGGACTTCCAGAGAAGGGACTGTGTCCGCTGGGACCCGGGTCCCACAGAGCTCGAACGCCCCTCCCCGTGAAGGCATCCGCGGCCTGCGGTCCTTGGTGTCCGCAAAAGGCATTCACCTGCGGAGAACCTGGGCCCAGGTGAGCGGGACCAGGCCCCACGGCAGGAGCCTAGGGAGGCCACCGGAGCCACGGGGGCCAGGGCTGGACATTTTCCCGGGTGCTCTCTCGGGTCCCGGGCGCCCTCTCCCGCCCGGGGAGTGCCCACGCCGTCCCTTGACCCCCGCAGGACGCCTGCATCCCGCCATAAGCGGCCCACCTCCTCCATGGAGCACGGACACGGGGTTCCGGGGTGCGAGCAACTGGCCTACGTGGCGGCAAACCCGCAGACCCCTCCGTCCCGTCCCCGCCACTGCGAAGATCCCCCTGTTCTTCCATCCGTAAAGGGGTCCCCCTTTACGGATGGAAGAACAGGGGGGAGGCGCCCAGGAGATGGCTTTTGTCCGAGCCGCGGCTGGGTGGTTTTCGGGCCAAGAGGCGGGGCCGCGCAGGCGCAAGCAGGCCCCCCCACCACAGGCATCCCTCCGGGCAACGTACCCCCCCCCCCGCCCCCCCTTGAGATATCAGGCCAGGTTCACAGGGTGCCTGGGCTGGTGTCAGAGTTAACGGATGCCCTCCCTGCCACCCAGAGGACCGTGCGTTTTCCCGTGGACCACACTTCCCAGCAGCCCTCCCACCCCCGCAGAGGCAGAGTGCCAGGGAAGAACTAGGGGCCTGGGGCCGGCAAGAGGGGCCGGCCACGGTTCCGCGCCAGGTGGAGCGGGTCCCGGCCGGCGGGCGGGCGGGCGGGCGGGCGGGACCCTCGTCCACGGACCGGTTCTCCCGAGGGGAGTCTGGCCTGTGCCCCGCCTGGGAGGCTAACAGCCTAGCTTCGCCTGCAACGCCCCCACCCTGCCACAAGGCGGCAGACTTGGACCCAGCCGCTTCAACCCTCCAGTCTCTGCTGAACCACCCAAAAATGGAGTGTGACCGCTGCGACCTCAGTCCCCCAGAGCTCGAACCCCCACCTCTGTGAGGGAATGGGCGGCCTTCTGTCCTTGGCGTCCGCAACAGGCATTCACCTGCGGTGAACCTGGGCCTCGGGCGAGCAGGGCCAGGCCCCATGGTAGGAGACCCGGGGGAGGCAATGGCAGCCTCTGCGGCCAGGCCTCGGGCTCTCCCCGGGGCTCTCTCGGGGCACGGGCACCCTCTCTCGCCTAGAGAGTGCCCACGCCGTCCCTTGACCCCCGCGAGACACCTGCTTCCCGTGATAAGAGGCCCCCTGCCTCCATGGAGCTTGGAACTCTGGGGCCGGGCTGCGGGTCACTGGGCTAAGGGGCTGGAAACGCGCAGACCCCTCCGTCCCGACCGCCCCACTGCGAAGATCCCCCTGTTCTTCCATCCGTAAGGGGGTCGCCCCTTACGGATGGAAGAACAGGGGGGAGGCCCCCAGGAGATGGCATTTGGCAGAGCCGCAGCTGGCCCGTTTCGGGCCAAGACGCGGGACCCGGCAGGTAGAGGGCAGGCAGCCCCACCAGGAGCCTCCCTCGGGGCAACGGGCCCCACCCTGGACATATCAGGCCTGCTTCACAGGGTCCCTGGGGTCCTGTCCGTGGAACTGGAAGCTCTCCCCGCCACCCAGAGGTCCGTTCCTTTTCCCGTGGACCACACTTGCCAGCGCGTCTCCCACCCCGCAGAGGCAGAGTGCCAGGGAAGAACTAGGGACCCGGGGCCTGGATGAGGTGCGCGCCCGGGTTCCGCGCCTGGTGGGCAGGGGCCCGGGCGGGCCGGACCCACGCCCAGGGACCCCGTCTCCCGGGGGGACTCGGGCCTGAGACCTGCCTGGGGGGCTAAGAGTCTTTCTTGGCTCCGAAGGCCCCACCCTGCCCCGAGGCGGCAAACGTGCACCCAGACGCATCTACTCTCTAAAGTCTGGGCTGGACTTCCAGAGAAGGGACTGTGTCCGCTGGGACCCGGGTCCCACAGAGCTCGAACCCCCCTCCCCGTGAAGGCATCCGCGGCCTGCGGTCCTTGGTGTCCGCAAAAGGCATTCACCTGCGGAGAACCTGGGCCCAGGTGAGCGGGACCAGGCCCCACGGCAGGAGCCTAGGGAGGCCACCGGAGCCACGGGGGGCCAGGGCTGGGCATTTTCCCGGGTGCTCTCTCGGGTCCCGGGCGCCCTCTCCCGCCCGGGGAGTGCCCACGCCGTCCCTTGACCCCCGCAGGACGCCTGCATCCCGCCATAAGCGGCCCACCTCCTCCATGGAGCACGGACACGGGGGGCCGGGGTGCGAGCAACTGGCCTACGTGGCGGCAAACCCGCAGACCCCTCCGTCCCGTCCCCGCCACTGCGACGATCCCCCTGTTCTTCCATCCGTAAAGGGGTCCCCCTTTACGGATGGAAGAACAGGGGGGAGGCGCCCAGGAGATGGCTTTTGTCCGAGCCGCGGCTGGGTGGTTTTCGGGCCAAGAGGCGGGGCCGCGCAGGCGCAAGCAGGCCCCCCCACCACAAGCATCCCTCCGGGCAACGTGCCCCCCCCCCCCCGCCACCCCTTGAGATATCAGGCCAGGTTCACAGGGTCCCTGGCCTGGTGTCAGAGTTAACGGATGCCCTCCCTGCCACCCAGAGGACCGTGCGTTTTCCCGTGGACCACACTTCCCAGCAGCCCTCCCACCCCCGCAGAGGCAGAGTGCCAGGGAAGAACTAGGGGCCTGGGGCCGGCAAGAGGGGCCGGCCACGGTTCCGCGCCAGGTGGAGCGGGTCCCGGCCGGCGGGCGGGCGGGCGGGCGGGCGGGACCCTCGTCCACTGACCGGTTCTCCCGAGGGGAGTCTGGCCTGTGCCCCGCCTGGGAGGCTAACAGCCTAGCTTCGCCTGCAACGCCCCCACCCTGCCACAAGGCGGCAGACTTGGACCCAGCCGCTTCAACCCTCCAGTCTCTGCTGAACCACCCAAAAATGGAGTGTGACCGCTGCGACCTCAGTCCCCCAGAGATCGAACCCCCACCACTGTGAGGGAATGGGCGGCCTCCTGTCCTTGGCGTCCGCAACAGGCATTCACCTGCGGTGAACCTGGGCCTCGGGCGAGCAGGGCCAGGCCCCATGGTAGGAGACCCGGGGGAGGCAATGGCAGCCTCTGCGGCCAGGCCTCGGGCTCTCCCCGGGGCTCTCTCGGGGCACGGGCACCCAATCTCGCCTAGAGAGTGCCCACGCCGTCCCTTGACCCCCGCGAGACACCTGCTTCCCGTGATAAGAGGCCCCCTGCCTCCCTGGAGCTTGGAACTCTGCGGCCGGGCTGCGGGTCACTGGGCTAAGGGGCTGGAAACGCGCAGACCCCTCCGTCCCGACCGCCCCACTGCGAAGATCCCCCTGTTCTTCCATCCGTAAGGGGGTCGCCCCTTACGGATGGAAGAACAGGGGGGAGGCCCCCAGGAGATGGCATGTGGCAGAGCCGCAGCTGGCCCGTTTCGGGCCAAGACGCGGGACCCGGCAGGTAGAGGGCAGGCAGCCCCACCAGGAGCCTCCCTCGGGGCAACGGGCCCCACCCTGGACATATCAGGCCTGCTTCACAGGGTCCCTGGGGTCCTGTCCGTGGAACTGGAAGCTCTCCCCGCCACCCAGAGGTCCGTTCCTTTTCCCGTGGACCACACTTGCCAGCGCGTCTCCCACCCCGGCAGAGGCAGAGTGCCAGGGAAGAACTAGGGACCCGGGGCCTGGATGAGGTGCGCGCCCGGGTTCCGCGCCTGGTGGGCAGGGGCCCGGGCGGGCCGGACCCACGCCCAGGGACCCCGTCTCCCGGGGGGACTCGGGCCTGAGACCTGCCTGGGGGGCTAAGTGTCTTTCTTGGCTCCGAAGGCCCCACCCTGCCCCGAGGCGGCAAACGTGCACCCAGACGCATCTACTCTCTAAAGTCTGGGCTGGACTTCCAGAGAAGGGACTGTGACGGCTGGGACCCGGGTCCCACAGAGCTCGAACCCCCCTCCCCGTGAAGGCATCCGCGGCCTGTGGTCCTTGGTGTCCGCAAAAGGCATTCACCTGCGGAGAACCTGGGCCCAGGTGAGCGGGACCAGGCCCCACGGCAGGAGCCTAGGGAGGCCACCGGAGCCACGGGGGCCAGGGCTGGGCATTTTCCCGGGTGCTCTCTCGGGTCCCGGGCGCCCTCTCCCGCCCGGGGAGTGCCCACGCCGTCCCTTGACCCCCGCAGGACGCCTGCATCCCGCCATAAGCGGCCCACCTCCTCCATGGAGCACGGACACGGGGGGCCGGGGTGCGAGCAACTGGCCTACGTGGCGGCAAACCCGCAGACCCCTCCGTCCCGTCCCCGCCACTGCGAAGATCCCCCTGTTCTTCCATCCGTAAAGGGGTCCCCCTTTACGGATGGAAGAACAGGGGGGAGGCGCCCAGGAGATGGCTTTTGTCCGAGCCGCGGCTGGGTGGTTTTCGGGCCAAGAGGCGGGGCCGCGCAGGCGCAAGCAGGCCCCCCCACCACAGGCATCCCTCCGGGCAACGTACCCCCCCCCCGCCCCCCCTTGAGATATCAGGCCAGGTTCACAGGGTCCCTGGGCTGGTGTCAGAGTTAACAGATGCCCTCCCTGCCACCCAGAGGACCGTGCGTTTTCCCGTGGACCACACTTCCCAGCAGCCCTCCCACCCCCGCAGAGGCAGAGTGCCAGGGAAGAACTAGGGGCCTGGGGCCGGCAAGAGGGGCCGGCCACGGTTCCGCGCCAGGTGGAGCGGGTCCCGGCCGGCGGGCGGGCGGGCGGGCGGGCGGGACCCTCGTCCACGGACCGGTTCTCCCGAGGGGAGTCTGGCCTGTGCCCCGCCTGGGAGGCTAACAGCCTAGCTTCGCCTGCAACGCCCCCACCCTGCCACAAGGCGGCAGACTTGGACCCAGCCGCTTCAACCCTCCAGTCTCTGCTGAACCACCCAAAAATGGAGTGTGACCGCTGCGACCTCAGTCCCCCAGAGCTCGAACCCCCACCTCTGTGAGGGAATGGGCGGCCTCCTGTCCTTGGCGTCCGCAACAGGCATTCACCTGCGGTGAACCTGGGCCTCGGGCGAGCAGGGCCAGGCCCCATGGTAGGAGCCCCGGGGGAGGCAATGGCAGCCTCTGCGGCCAGGCCTCGGGCTCTCCCCGGGGCTCTCTCGGGGCACGGGCACCCTCTCTCGCCTAGAGAGTGCCCACGCCGTCCCTTGACCCCCGCGAGACACCTGCTTCCCGTGATAAGAGGCCCCCTGCCTCCATGGAGCTTGGAAATCTGGGGCCGGGCTGCGGGTCACGGGCTAAGTGGCTGGAAACGCGCAGACCCCTCCGTCCCGACCGCCCCACTGCGAAGATCCCCCTGTTCTTCCATCCGTAAGGGGGTCGCCCCTTACGGATGGAAGAACAGGGGGGAGGCCCCCAGGAGATGGCATTTGGCAGAGCCGCAGCTGGCCCGTTTCGGGCCAAGACGCGGGACCCGGCAGGTAGAGGGCAGGCAGCCCCACCAGGAGCCTCCCTCGGGGCAACGGGCCCCACCCTGGACATATCAGGCCTGCTTCACAGGGTCCCTGGGGTCCTGTCCGTGGAACTGGAAGCTCTCCCCGCCACCCAGAGGTCCGTTCCTTTTCCCGTGGACCACACTTGCCAGCGCGTCTCCCACCCCGGCAGAGGCAGAGTGCCAGGGAAGAACTAGGGACCCGGGGCCTGGATGAGGTGCGCGCCCGGGTTCCGCGCCTGGTGGGCAGGGGCCCGGGCGGGCCGGACCCACGCCCAGGGACCCCGACTCCCGGGGGGACTCGGGCCTGAGACCTGCCTGGGGGGCTAAGAGTCTTTCTTGGCTCCGAAGGCCCCACCCTGCCCCGAGGCGGCAAACGTGCACCCAGACGCATCTACTCTCTAAAGTCTGGGCTGGACTTCCAGAGAAGGGACTGTGTCCGCTGGGACCCGGGTCCCACAGAGCTCGAACCCCCTCCCCGTGAAGGCATCCGCGGCCTGCGGTCCTTGGTGTCCGCAAAAGGCATTCACCTGCGGAGAACCTGGGCCCAGGTGAGCGGGACCAGGCCCCACGGCAGGAGCCTAGGGAGGCCACCGGAGCCACGGGGGCCAGGGCTGGGCATTTTCCCGGGTGCTCTCTCGGGTCCCGGGCGCCCTCTCCCGCCCGGGGAGTGCCCACGCCGTCCCTTGACCCCCGCAGGACGCCTGCATCCCGCCATAAGCGGCCCACCTCCTCCATGGAGCACGGACACGGGGGGCCGGGGTGCGAGCAAGTGGCCTACGTGGCGGCAAACCCGCAGACCCCTCCGTCCCGTCCCCGCCACTGCGAAGATCCCCCTGTTCTTCCATCCGTAAAGGGGTCCCCCTTTACGGATGGAAGAACAGGGGGGAGGCGCCCAGGAGATGGCTTTTGTCCGAGCCGCGGCTGGGTGGTTTTCGGGCCAAGAGGCGGGGCCGCGCAGGCGCAAGCAGGCCCCCCCACCACAAGCATCCCTCCGGGCAACGTGCCCCCCCCGCACCCCCTTGAGATATCAGGCCAGGTTCACAGGGTCCCTGGGCTTGTGTCAGAGTTAACGGATGCCCTCCCTGCCACCCAGAGGACCGTGCGTTTTCCCGTGGACCACACTTCCCAGCAGCCCTCCCACCCCCGCAGAGGCAGAGTGCCAGGGAAGAACTAGGGGCCTGGGGCCGGCAAGAGGGGCCGGCCACGGTTCCGCGCCAGGTGGAGCGGGTCCCGGCCGGCGGGCGGGCGGGCGGGCGGGCGGGACCCTCGTCCACGGACCGGTTCTCCCGAGGGGAGTCTGGCCTGTGCCCCGCCTGGGAGGCTAACAGCCTAGCTTCGCCTGCAACGCCCTCACCCTGCCACAAGGCGGCAGACTTGGACCCAGCCGCTTCAACCCTCCAGTCTCTGCTGAACCACCCAAAAATGGAGTGTGACCGCTGCGACCTCAGTCCCCCAGAGATCGAACCCCCACCACTGTGAGGGAATGGGCGGCCTCCTGTCCTTGGCGTCCGCAACAGGCATTCACCTGCGGTGAACCTGGGCCTCGGGCGAGCAGGGCCAGGCCCCATGGTAGGAGACCCGGGGGAGGCAATGGCAGCCTCTGCGGCCAGGCCTCGGGCTCTCCCCGGGGCTCTCTCGGGGCACGGGCACCCAATCTCGCCTAGAGAGTGCCCACGCCGTCCCTTGACCCCCGCGAGACACCTGCTTCCCGTGATAAGAGGCCCCCTGCCTCCATGGAGCTTGGAACTCTGGGGCCGGGCTGCGGGTCACTGGGCTAAGGGGCTGGAAACGCGCAGACCCCTCCGTCCCGACCGCCCCACTGCGAAGATCCCCCTGTTCTTCCATCCGTAAGGGGGTCACCCCTTACGGATGGAAGAACAGGGGTAGGCCCCCAGGAGATGGCATGTGGCAGAGCCGCAGCTGGCCCGTTTCGGGCCAAGACGCGGGACCCGGCAGGTAGAGGGCAGGCAGCCCCACCAGGAGCCTCCCTCGGGGCAACGGGCCCCACCCTGGACATATCAGGCCTGCTTCACAGGGTCCCTGGGGTCCTGTCCGTGGAACTGGAAGCTCTCCCCGCCACCCAGAGGTCCGTTCCTTTTCCCGTGGACCACACTTGCCAGCGCGTCTCCCACCCCGGCAGAGGCAGAGTGCCAGGGAAGAACTAGGGACCCGGGGCCTGGATGAGGTGCGCGCCCGGGTTCCGCGCCTGGTGGGCAGGGGCCCGGGCGGGCCGGACCCACGCCCAGGGACCCCGTCTCCCGGGGGGACTCGGGCCTGAGACCTGCCTGGGGGGCTAAGAGTCTTTCTTGGCTCCGAAGGCCCCACCCTGCCCCGAGGCGGCAAACGTGCACCCAGACGCATCTACTCTCTAAAGTCTGGGCTGGACTTCCAGAGAAGGGACTGTGTCCGCTGGGACCCGGGTCCCACAGAGCTCGAACGCCCCTCCCCGTGAAGGCATCCGCGGCCTGCGGTCCTTGGTGTCCGCAAAAGGCATTCACCTGCGGAGAACCTGGGCCCAGGTGAGCGGGACCAGGCCCCACGGCAGGAGCCTAGGGAGGCCACCGGAGCCACGGGGGCCAGGGCTGGACATTTTCCCGGGTGCTCTCTCGGGTCCCGGGCGCCCTCTCCCGCCCGGGGAGTGCCCACGCCGTCCCTTGACCCCCGCAGGACGCCTGCATCCCGCCATAAGCGGCCCACCTCCTCCATGGAGCACGGACACGGGGTTCCGGGGTGCGAGCAACTGGCCTACGTGGCGGCAAACCCGCAGACCCCTCCGTCCCGTCCCCGCCACTGCGAAGATCCCCCTGTTCTTCCATCCGTAAAGGGGTCCCCCTTTACGGATGGAAGAACAGGGGGGAGGCGCCCAGGAGATGGCTTTTGTCCGAGCCGCGGCTGGGTGGTTTTCGGGCCAAGAGGCGGGGCCGCGCAGGCGCAAGCAGGCCCCCCCACCACAGGCATCCCTCCGGGCAACGTACCCCCCCCCCCGCCCCCCCTTGAGATATCAGGCCAGGTTCACAGGGTGCCTGGGCTGGTGTCAGAGTTAACGGATGCCCTCCCTGCCACCCAGAGGACCGTGCGTTTTCCCGTGGACCACACTTCCCAGCAGCCCTCCCACCCCCGCAGAGGCAGAGTGCCAGGGAAGAACTAGGGGCCTGGGGCCGGCAAGAGGGGCCGGCCACGGTTCCGCGCCAGGTGGAGCGGGTCCCGGCCGGCGGGCGGGCGGGCGGGCGGGCGGGACCCTCGTCCACGGACCGGTTCTCCCGAGGGGAGTCTGGCCTGTGCCCCGCCTGGGAGGCTAACAGCCTAGCTTCGCCTGCAACGCCCCCACCCTGCCACAAGGCGGCAGACTTGGACCCAGCCGCTTCAACCCTCCAGTCTCTGCTGAACCACCCAAAAATGGAGTGTGACCGCTGCGACCTCAGTCCCCCAGAGATCGAACCCCCACCACTGTGAGGGAATGGGCGGCCTCCTGTCCTTGGCGTCCGCAACAGGCATTCACCTGCGGTGAACCTGGGCCTCGGGCGAGCAGGGCCAGGCCCCATGGTAGGAGACCCGGGGGAGGCAATGGCAGCCTCTGCGGCCAGGCCTCGGGCTCTCCCCGGGGCTCTCTCGGGGCACGGGCACCCAATCTCGCCTAGAGAGTGCCCACGCCGTCCCTTGACCCCCGCGAGACACCTGCTTCCCGTGATAAGAGGCCCCCTGCCTCCCTGGAGCTTGGAACTCTGCGGCCGGGCTGCGGGTCACTGGGCTAAGGGGCTGGAAACGCGCAGACCCCTCCGTCCCGACCGCCCCACTGCGAAGATCCCCCTGTTCTTCCATCCGTAAGGGGGTCGCCCCTTACGGATGGAAGAACAGGGGGGAGGCCCCCAGGAGATGGCATGTGGCAGAGCCGCAGCTGGCCCGTTTCGGGCCAAGACGCGGGACCCGGCAGGTAGAGGGCAGGCAGCCCCACCAGGAGCCTCCCTCGGGGCAACGGGCCCCACCCTGGACATATCAGGCCTGCTTCACAGGGTCCCTGGGGTCCTGTCCGTGGAACTGGAAGCTCTCCCCGCCACCCAGAGGTCCGTTCCTTTTCCCGTGGACCACACTTGCCAGCGCGTCTCCCACCCCGGCAGAGGCAGAGTGCCAGGGAAGAACTAGGGACCCGGGGCCTGGATGAGGTGCGCGCCCGGGTTCCGCGCCTGGTGGGCAGGGGCCCGGGCGGGCCGGACCCACGCCCAGGGACCCCGTCTCCCGGGGGGACTCGGGCCTGAGACCTGCCTGGGGGGCTAAGAGTCTTTCTTGGCTCCGAAGGCCCCACCCTGCCCCGAGGCGGCAAACGTGCACCCAGACGCATCTACTCTCTAAAGTCTGGGCTGGACTTCCAGAGAAGGGACTGTGACGGCTGGGACCCGGGTCCCACAGAGCTCGAACCCCCCTCCCCGTGAAGGCATCCGCGGCCTGTGGTCCTTGGTGTCCGCAAAAGGCATTCACCTGCGGAGAACCTGGGCCCAGGTGAGCGGGACCAGGCCCCACGGCAGGAGCCTAGGGAGGCCACCGGAGCCACGGGGGCCAGGGCTGGGCATTTTCCCGGGTGCTCTCTCGGGTCCCGGGCGCCCTCTCCCGCCCGGGGAGTGCCCACGCCGTCCCTTGACCCCCGCAGGACGCCTGCATCCCGCCATAAGCGGCCCACCTCCTCCATGGAGCACGGACACGGGGGGCCGGGGTGCGAGCAACTGGCCTACGTGGCGGCAAACCCGCAGACCCCTCCGTCCCGTCCCCGCCACTGCGAAGATCCCCCTGTTCTTCCATCCGTAAAGGGGTCCCCCTTTACGGATGGAAGAACAGGGGGGAGGCGCCCAGGAGATGGCTTTTGTCCGAGCCGCGGCTGGGTGGTTTTCGGGCCAAGAGGCGGGGCCGCGCAGGCGCAAGCAGGCCCCCCCACCACAGGCATCCCTCCGGGCAACGTACCCCCCCCCGCCCCCCCTTGAGATATCAGGCCAGGTTCACAGGGTCCCTGGGCTGGTGTCAGAGTTAACAGATGCCCTCCCTGCCACCCAGAGGACCGTGCGTTTTCCCGTGGACCACACTTCCCAGCAGCCCTCCCACCCCCGCAGAGGCAGAGTGCCAGGGAAGAACTAGGGGCCTGGGGCCGGCAAGAGGGGCCGGCCACGGTTCCGCGCCAGGTGGAGCGGGTCCCGGCCGGCGGGCGGGCGGGCGGGCGGGCGGGACCCTCGTCCACGGACCGGTTCTCCCGAGGGGAGTCTGGCCTGTGCCCCGCCTGGGAGGCTAACAGCCTAGCTTCGCCTGCAACGCCCCCACCCTGCCACAAGGCGGCAGACTTGGACCCAGCCGCTTCAACCCTCCAGTCTCTGCTGAACCACCCAAAAATGGAGTGTGACCGCTGCGACCTCAGTCCCCCAGAGCTCGAACCCCCACCTCTGTGAGGGAATGGGCGGCCTCCTGTCCTTGGCGTCCGCAACAGGCATTCACCTGCGGTGAACCTGGGCCTCGGGCGAGCAGGGCCAGGCCCCATGGTAGGAGCCCCGGGGGAGGCAATGGCAGCCTCTGCGGCCAGGCCTCGGGCTCTCCCCGGGGCTCTCTCGGGGCACGGGCACCCTCTCTCGCCTAGAGAGTGCCCACGCCGTCCCTTGACCCCCGCGAGACACCTGCTTCCCGTGATAAGAGGCCCCCTGCCTCCATGGAGCTTGGAAATCTGGGGCCGGGCTGCGGGTCACGGGCTAAGTGGCTGGAAACGCGCAGACCCCTCCGTCCCGACCGCCCCACTGCGAAGATCCCCCTGTTCTTCCATCCGTAAGGGGGTCGCCCCTTACGGATGGAAGAACAGGGGGGAGGCCCCCAGGAGATGGCATTTGGCAGAGCCGCAGCTGGCCCGTTTCGGGCCAAGACGCGGGACCCGGCAGGTAGAGGGCAGGCAGCCCCACCAGGAGCCTCCCTCGGGGCAACGGGCCCCACCCTGGACATATCAGGCCTGCTTCACAGGGTCCCTGGGGTCCTGTCCGTGGAACTGGAAGCTCTCCCCGCCACCCAGAGGTCCGTTCCTTTTCCCGTGGACCACACTTGCCAGCGCGTCTCCCACCCCGGCAGAGGCAGAGTGCCAGGGAAGAACTAGGGACCCGGGGCCTGGATGAGGTGCGCGCCCGGGTTCCGCGCCTGGTGGGCAGGGGCCCGGGCGGGCCGGACCCACGCCCAGGGACCCCGACTCCCGGGGGGACTCGGGCCTGAGACCTGCCTGGGGGGCTAAGAGTCTTTCTTGGCTCCGAAGGCCCCACCCTGCCCCGAGGCGGCAAACGTGCACCCAGACGCATCTACTCTCTAAAGTCTGGGCTGGACTTCCAGAGAAGGGACTGTGTCCGCTGGGACCCGGGTCCCACAGAGCTCGAACCCCCTCCCCGTGAAGGCATCCGCGGCCTGCGGTCCTTGGTGTCCGCAAAAGGCATTCACCTGCGGAGAACCTGGGCCCAGGTGAGCGGGACCAGGCCCCACGGCAGGAGCCTAGGGAGGCCACCGGAGCCACGGGGGCCAGGGCTGGGCATTTTCCCGGGTGCTCTCTCGGGTCCCGGGCGCCCTCTCCCGCCCGGGGAGTGCCCACGCCGTCCCTTGACCCCCGCAGGACGCCTGCATCCCGCCATAAGCGGCCCACCTCCTCCATGGAGCACGGACACGGGGGGCCGGGGTGCGAGCAAGTGGCCTACGTGGCGGCAAACCCGCAGACCCCTCCGTCCCGTCCCCGCCACTGCGAAGATCCCCCTGTTCTTCCATCCGTAAAGGGGTCCCCCTTTACGGATGGAAGAACAGGGGGGAGGCGCCCAGGAGATGGCTTTTGTCCGAGCCGCGGCTGGGTGGTTTTCGGGCCAAGAGGCGGGGCCGCGCAGGCGCAAGCAGGCCCCCCCACCACAAGCATCCCTCCGGGCAACGTGCCCCCCCCGCACCCCCTTGAGATATCAGGCCAGGTTCACAGGATCCCTGGGCTGGTGTCAGAGTTAACGGATGCCCTCCCTGCCACCCAGAGGACCGTGCGTTTTCCCGTGGACCACACTTCCCAGCAGCCCTCCCACCCCCGCAGAGGCAGAGTGCCAGGGAAGAACTAGGGGCCTGGGGCCGGCAAGAGGGGCCGGCCACGGTTCCGCGCCAGGTGGAGCGGGTCCCGGCCGGCGGGCGGGCGGGCGGGCGGGCGGGCGGGACCCTCGTCCACGGACCGGTTCTCCCGAGGGGAGTCTGGCCTGTGCCCCGCCTGGGAGGCTAACAGCCTAGCTTCGCCTGCAACGCCCCCACCCTGCCACAAGGCGGCAGACTTGGACCCAGCCGCTTCAACCCTCCAGTCTCTGCTGAACCACCCAAAAATGGAGTGTGACCGCTGCGACCTCAGTCCCCCAGAGCTCGAACCCCCACCTCTGTGAGGGAATGGGCGGCCTCCTGTCCTTGGCGTCCGCAACAGGCATTCACCTGCGGTGAACCTGGGCCTCGGGCGAGCAGGGCCAGGCCCCATGGTAGGAGCCCCGGGGGAGGCAATGGCAGCCTCTGCGGCCAGGCCTCGGGCTCTCCCCGGGGCTCTCTCGGGGCACGGGCACCCTCTCTCGCCTAGAGAGTGCCCACGCCGTCCCTTGACCCCCGCGAGACACCTGCTTCCCGTGATAAGAGGCCCCCTGCCTCCATGGAGCTTGGAACTCTGGGGCCGGGCTGCGGGTCACTGGGCTAAGTGGCTGGAAACGCGCAGACCCCTCCGTCCCGACCGCCCCACTGCGAAGATCCCCCTGTTCTTCCATCCGTAAGGGGGTCGCCCCTTACGGATGGAAGAACAGGGGGGAGGCCCCCAGGAGATGGCATTTGGCAGAGCCGCAGCTGGCCCGTTTCGGGCCAAGACGCGGGACCCGGCAGGTAGAGGGCAGGCAGCCCCACCAGGAGCCTCCCTCGGGGCAACGGGCCCCACCCTGGACATATCAGGCCTGCTTCACAGGGTCCCTGGGGTCCTGTCCGTGGAACTGGAAGCTCTCCCCGCCACCCAGAGGTCCGTTCCTTTTCCCGTGGACCACACTTGCCAGCGCGTCTCCCACCCCGGCAGAGGCAGAGTGCCAGGGAAGAACTAGGGACCCGGGGCCTGGATGAGGTGCGCGCCCGGGTTCCGCGCCTGGTGGGCAGGGGCCCGGGCGGGCCGGACCCACGCCCAGGGACCCCGTCTCCCGGGGGGACTCGGGCCTGAGACCTGCCTGGGGGGCTAAGAGTCTTTCTTGGCTCCGAAGGCCCCACCCTGCCCCGAGGCGGCAAATGTGCACCCAGACGCATCTACTCTCTAAAGTCTGGGCTGGACTTCCAGAGAAGGGACTGTGTCCACTGGGACCCGGGTCCCACAGAGCTCGAACCCCCCTCCCCGTGAAGGCATCCGCGGCCTGCGGTCCTTGGTGTCCGCAAAAGGCATTCACCTGCGGAGAACCTGGGCCCAGGTGAGCGGGACCAGGCCCCACGGCAGGAGCCTAGGGAGGCCACCGGAGCCACGGGGGCCAGGGCTGGGCATTTTCCCGGGTGCTCTCTCGGGTCCCGGGCGCCCTCTCCCGCCCGGGGAGTGCCCACGCCGTCCCTTGACCCCCGCAGGACGCCTGCATCCCGCCATAAGCGGCCCACCTCCTCCATGGAGCACGGACACGGGGGGCCGGGGTGCGAGCAACTGGCCTACGTGGCGGCAAACCCGCAGACCCCTCCGTCCCGTCCCCGCCACTGCGAAGATGCCCCTGTTCTTCCATCCGTAAACGGGTCCCCCTTTACGGATGGAAGAACAGGGGGGAGGCGCCCAGGAGATGGCTTTTGTCCGAGCCGCGGCTGGGTGGTTTTCGGGCCAAGAGGCGGGGCCGCGCAGGCGCAAGCAGGCCCCCCCACCACAAGCATCCCTCCGGGCAACGTGCCCCCCCCCCCGCCCCCCCTTGAGATATCAGGCCAGGTTCACAGGGTCCCTGGCCTGGTGTCAGAGTTAACGGATGCCCTCCCTGCCACCCAGAGGACCGTGCGTTTTCCCGTGGACCACACTTCCCAGCAGCCCTCCCACCCCCGCAGAGGCAGAGTGCCAGGGAAGAACTAGGGGCCTGGGGCCGGCAAGAGGGGCCGGCCACGGTTCCGCGCCAGGTGGAGCGGGTCCCGGCCGGCGGGCGGGCGGGCGGGCGGGCGGGACCCTCGTCCACGGACCGGTTCTCCCGAGGGGAGTCTGGCCTGTGCCCCGCCTGGGAGGCTAACAGCCTAGCTTCGCCTGCAACGCCCCCACCCTGCCACAAGGCGGCAGACTTGGACCCAGCCGCTTCAACCCTCCAGTCTCTGCTGAACCACCCCAAAATGGAGTGTGACCGCTGCGACCTCAGTCCCCCAGAGCTCGAACCCCCACCTCTGTGAGGGAATGGGCGGCCTCCTGTCCTTGGCGTCCGCAACAGGCATTCACCTGCGGTGAACCTGGGCCTCGGGCGAGCAGGGCCAGGCCCCATGGTAGGAGCCCCGGGGGAGGCAATGGCAGCCTCTGCGGCCAGGCCTCGGGCTCTCCCCGGGGCTCTCTCGGGGCACGGGCACCCTCTCTCGCCTAGAGAGTGCCCACGCCGTCCCTTGACCCCCGCGAGACACCTGCTTCCCGTGATAAGAGGCCCCCTGCCTCCATGGAGCTTGGAACTCTGGGGCCGGGCTGCGGGTCACTGGGCTAAGTGGCTGGAAACGCGCAGACCCCTCCGTCCCGACCGCCCCACTGCGAAGATCCCCCTGTTCTTCCATCCGTAAGGGGGTCGCCCCTTACGGATGGAAGAACAGGGGGGAGGCCCCCAGGAGATGGCATTTGGCAGAGCCGCAGCTGGCCCGTTTCGGGCCAAGACGCGGGACCCGGCAGGTAGAGGGCAGGCAGCCCCACCAGGAGCCTCCCTCGGGGCAACGGGCCCCACCCTGGACATATCAGGCCTGCTTCACAGGGTCCCTGGGGTCCTGTCCGTGGAACTGGAAGCTCTCCCCGCCACCCAGAGGTCCGTTCCTTTTCCCGTGGACCACACTTGCCAGCGCGTCTCCCACCCCGGCAGAGGCAGAGTGCCAGGGAAGAACTAGGGACCCGGGGCCTGGATGAGGTGCGCGCCCGGGTTCCGCGCCTGGTGGGCAGGGGCCCGGGCGGGCCGGACCCACGCCCAGGGACCCCGTCTCCCGGGGGGCCTCGGGCCTGAGACCTGCCTGGGGGGCTAAGAGTCTTTCTTGGCTCCGAAGGCCCCACCCTGCCCCGAGGCGGCAAACGTGCACCCAGACGCATCTACTCTCTAAAGTCTGGGCTGGACTTCCAGAGAAGGGACTGTGTCCGCTGGGACCCGGGTCCCACAGAGCTCGAAACCCCCTCCCCGTGAAGGCATCCGCGGCCTGCGGTCCTTGGTGTCCGCAAAAGGCATTCACCTGCGGAGAACCTGGGCCCAGGTGAGCGGGACCAGGCCCCACGGCAGGAGCCTAGGGAGGCCACCGGAGCCACGGGGGCCAGGGCTGGGCATTTTCCCGGGTGCTCTCTCGGGTCCCGGGCGCCCTCTCCCGCCCGGGGAGTGCCCACGCCGTCCCTTGACCCCCGCAGGACGCCTGCATCCCGCCATAAGCGGCCCACTTCCTCCATGGAGCACGGACACGGGGGGCCGGGGTGCGAGCAACTGGCCTACGTGGCGGCAAACCCGCAGACCCCTCCGTCCCGTCCCCGCCACTGCGAAGATCCCCCTGTTCTTCCATCCGTAAAGGGGTCCCCCTTTACGGATGGAAGAACAGGGGGGAGGCGCCCAGGAGATGGCTTTTGTCCGAGCCGCGGCTGGGTGGTTTTCGGGCCAAGAGGCGGGGCCGCGCAGGCGCAAGCAGGCCCCCCCACCACAAGCATCCCTCCGGGCAACGTGCCCCCCCCCCTGCCCCCCCTTGAGATATCAGGCCAGGTTCACAGGGTCCCTGGGCTGGTGTCAGAGTTAACGGATGCCCTCCCTGCCACCCAGAGGACCGTGCGTTTTCCCGTGGACCACACTTCCCAGCAGCCCTCCCACCCCCGCAGAGGCAGAGTGTCAGGGAAGAACTAGGGGCCTGGGGCCGGCAAGAGGGGCCGGCCACGGTTCCGCGCCAGGTGGAGCGGGTCCCGGCCGGCGGGCGGGCGGGCGGGCGGGCGGGCGGGACCCTCGTCCACGGACCGGTTCTCCCGAGGGGAGTCTGGCCTGTGCCCCGCCTGGGAGGCTAACAGCCTAGCTTCGCCTGCAACGCCCCCACCCTGCCACAAGGCGGCAGACTTGGACCCAGCCGCTTCAACCCTCCAGTCTCTGCTGAACCACCCAAAAATGGAGTGTGACCGCTGCGACCTCAGTCCCCCAGAGCTCGAACCCCCACCTCTGTGAGGGAATGGGCGGCCTTCTGTCCTTGGCGTCCGCAACAGGCATTCACCTGCGGTGAACCTGGGCCTCGGGCGAGCAGGGCCAGGCCCCATGGTAGGAGACCCGGGGGAGGCAATGGCAGCCTCTGCGGCCAGGCCTCGGGCTCTCCCCGGGGCTCTCTCGGGGCACGGGCACCCTCTCTCGCCTAGAGAGTGCCCACGCCGTCCCTTGACCCCCGCGAGACACCTGCTTCCCGTGATAAGAGGCCCCCTGCCTCCATGGAGCTTGGAACTCTGGGGCCGGGCTGCGGGTCACTGGGCTAAGGGGCTGGAAACGCGCAGACCCCTCCGTCCCGACCGCCCCACTGCGAAGATCCCCCTGTTCTTCCATCCGTAAGGGGGTCGCCCCTTACGGATGGAAGAACAGGGGGGAGGCCCCCAGGAGATGGCATTTGGCAGAGCCGCAGCTGGCCCGTTTCGGGCCAAGACGCGGGACCCGGCAGGTAGAGGGCAGGCAGCCCCACCAGGAGCCTCCCTCGGGGCAACGGGCCCCACCCTGGACATATCAGGCCTGCTTCACAGGGTCCCTGGGGTCCTGTCCGTGGAACTGGAAGCTCTCCCCGCCACCCAGAGGTCCGTTCCTTTTCCCGTGGACCACACTTGCCAGCGCGTCTCCCACCCCGCAGAGGCAGAGTGCCAGGGAAGAACTAGGGACCCGGGGCCTGGATGAGGTGCGCGCCCGGGTTCCGCGCCTGGTGGGCAGGGGCCCGGGCAGGCCGGACCCACGCCCAGGGACCCCGTCTCCCGGGGGGCCTCGGGCCTGAGACCTGCCTGGGGGGCTAAGAGTCTTTCTTGGCTCCGAAGGCCCCACCCTGCCCCGAGGCGGCAAACGTGCACCCAGACGCATCTACTCTCTAAAGTCTGGGCTGGACTTCCAGAGAAGGGACTGTGTCCGCTGGGACCCGGGTCCCACAGAGCTCGAACCCCCCTCCCCGTGAAGGCATCCGCGGCCTGCGGTCCTTGGTGTCCGCAAAAGGCATTCACCTGCGGAGAACCTGGGCCCAGGTGAGCGGGACCAGGCCCCACGGCAGGAGCCTAGGGAGGCCACCGGAGCCACGGGGGCCAGGGCTGGGCATTTTCCCGGGTGCTCTCTCGGGTCCCGGGCGCCCTCTCCCGCCCGGGGAGTGCCCACGCCGTCCCTTGACCCCCGCAGGACGCCTGCATCCCGCCATAAGCGGCCCACCTCCTCCATGGAGCACGGACACGGGGTTCCGGGGTGCGAGCAACTGGCCTACGTGGCGGCAAACCCGCAGACCCCTCCGTCCCGTCCCCGCCACTGCGAAGATCCCCGTGTTCTTCCATCCGTAAAGGGGTCCCCCTTTACGGATGGAAGAACAGGGGGGAGGCGCCCAGGAGATGGCTTTTGTCCGAGCCGCGGCTGGGTGGTTTTCGGGCCAAGAGGCGGGGCCGCGCAGGCGCAAGCAGGCCCCCCCACCACAGGCATTCCTCCGGGCAACGTACCCCCCCCCCGCCCCCCCTTGAGATATCAGGCCAGGTTCACAGGGTCCCTGGGCTGGTGTCAGAGTTAACGGATGCCCTCCCTGCCACCCAGAGGACCGTGCGTTTTCCCGTGGACCACACTTCCCAGCAGCCCTCCCACCCCCGCAGAGGCAGAGTGCCAGGGAAGAACTAGGGGCCTGGGGCCGGCAAGAGGGGCCGGCCACGGTTCCGCGCCAGGTGGAGCGGGTCCCGGCCGGCGGGCGGGCGGGCGGGCGGGCGGGACCCTCGTCCACGGACCGGTTCTCCCGAGGGGAGTCTGGCCTGTGCCCCGCCTGGGAGGCTAACAGCCTAGCTTCGCCTGCAACGCCCCCACCCTGCCACAAGGCGGCAGACTTGGACCCAGCCGCTTCAACCCTCCAGTCTCTGCTGAACCACCCAAAAATGGAGTGTGACCGCTGCGACCTCAGTCCCCCAGAGCTCGAACCCCCACCTCTGTGAGGGAATGGGCGGCCTTCTGTCCTTGGCGTCCGCAACAGGCATTCACCTGCGGTGAACCTGGGCCTCGGGCGAGCAGGGCCAGGCCCCATGGTAGGAGACCCGGGGGAGGCAATGGCAGCCTCTGCGGCCAGGCCTCGGGCTCTCCCCGGGGCTCTCTCGGGGCACGGGCACCCTCTCTCGCCTAGAGAGTGCCCACGCCGTCCCTTGACCCCCGCGAGACACCTGCTTCCCGTGATAAGAGGCCCCCTGCCTCCATGGAGCTTGGAACTCTGGGGCCGGGCTGCGGGTCACTGGGCTAAGGGGCTGGAAACGCGCAGACCCCTCCGTCCCGACCGCCCCACTGCGAAGATCCCCCTGTTCTTCCATCCGTAAGGGGGTCGCCCCTTACGGATGGAAGAACAGGGGGGAGGCCCCCAGGAGATGGCATTTGGCAGAGCCGCAGCTGGCCCGTTTCGGGCCAAGACGCGGGACCCGGCAGGTAGAGGGCAGGCAGCCCCACCAGGAGCCTCCCTCGGGGCAACGGGCCCCACCCTGGACATATCAGGCCTGCTTCACAGGGTCCCTGGGGTCCTGTCCGTGGAACTGGAAGCTCTCCCCGCCACCCAGAGGTCCGTTCCTTTTCCCGTGGACCACACTTGCCAGCGCGTCTCCCACCCCGCAGAGGCAGAGTGCCAGGGAAGAACTAGGGACCCGGGGCCTGGATGAGGTGCGCGCCCGGGTTCCGCGCCTGGTGGGCAGGGGCCCGGGCGGGCCGGACCCACGCCCAGGGACCCCGTCTCCCGGGGGGCCTCGGGCCTGAGACCTGCCTGGGGGGCTAAGAGTCTTTCTTGGCTCCGAAGGCCCCACCCTGCCCCGAGGCGGCAAACGTGCACCCAGACGCATCTACTCTCTAAAGTCTGGGCTGGACTTCCAGAGAAGGGACTGTGACGGCTGGGACCCGGGTCCCACAGAGCTCGAACCCCCCTCCCCGTGAAGGCATCCGCGGCCTGCGGTCCTTGGTGTCCGCAAAAGGCATTCACCTGCGGAGAACCTGGGCCCAGGTGAGCGGGACCAGGCCCCACGGCAGGAGCCTAGGGAGGCCACCGGAGCCACGGGGGCCAGGGCTGGGCATTTTCCCGGGTGCTCTCTCGGGTCCCGGGCGCCCTCTCCCGCCCGGGGAGTGCCCACGCCGTCCCTTGACCCCCGCAGGACGCCTGCATCCCGCCATAAGCGGCCCACCTCCTCCATGGAGCACGGACACGGGGGGCCGGGGTGCGAGCAACTGGCCTACGTGGCGGCAAACCCGCAGACCCCTCCGTCCCGTCCCCGCCACTGCGACGATCCCCCTGTTCTTCCATCCGTAAAGGGGTCCCCCTTTACGGATGGAAGAACAGGGGGGAGGCGCCCAGGAGATGGCTTTTGTCCGAGCCGCGGCTGGGTGGTTTTCGGGCCAAGAGGCGGGGCCGCGCAGGCGCAAGCAGGCCCCCCCACCACAAGCATCCCTCCGGGCAACGTGCCCCCCCCCCCCGCCCCCCCTTGAGATATCAGGCCAGGTTCACAGGGTCCCTGGCCTGGTGTCAGAGTTAACGGATGCCCTCCCTGCCACCCAGAGGACCGTGCGTTTTCCCGTGGACCACACTTCCCAGCAGCCCTCCCACCCCCGCAGAGGCAGAGTGCCAGGGAAGAACTAGGGGCCTGGGGCCGGCAAGAGGGGCCGGCCACGGTTCCGCGCCAGGTGGAGCGGGTCCCGGCCGGCGGGCGGGCGGGCGGGCGGGCGGGACCCTCGTCCACGGACCGGTTCTCCCGAGGGGAGTCTGGCCTGTGCCCCGCCTGGGAGGCTAACAGCCTAGCTTCGCCTGCAACGCCCGCACCCTGCCACAAGGCGGCAGACTTGGACCCAGCCGCTTCAACCCTCCAGTCTCTGCTGAACCACCCAAAAATGGAGTGTGACCGCTGCGACCTCAGTCCCCCAGAGATCGAACCCCCACCACTGTGAGGGAATGGGCGGCCTCCTGTCCTTGGCGTCCGCAACAGGCATTCACCTGCGGTGAACCTGGGCCTCGGGCGAGCAGGGCCAGGCCCCATGGTAGGAGACCCGGGGGAGGCAATGGCAGCCTCTGCGGCCAGGCCTCGGGCTCTCCCCGGGGCTCTCTCGGGGCACGGGCACCCAATCTCGCCTAGAGAGTGCCCACGCCGTCCCTTGACCCCCGCGAGACACCTGCTTCCCGTGATAAGAGGCCCCCTGCCTCCATGGAGCTTGGAACTCTGGGGCCGGGCTGCGGGTCACTGGGCTAAGGGGCTGGAAACGCGCAGACCCCTCCGTCCCGACCGCCCCACTGCGAAGATCCCCCTGTTCTTCCATCCGTAAGGGGGTCGCCCCTTACGGATGGAAGAACAGGGGGGAGGCCCCCAGGAGATGGCATGTGGCAGAGCCGCAGCTGGCCCGTTTCGGGCCAAGACGCGGGACCCGGCAGGTAGAGGGCAGGCAGCCCCACCAGGAGCCTCCCTCGGGGCAACGGGCCCCACCCTGGACATATCAGGCCTGCTTCACAGGGTCCCTGGGGTCCTGTCCGTGGAACTGGAAGCTCTCCCCGCCACCCAGAGGTCCGTTCCTTTTCCCGTGGACCACACTTGCCAGCGCGTCTCCCACCCCGGCAGAGGCAGAGTGCCAGGGAAGAACTAGGGACCCGGGGCCTGGATGAGGTGCGCGCCCGGGTTCCGCGCCTGGTGGGCAGGGGCCCGGGCGGGCCGGACCCACGCCCAGGGACCCCGTCTCCCGGGGGGACTCGGGCCTGAGACCTGCCTGGGGGGCTAAGAGTCTTTCTTGGCTCCGAAGGCCCCACCCTGCCCCGAGGCGGCAAACGTGCACCCAGACGCATCTACTCTCTAAAGTCTGGGCTGGACTTCCAGAGAAGGGACTGTGACGGCTGGGACCCGGGTCCCACAGAGCTCGAACCCCCCTCCCCGTGAAGGCATCCGCGGCCTGTGGTCCTTGGTGTCCGCAAAAGGCATTCACCTGCGGAGAACCTGGGCCCAGGTGAGCGGGACCAGGCCCCACGGCAGGAGCCTAGGGAGGCCACCGGAGCCACGGGGGCCAGGGCTGGGCATTTTCCCGGGTGCTCTCTCGGGTCCCGGGCGCCCTCTCCCGCCCGGGGAGTGCCCACGCCGTCCCTTGACCCCCGCAGGACGCCTGCATCCCGCCATAAGCGGCCCACCTCCTCCATGGAGCACGGACACGGGGGGCCGGGGTGCGAGCAACTGGCCTACGTGGCGGCAAACCCGCAGACCCCTCCGTCCCGTCCCCGCCACTGCGAAGATCCCCCTGTTCTTCCATCCGTAAAGGGGTCCCCCTTTACGGATGGAAGAACAGGGGGGAGGCGCCCAGGAGATGGCTTTTGTCCGAGCCGCGGCTGGGTGGTTTTCGGGCCAAGAGGCGGGGCCGCGCAGGCGCAAGCAGGCCCCCCCACCACAGGCATCCCTCCGGGCAACGTACCCCCCCCCGCCCCCCCTTGAGATATCAGGCCAGGTTCACAGGGTCCCTGGGCTGGTGTCAGAGTTAACGGATGCCCTCCCTGCCACCCAGAGGACCGTGCGTTTTCCCGTGGACCACACTTCCCAGCAGCCCTCCCACCCCCGCAGAGGCAGAGTGCCAGGGAAGAACTAGGGGCCTGGGGCCGGCAAGAGGGGCCGGCCACGGTTCCGCGCCAGGTGGAGCGGGTCCCGGCCGGCGGGCGGGCGGGCGGGCGGGCGGGACCCTCGTCCACGGACCGGTTCTCCCGAGGGGAGTCTGGCCTGTGCCCCGCCTGGGAGGCTAACAGCCTAGCTTCGCCTGCAACGCCCCCACCCTGCCACAAGGCGGCAGACTTGGACCCAGCCGCTTCAACCCTCCAGTCTCTGCTGAACCACCCCAAAATGGAGTGTGACCGCTGCGACCTCAGTCCCCCAGAGCTCGAACCCCCACCTCTGTGAGGGAATGGGCGGCCTCCTGTCCTTGGCGTCCGCAACAGGCATTCACCTGCGGTGAACCTGGGCCTCGGGCGAGCAGGGCCAGGCCCCATGGTAGGAGCCCCGGGGGAGGCAATGGCAGCCTCTGCGGCCAGGCCTCGGGCTCTCCCCGGGGCTCTCTCGGGGCACGGGCACCCTCTCTCGCCTAGAGAGTGCCCACGCCGTCCCTTGACCCCCGCGAGACACCTGCTTCCCGTGATAAGAGGCCCCCTGCCTCCATGGAGCTTGGAACTCTGGGGCCGGGCTGCGGGTCACTGGGCTAAGTGGCTGGAAACGCGCAGACCCCTCCGTCCCGACCGCCCCACTGCGAAGATCCCCCTGTTCTTCCATCCGTAAGGGGGTCGCCCCTTACGGATGGAAGAACAGGGGGGAGGCCCCCAGGAGATGGCATTTGGCAGAGCCGCAGCTGGCCCGTTTCGGGCCAAGACGCGGGACCCGGCAGGTAGAGGGCAGGCAGCCCCACCAGGAGCCTCCCTCGGGGCAACGGGCCCCACCCTGGACATATCAGGCCTGCTTCACAGGGTCCCTGGGGTCCTGTCCGTGGAACTGGAAGCTCTCCCCGCCACCCAGAGGTCCGTTCCTTTTCCCGTGGACCACACTTGCCAGCGCGTCTCCCACCCCGGCAGAGGCAGAGTGCCAGGGAAGAACTAGGGACCCGGGGCCTGGATGAGGTGCGCGCCCGGGTTCCGCGCCTGGTGGGCAGGGGCCCGGGCGGGCCGGACCCACGCCCAGGGACCCCGTCTCCCGGGGGGCCTCGGGCCTGAGACCTGCCTGGGGGGCTAAGAGTCTTTCTTGGCTCCGAAGGCCCCACCCTGCCCCGAGGCGGCAAACGTGCACCCAGACGCATCTACTCTCTAAAGTCTGGGCTGGACTTCCAGAGAAGGGACTGTGTCCGCTGGGACCCGGGTCCCACAGAGCTCGAAACCCCCTCCCCGTGAAGGCATCCGCGGCCTGCGGTCCTTGGTGTCCGCAAAAGGCATTCACCTGCGGAGAACCTGGGCCCAGGTGAGCGGGACCAGGCCCCACGGCAGGAGCCTAGGGAGGCCACCGGAGCCACGGGGGCCAGGGCTGGGCATTTTCCCGGGTGCTCTCTCGGGTCCCGGGCGCCCTCTCCCGCCCGGGGAGTGCCCACGCCGTCCCTTGACCCCCGCAGGACGCCTGCATCCCGCCATAAGCGGCCCACTTCCTCCATGGAGCACGGACACGTGGGGCCGGGGTGCGAGCAACTGGCCTACGTGGCGGCAAACCCGCAGACCCCTCCGTCCCGTCCCCGCCACTGCGAAGATCCCCCTGTTCTTCCATCCGTAAAGGGGTCCCCCTTTACGGATGGAAGAACAGGGGGGAGGCGCCCAGGAGATGGCTTTTGTCCGAGCCGCGGCTGGGTGGTTTTCGGGCCAAGAGGCGGGGCCGCGCAGGCGCAAGCAGGCCCCCCCACCACAAGCATCCCTCCGGGCAACGTGCCCCCCCCCCTGCCCCCCCTTGAGATATCAGGCCAGGTTCACAGGGTCCCTGGGCTGGTGTCAGAGTTAACGGATGCCCTCCCTGCCACCCAGAGGACCGTGCGTTTTCCCGTGGACCACACTTCCCAGCAGCCCTCCCACCCCCGCAGAGGCAGAGTGTCAGGGAAGAACTAGGGGCCTGGGGCCGGCAAGAGGGGCCGGCCACGGTTCCGCGCCAGGTGGAGCGGGTCCCGGCCGGCGGGCGGGCGGGCGCGCGGGCGGGACCCTCGTCCACGGACCGGTTCTCCCGAGGGGAGTCTGGCCTGTGCCCCGCCTGGGAGGCTAACAGCCTAGCTTCGCCTGCAACGCCCCCACCCTGCCACAAGGCGGCAGACTTGGACCCAGCCGCTTCAACCCTCCAGTCTCTGCTGAACCACCCAAAAATGGAGTGTGACCGCTGCGACCTCAGTCCCCCAGAGCTCGAACCCCCACCTCTGTGAGGGAATGGGCGGCCTTCTGTCCTTGGCGTCCGCAACAGGCATTCACCTGCGGTGAACCTGGGCCTCGGGCGAGCAGGGCCAGGCCCCATGGTAGGAGACCCGGGGGAGGCAATGGCAGCCTCTGCGGCCAGGCCTCGGGCTCTCCCCGGGGCTCTCTCGGGGCACGGGCACCCTCTCTCGCCTAGAGAGTGCCCACGCCGTCCCTTGACCCCCGCGAGACACCTGCTTCCCGTGATAAGAGGCCCCCTGCCTCCATGGAGCTTGGAACTCTGGGGCCGGGCTGCGGGTCACTGGGCTAAGGGGCTGGAAACGCGCAGACCCCTCCGTCCCGACCGCCCCACTGCGAAGATCCCCCTGTTCTTCCATCCGTAAGGGGGTCGCCCCTTACGGATGGAAGAACAGGGGGGAGGCCCCCAGGAGATGGCATTTGGCAGAGCCGCAGCTGGCCCGTTTCGGGCCAAGACGCGGGACCCGGCAGGTAGAGGGCAGGCAGCCCCACCAGGAGCCTCCCTCGGGGCAACGGGCCCCACCCTGGACATATCAGGCCTGCTTCACAGGGTCCCTGGGGTCCTGTCCGTGGAACTGGAAGCTCTCCCCGCCACCCAGAGGTCCGTTCCTTTTCCCGTGGACCACACTTGCCAGCGCGTCTCCCACCCCGCAGAGGCAGAGTGCCAGGGAAGAACTAGGGACCCGGGGCCTGGATGAGGTGCGCGCCCGGGTTCCGCGCCTGGTGGGCAGGGGCCCGGGCAGGCCGGACCCACGCCCAGGGACCCCGTCTCCCGGGGGGCCTCGGGCCTGAGACCTGCCTGGGGGGCTAAGAGTCTTTCTTGGCTCCGAAGGCCCCACCCTGCCCCGAGGCGGCAAACGTGCACCCAGACGCATCTACTCTCTAAAGTCTGGGCTGGACTTCCAGAGAAGGGACTGTGTCCGCTGGGACCCGGGTCCCACAGAGCTCGAACCCCCCTCCCCGTGAAGGCATCCGCGGCCTGCGGTCCTTGGTGTCCGCAAAAGGCATTCACCTGCGGAGAACCTGGGCCCAGGTGAGCGGGACCAGGCCCCACGGCAGGAGCCTAGGGAGGCCACCGGAGCCACGGGGGCCAGGGCTGGGCATTTTCCCGGGTGCTCTCTCGGGTCCCGGGCGCCCTCTCCCGCCCGGGGAGTGCCCACGCCGTCCCTTGACCCCCGCAGGACGCCTGCATCCCGCCATAAGCGGCCCACCTCCTCCATGGAGCACGGACACGGGGTTCCGGGGTGCGAGCAACTGGCCTACGTGGCGGCAAACCCGCAGACCCCTCCGTCCCGTCCCCGCCACTGCGAAGATCCCCCTGTTCTTCCATCCGTAAAGGGGTCCCCCTTTACGGATGGAAGAACAGGGGGGAGGCGCCCAGGAGATGGCTTTTGTCCGAGCCGCGGCTGGGTGGTTTTCGGGCCAAGAGGCGGGGCCGCGCAGGCGCAAGCAGGCCCCCCCACCACAGGCATCCCTCCGGGCAACGTACCCCCCCCCCCGCCCCCCCTTGAGATATCAGGCCAGGTTCACAGGGTCCCTGGGCTGGTGTCAGAGTTAACGGATGCCCTCCCTGCCACCCAGAGGACCGTGCGTTTTCCCGTGGACCACACTTCCCAGCAGCCCTCCCACCCCCGCAGAGGCAGAGTGCCAGGGAAGAACTAGGGGCCTGGGGCCGGCAAGAGGGGCCGGCCACGGTTCCGCGCCAGGTGGAGCGGGTCCCGGCCGGCGGGCGGGCGGGCGGGCGGGCGGGACCCTCGTCCACGGACCGGTTCTCCCGAGGGGAGTCTGGCCTGTGCCCCGCCTGGGAGGCTAACAGCCTAGCTTCGCCTGCAACGCCCCCACCCTGCCACAAGGCGGCAGACTTGGACCCAGCCGCTTCAACCCTCCAGTCTCTGCTGAACCACCCAAAAATGGAGTGTGACCGCTGCGACCTCAGTCCCCCAGAGATCGAACCCCCACCACTGTGAGGGAATGGGCGGCCTCCTGTCCTTGGCGTCCGCAACAGGCATTCACCTGCGGTGAACCTGGGCCTCGGGCGAGCAGGGCCAGGCCCCATGGTAGGAGACCCGGGGGAGGCAATGGCAGCCTCTGCGGCCAGGCCTCGGGCTCTCCCCGGGGCTCTCTCGGGGCACGGGCACCCAATCTCGCCTAGAGAGTGCCCACGCCGTCCCTTGACCCCCGCGAGACACCTGCTTCCCGTGATAAGAGGCCCCCTGCCTCCATGGAGCTTGGAACTCTGGGGCCGGGCTGCGGGTCACTGGGCTAAGGGGCTGGAAACGCGCAGACCCCTCCGTCCCGACCGCCCCACTGCGAAGATCCCCCTGTTCTTCCATCCGTAAGGGGGTCGCCCCTTACGGATGGAAGAACAGGGGGGAGGCCCCCAGGAGATGGCATGTGGCAGAGCCGCAGCTGGCCCGTTTCGGGCCAAGACGCGGGACCCGGCAGGTAGAGGGCAGGCAGCCCCACCAGGAGCCTCCCTCGGGGCAACGGGCCCCACCCTGGACATATCAGGCCTGCTTCACAGGGTCCCTGGGGTCCTGTCCGTGGAACTGGAAGCTCTCCCCGCCACCCAGAGGTCCGTTCCTTTTCCCGTGGACCACACTTGCCAGCGCGTCTCCCACCCCGGCAGAGGCAGAGTGCCAGGGAAGAACTAGGGACCCGGGGCCTGGATGAGGTGCGCGCCCGGGTTCCGCGCCTGGTGGGCAGGGGCCCGGGCGGGCCGGACCCACGCCCAGGGACCCCGTCTCCCGGGGGGACTCGGGCCTGAGACCTGCCTGGGGGGCTAAGAGTCTTTCTTGGCTCCGAAGGCCCCACCCTGCCCCGAGGCGGCAAACGTGCACCCAGACGCATCTACTCTCTAAAGTCTGGGCTGGACTTCCAGAGAAGGGACTGTGACGGCTGGGACCCGGGTCCCACAGAGCTCGAACCCCCCTCCCCGTGAAGGCATCCGCGGCCTGTGGTCCTTGGTGTCCGCAAAAGGCATTCACCTGCGGAGAACCTGGGCCCAGGTGAGCGGGACCAGGCCCCACGGCAGGAGCCTAGGGAGGCCACCGGAGCCACGGGGGCCAGGGCTGGGCATTTTCCCGGGTGCTCTCTCGGGTCCCGGGCGCCCTCTCCCGCCCGGGGAGTGCCCACGCCGTCCCTTGACCCCCGCAGGACGCCTGCATCCCGCCATAAGCGGCCCACCTCCTCCATGGAGCACGGACACGGGGGGCCGGGGTGCGAGCAACTGGCCTACGTGGCGGCAAACCCGCAGACCCCTCCGTCCCGTCCCCGCCACTGCGAAGATCCCCCTGTTCTTCCATCCGTAAAGGGGTCCCCCTTTACGGATGGAAGAACAGGGGGGAGGCGCCCAGGAGATGGCTTTTGTCCGAGCCGCGGCTGGGTGGTTTTCGGGCCAAGAGGCGGGGCCGCGCAGGCGCAAGCAGGCCCCCCCACCACAGGCATCCCTCCGGGCAACGTACCCCCCCCCGCCCCCCCTTGAGATATCAGGCCAGGTTCACAGGGTCCCTGGGCTGGTGTCAGAGTTAACGGATGCCCTCCCTGCCACCCAGAGGACCGTGCGTTTTCCCGTGGACCACACTTCCCAGCAGCCCTCCCACCCCCGCAGAGGCAGAGTGCCAGGGAAGAACTAGGGGCCTGGGGCCGGCAAGAGGGGCCGGCCACGGTTCCGCGCCAGGTGGAGCGGGTCCCGGCCGGCGGGCGGGCGGGCGGGCGGGCGGGACCCTCGTCCACGGACCGGTTCTCCCGAGGGGAGTCTGGCCTGTGCCCCGCCTGGGAGGCTAACAGCCTAGCTTCGCCTGCAACGCCCCCACCCTGCCACAAGGCGGCAGACTTGGACCCAGCCGCTTCAACCCTCCAGTCTCTGCTGAACCACCCAAAAATGGAGTGTGACCGCTGCGACCTCAGTCCCCCAGAGCTCGAACCCCCACCTCTGTGAGGGAATGGGCGGCCTCCTGTCCTTGGCGTCCGCAACAGGCATTCACCTGCGGTGAACCTGGGCCTCGGGCGAGCAGGGCCAGGCCCCATGGTAGGAGCCCCGGGGGAGGCAATGGCAGCCTCTGCGGCCAGGCCTCGGGCTCTCCCCGGGGCTCTCTCGGGGCACGGGCACCCTCTCTCGCCTAGAGAGTGCCCACGCCGTCCCTTGACCCCCGCGAGACACCTGCTTCCCGTGATAAGAGGCCCCCTGCCTCCATGGAGCTTGGAAATCTGGGGCCGGGCTGCGGGTCACGGGCTAAGTGGCTGGAAACGCGCAGACCCCTCCGTCCCGACCGCCCCACTGCGAAGATCCCCCTGTTCTTCCATCCGTAAGGGGGTCGCCCCTTACGGATGGAAGAACAGGGGGGAGGCCCCCAGGAGATGGCATTTGGCAGAGCCGCAGCTGGCCCGTTTCGGGCCAAGACGCGGGACCCGGCAGGTAGAGGGCAGGCAGCCCCACCAGGAGCCTCCCTCGGGGCAACGGGCCCCACCCTGGACATATCAGGCCTGCTTCACAGGGTCCCTGGGGTCCTGTCCATGGAACTGGAAGCTCTCCCCGCCACCCAAGGGTCCGTTCCTTTTCCCGTGGACCACACTTGCCAGCGCGTCTCCCACCCCGGCAGAGGCAGAGTGCCAGGGAAGAACTAGGGACCCGGGGCCTGGATGAGGTGCGCGCCCGGGTTCCGCGCCTGGTGGGCAGGGGCCCGGGCGGGCCGGACCCACGCCCAGGGACCCCGTCTCCCGGGGGGACTCGGGCCTGAGACCTGCCTGGGGGGCTAAGAGTCTTTCTTGGCTCCGAAGGCCCCACCCTGCCCCGAGGCGGCAAACGTGCACCCAGACGCATCTACTCTCTAAAGTCTGGGCTGGACTTCCAGAGAAGGGACTGTGTCCGCTGGGACCCGGGTCCCACAGAGCTCGAACCCCGCTCCCCGTGAAGGCATCCGCGGCCTGCGGTCCTTGGTGTCCGCAAAAGGCATTCACCTGCGGAGAACCTGGGCCCAGGTGAGCGGGACCAGGCCCCACGGCAGGAGCCTAGGGAGGCCACCGGAGCCACGGGGGCCAGGGCTGGGCATTTTCCCGGGTGCTCTCTCGGGTCCCGGGCGCCCTCTCCCGCCCGGGGAGTGCCCACGCCGTCCCTTGACCCCCGCAGGACGCCTGCATCCCGCCATAAGCGGCCCACCTCCTCCATGGAGCACGGACACGGGGGGCCGGGGTGCGAGCAACTGGCCTACGTGGCGGCAAACCCGCAGACCCCTCCGTCCCGTCCCCGCCACTGCGAAGATCCCCCTGTTCTTCCATCCGTAAAGGGGTCCCCCTTTACGGATGGAAGAACAGGGGGGAGGCGCCCAGGAGATGGCTTTTGTCCGAGCCGCGGCTGGGTGGTTTTCGGGCCAAGAGGCGGGGCCGCGCAGGCGCAAGCAGGCCCCCCCACCACAAGCATCCCTCCGGGCAACGTGCCCCCCCCGCCCCCCCTTGAGATATCAGGCAAGGTTCACAGGATCCCTGGGCTGGTGTCAGAGTTAACGGATGCCCTCCCTGCCACCCAGAGGACCGTGCGTTTTCCCGTGGACCACACTTCCCAGCAGCCCTCCCACCCCCGCAGAGGCAGAGTGCCAGGGAAGAACTAGGGGCCTGGGGCCGGCAAGAGGGGCCGGCCACGGTTCCGCGCCAGGTGGAGCGGGTCCCGGCCGGCGGGCGGGCGGGCGGGCGGGCGGGCGGGACCCTCGTCCACGGACCGGTTCTCCCGAGGGGAGTCTGGCCTGTGCCCCGCCTGGGAGGCTAACAGCCTAGCTTCGCCTGCAACGCCCCCACCCTGCCACAAGGCGGCAGACTTGGACCCAGCCGCTTCAACCCTCCAGTCTCTGCTGAACCACCCAAAAATGGAGTGTGACCGCTGCGACCTCAGTCCCCCAGAGCTCGAACCCCCACCTCTGTGAGGGAATGGGCGGCCTCCTGTCCTTGGCGTCCGCAACAGGCATTCACCTGCGGTGAACCTGGGCCTCGGGCGAGCAGGGCCAGGCCCCATGGTAGGAGCCCCGGGGGAGGCAATGGCAGCCTCTGCGGCCAGGCCTCGGGCTCTCCCCGGGGCTCTCTCGGGGCACGGGCACCCTCTCTCGCCTAGAGAGTGCCCACGCCGTCCCTTGACCCCCGCGAGACACCTGCTTCCCGTGATAAGAGGCCCCCTGCCTCCATGGAGCTTGGAACTCTGGGGCCGGGCTGCGGGTCACTGGGCTAAGTGGCTGGAAACGCGCAGACCCCTCCGTCCCGACCGCCCCACTGCGAAGATCCCCCTGTTCTTCCATCCGTAAGGGGGTCGCCCCTTACGGATGGAAGAACAGGGGGGAGGCCCCCAGGAGATGGCATTTGGCAGAGCCGCAGCTGGCCCGTTTCGGGCCAAGACGCGGGACCCGGCAGGTAGAGGGCAGGCAGCCCCACCAGGAGCCTCCCTCGGGGCAACGGGCCCCACCCTGGACATATCAGGCCTGCTTCACAGGGTCCCTGGGGTCCTGTCCGTGGAACTGGAAGCTCTCCCCGCCACCCAGAGGTCCGTTCCTTTTCCCGTGGACCACACTTGCCAGCGCGTCTCCCACCCCGGCAGAGGCAGAGTGCCAGGGAAGAACTAGGGACCCGGGGCCTGGATGAGGTGCGCGCCCGGGTTCCGCGCCTGGTGGGCAGGGGCCCGGGCGGGCCGGACCCACGCCCAGGGACCCCGTCTCCCGGGGGGACTCGGGCCTGAGACCTGCCTGGGGGGCTAAGAGTCTTTCTTGGCTCCGAAGGCCCCACCCTGCCCCGAGGCGGCAAACGTGCACCCAGACGCATCTACTCTCTATAGTCTGGGCTGGACTTCCAGAGAAGGGACTGTGTCCACTGGGACCCGGGTCCCACAGAGCTCGAACCCCCCTCCCCGTGAAGGCATCCGCGGCCTGCGGTCCTTGGTGTCCGCAAAAGGCATTCACCTGCGGAGAACCTGGGCCCAGGTGAGCGGGACCAGGCCCCACGGCAGGAGACTAGGGAGGCCACCGGAGCCACGGGGGCCAGGGCTGGGCATTTTCCCGGGTGCTCTCTCGGGTCCCGGGCGCCCTCTCCCGCCCGGGGAGTGCCCACGCCGTCCCTTGACCCCCGCAGGACGCCTGCATCCCGCCATAAGCGGCCCACCTCCTCCATGGAGCACGGACACGGGGGGCCGGGGTGCGAGCAACTGGCCTACGTGGCGGCAAACCCGCAGACCCCTCCGTCCCGTCCCCGCCACTGCGAAGATGCCCCTGTTCTTCCATCCGTAAACGGGTCCCCCTTTACGGATGGAAGAACAGGGGGGAGGCGCCCAGGAGATGGCTTTTGTCCGAGCCGCGGCTGGGTGGTTTTCGGGCCAAGAGGCGGGGCCGCGCAGGCGCAAGCAGGCCCCCCCACCACAAGCATCCCTCCGGGCAACGTGCCCCCCCCCCCGCCCCCCCTTGAGATATCAGGCCAGGTTCACAGGGTCCCTGGCCTGGTGTCAGAGTTAACGGATGCCCTCCCTGCCACCCAGAGGACCGTGCGTTTTCCCGTGGACCACACTTCCCAGCAGCCCTCCCACCCCCGCAGAGGCAGAGTGCCAGGGAAGAACTAGGGGCCTGGGGCCGGCAAGAGGGGCCGGCCACGGTTCCGCGCCAGGTGGAGCGGGTCCCGGCCGGCGGGCGGGCGGGCGGGCGGGCGGGACCCTCGTCCACGGACCGGTTCTCCCGAGGGGAGTCTGGCCTGTGCCCCGCCTGGGAGGCTAACAGCCTAGCTTCGCCTGCAACGCCCCCACCCTGCCACAAGGCGGCAGACTTGGACCCAGCCGCTTCAACCCTCCAGTCTCTGCTGAACCACCCAAAAATGGAGTGTGACCGCTGCGACCTCAGTCCCCCAGAGCTCGAACCCCCACCTCTGTGAGGGAATGGGCGGCCTCCTGTCCTTGGCGTCCGCAACAGGCATTCACCTGCGGTGAACCTGGGCCTCGGGCGAGCAGGGCCAGGCCCCATGGTAGGAGCCCCGGGGGAGGCAATGGCAGCCTCTGCGGCCAGGCCTCGGGCTCTCCCCGGGGCTCTCTCGGGGCACGGGCACCCTCTCTCGCCTAGAGAGTGCCCACGCCGTCCCTTGACCCCCGCGAGACACCTGCTTCCCGTGATAAGAGGCCCCCTGCCTCCATGGAGCTTGGAACTCTGGGGCCGGGCTGCGGGTCACTGGGCTAAGTGGCTAGAAACGCGCAGACCCCTCCGTCCCGACCGCCCCACTGCGAAGATCCCCCTGTTCTTCCATCCGTAAGGGGGTCGCCCCTTACGGATGGAAGAACAGGGGGGAGGCCCCCAGGAGATGGCATTTGGCAGAGCCGCAGCTGGCCCGTTTCGGGCCAAGACGCGGGACCCGGCAGGTAGAGGGCAGGCAGCCCCACCAGGAGCCTCCCTCGGGGCAACGGGCCCCACCCTGGACATATCAGGCCTGCTTCACAGGGTCCCTGGGGTCCTGTCCGTGGAACTGGAAGCTCTCCCCGCCACCCAGAGGTCCGTCCCTTTTCCCGTGGACCACACTTGCCAGCGCGTCTCCCACCCCGGCAGAGGCAGAGTGCCAGGGAAGAACTAGGGACCCGGGGCCTGGATGAGGTGCGCGCCCCGGTTCCGCGCCTGGTGGGCAGGGGCCCGGGCGGGCCGGACCCACGCCCAGGGACCCCGTCTCCCGGGGGGACTCGGGCCTGAGACCTGCCTGGGGGGCTAAGAGTCTTTCTTGGCTCCGAAGGCCCCACCCTGCCCCGAGGCGGCAAACGTGCACCCAGACGCATCTACTCTCTAAAGTCTGGGCTGGACTTCCAGAGAAGGGACTGTGTCCGCTGGGACCCGGGTCCCACAGAGCTCGAAACCCCCTCCCCGTGAAGGCATCCGCGGCCTGCGGTCCTTGGTGTCCGCAAAAGGCATTCACCTGCGGAGAACCTGGGCCCAGGTGAGCGGGACCAGGCCCCACGGCAGGAGCCTAGGGAGGCCACCGGAGCCACGTGGGCCAGGGCTGGGCATTTTCCCGGGTGCTCTCTCGGGTCCCGGGCGCCCTCTCCCGCCCGGGGAGTGCCCACGCCGTCCCTTGACCCCCGCAGGACGCCTGCATCCCGCCATAAGCGGCCCACCTCCTCCATGGAGCACGGACACGGGGGGCCGGGGTGCGAGCAACTGGCCTACGTGGCGGCAAACCCGCAGACCCCTCCGTCCCGTCCCCGCCACTGCGAAGATCCCCCTGTTCTTCCATCCGTAAAGGGGTCCCCTTTACGGATGGAAGAACAGGGGGGAGGCGCCCAGGAGATGGCTTTTGTCCGAGCCGCGGCTGGGTGGTTTTCGGGCCAAGAGGCGGAGCCGCGCAGGCGCAAGCAGGCCCCCCCACCACAAGCATCCCTCCGGGCAACGTGCCCCCCCCGCCCCCCCTTGAGATATCAGGCCAGGTTCACAGGATCCCTGGGCTGGTGTCAGAGTTAACGGATGCCCTCCCTGCCACCCAGAGGACCGTGCGTTTTCCCGTGGACCACACTTCCCAGCAGCCCTCCCACCCCCGCAGAGGCAGAGTGCCAGGGAAGAACTAGGGGCCTGGGGCCGGCAAGAGGGGCCGGCCACGGTTCCGCGCCAGGTGGAGCGGGTCCCGGCCGGCGGGCGGGCGGGCGGGCGGGCGGGCGGGACCCTCGTCCACGGACCGGTTCTCCCGAGGGGAGTCTGGCCTGTGCCCCGCCTGGGAGGCTAACAGCCTAGCTTCGCCTGCAACGCCCCCACCCTGCCACAAGGCGGCAGACTTGGACCCAGCCGCTTCAACCCTCCAGTCTCTGCTGAACCACCCAAAAATGGAGTGTGACCGCTGCGACCTCAGTCCCCCAGAGCTCGAACCCCCACCTCTGTGAGGGAATGGGCGGCCTCCTGTCCTTGGCGTCCGCAACAGGCATTCACCTGCGGTGAACCTGGGCCTCGGGCGAGCAGGGCCAGGCCCCATGGTAGGAGCCCCGGGGGAGGCAATGGCAGCCTCTGCGGCCAGGCCTCGGGCTCTCCCCGGGGCTCTCTCGGGGCACGGGCACCCTCTCTCGCCTAGAGAGTGCCCACGCCGTCCCTTGACCCCCGCGAGACACCTGCTTCCCGTGATAAGAGGCCCCCTGCCTCCATGGAGCTTGGAAATCTGGGGCCGGGCTGCGGGTCACGGGCTAAGTGGCTGGAAACGCGCAGACCCCTCCGTCCCGACCGCCCCACTGCGAAGATCCCCCTGTTCTTCCATCCGTAAGGGGGTCGCCCCTTACGGATGGAAGAACAGGGGGGAGGCCCCCAGGAGATGGCATTTGGCAGAGCCGCAGCTGGCCCGTTTCGGGCCAAGACGCGGGACCCGGCAGGTAGAGGGCAGGCAGCCCCACCAGGAGCCTCCCTCGGGGCAACGGGCCCCACCCTGGACATATCAGGCCTGCTTCACAGGGTCCCTGGGGTCCTGTCCGTGGAACTGGAAGCTCTCCCCGCCACCCAGAGGTCCGTTCCTTTTCCCGTGGACCACACTTGCCAGCGCGTCTCCCACCCCGGCAGAGGCAGAGTGCCAGGGAAGAACTAGGGACCCGGGGCCTGGATGAGGTGCGCGCCCGGGTTCCGCGCCTGGTGGGCAGGGGCCCGGGCGGGCCGGACCCACGCCCAGGGACCCCGACTCCCGGGGGGACTCGGGCCTGAGACCTGCCTGGGGGGCTAAGAGTCTTTCTTGGCTCCGAAGGCCCCACCCTGCCCCGAGGCGGCAAACGTGCACCCAGACGCATCTACTCTCTAAAGTCTGGGCTGGACTTCCAGAGAAGGGACTGTGTCCGCTGGGACCCGGGTCCCACAGAGCTCGAAACCCCCTCCCCGTGAAGGCATCCGCGGCCTGCGGTCCTTGGTGTCCGCAAAAGGCATTCACCTGCGGAGAACCTGGGCCCAGGTGAGCGGGACCAGGCCCCACGGCAGGAGCCTAGGGAGGCCACCGGAGCCACGTGGGCCAGGGCTGGGCATTTTCCCGGGTGCTCTCTCGGGTCCCGGGCGCCCTCTCCCGCCCGGGGCGTGCCCACGCCGTCCCTTGACCCCCGCAGGACGCCTGCATCCCGCCATAAGCGGCCCACCTCCTCCATGGAGCACGGACACGGGGGGCCGGGGTGCGAGCAACTGGCCTACGTGGCGGCAAACCCGCAGACCCCTCCGTCCCGTCCCCGCCACTGCGAAGATCCCCCTGTTCTTCCATCCGTAAAGGGGTCCCCCTTTACGGATGGAAGAACAGGGGGGAGGCGCCCAGGAGATGGCTTTTGTCCGAGCCGCGGCTGGGTGGTTTTCGGGCCAAGAGGCGGGGCCGCGCAGGCGCAAGCAGGCCCCCCCACCACAAGCATCCCTCCGGGCAACGTGCCCCCCCTGCCCCCCCTTGAGATATCAGGCCAGGTTCACAGGATCCCTGGGCTGGTGTCAGAGTTAACGGATGCCCTCCCTGCCACCCAGAGGACCGTGCGTTTTCCCGTGGACCACACTTCCCAGCAGCCCTCCCACCCCCGCAGAGGCAGAGTGCCAGGGAAGAACTAGGGGCCTGGGGCCGGCAAGAGGGGCCGGCCACGGTTCCGCGCCAGGTGGAGCGGGTCCCGGCCGGCGGGCGGGCGGGCGGGCGGGCGGGCGGGACCCTCGTCCACGGACCGGTTCTCCCGAGGGGAGTCTGGCCTGTGCCCCGCCTGGGAGGCTAACAGCCTAGCTTCGCCTGCAACGCCCCCACCCTGCCACAAGGCGGCAGACTTGGACCCAGCCGCTTCAACCCTCCAGTCTCTGCTGAACCACCCAAAAATGGAGTGTGACCGCTGCGACCTCAGTCCCCCAGAGCTCGAACCCCCACCTCTGTGAGGGAATGGGCGGCCTCCTGTCCTTGGCGTCCGCAACAGGCATTCACCTGCGGTGAACCTGGGCCTCGGGCGAGCAGGGCCAGGCCCCATGGTAGGAGCCCCGGGGGAGGCAATGGCAGCCTCTGCGGCCAGGCCTCGGGCTCTCCCCGGGGCTCTCTCGGGGCACGGGCACCCTCTCTCGCCTAGAGAGTGCCCACGCCGTCCCTTGACCCCCGCGAGACACCTGCTTCCCGTGATAAGAGGCCCCCTGCCTCCATGGAGCTTGGAACTCTGGGGCCGGGCTGCGGGTCACTGGGCTAAGTGGCTGGAAACGCGCAGACCCCTCCGTCCCGACCGCCCCACTGCGAAGATCCCCCTGTTCTTCCATCCGTAAGGGGGTCGCCCCTTACGGATGGAAGAACAGGGGGGAGGCCCCCAGGAGATGGCATTTGGCAGAGCCGCAGCTGGCCCGTTTCGGGCCAAGACGCGGTACCCGGCAGGTAGAGGGCAGGCAGCCCCACCAGGAGCCTCCCTCGGGGCAACGGGCCCCACCCTGGACATATCAGGCCTGCTTCACAGGGTCCCTGGGGTCCTGTCCGTGGAACTGGAAGCTCTCCCCGCCACCCAGAGGTCCGTTCCTTTTCCCGTGGACCACACTTGCCAGCGCGTCTCCCACCCCGGCAGAGGCAGAGTGCCAGGGAAGAACTAGGGACCCGGGGCCTGGATGAGGTGCGCGCCCGGGTTCCGCGCCTGGTGGGCAGGGGCCCGGGCGGGCCGGACCCACGCCCAGGGACCCCGTCTCCCGGGGGGACTCGGGCCTGAGACCTGCCTGGGGGGCTAAGAGTCTTTCTTGGCTCCGAAGGCCCCACCCTGCCCCGAGGCGGCAAACGTGCACCCAGACGCATCTACTCTCTAAAGTCTGGGCTGGACTTCCAGAGAAGGGACTGTGTCCGCTGGGACCCGGGTCCCACAGAGCTCGAAACCCTCTCCCCGTGAAGGCATCCGCGGCCTGTGGTCCTTGGTGTCCGCAAAAGGCATTCACCTGCGGAGAACCTGGGCCCAGGTGAGCGGGACCAGGCCCCACGGCAGGAGCCTAGGGAGGCCACCGGAGCCACGGGGGCCAGGGCTGGGCATTTTCCCGGGTGCTCTCTCGGGTCCCGGGCGCCCTCTCCCGCCCGGGGAGTGCCCACGCCGTCCCTTGACCCCCGCAGGACGCCTGCATCCCGCCATAAGCGGCCCACCTCCTCCATGGAGCACGGACACGGGGGGCCGGGGTGCGAGCAACTGGCCTACGTGGCGGCAAACCCGCAGACCCCTCCGTCCCGTCCCCGCCACTGCGAAGATCCCCCTGTTCTTCCATCCGTAAAGGGGTCCCCCTTTACGGATGGAAGAACAGGGGGGAGGCGCCCAGGAGATGGCTTTTGTCCGAGCCGCGGCTGGGTGGTTTTCGGGCCAAGAGGCGGGGCCGCGCAGGCGCAAGCAGGCCCCCCCACCACAGGCATCCCTCCGGGCAACGTACCCCCCCCCGCCCCCCCTTGAGATATCAGGCCAGGTTCACAGGGTCCCTGGGCTGGTGTCAGAGTTAACGGATGCCCTCCCTGCCACCCAGAGGACCGTGCGTTTTCCCGTGGACCACACTTCCCAGCAGCCCTCCCACCCCCGCAGAGGCAGAGTGCCAGGGAAGAACTAGGGGCCTGGGGCCGGCAAGAGGGGCCGGCCACGGTTCCGCGCCAGGTGGAGCGGGTCCCGGCCGGCGGGCGGGCGGGCGGGCGGGCGGGCGGGACCCTCGTCCACGGACCGGTTCTCCCGAGGGGAGTCTGGCCTGTGCCCCGCCTGGGAGGCTAACAGCCTAGCTTCGCCTGCAACGCCCCCACCCTGCCACAAGGCGGCAGACTTGGACCCAGCCGCTTCAACCCTCCAGTCTCTGCTGAACCACCCAAAAATGGAGTGTGACCGCTGCGACCTCAGTCCCCCAGAGCTCGAACCCCCACCTCTGTGAGGGAATGGGCGGCCTCCTGTCCTTGGCGTCCGCAACAGGCATTCACCTGCGGTGAACCTGGGCCTCGGGCGAGCAGGGCCAGGCCCCATGGTAGGAGCCCCGGGGGAGGCAATGGCAGCCTCTGCGGCCAGGCCTCGGGCTCTCCCCGGGGCTCTCTCGGGGCACGGGCACCCTCTCTCGCCTAGAGAGTGCCCACGCCGTCCCTTGACCCCCGCGAGACACCTGCTTCCCGTGATAAGAGGCCCCCTGCCTCCATGGAGCTTGGAACTCTGGGGCCGGGCTGCGGGTCACTGGGCTAAGTGGCTGGAAACGCGCAGACCCCTCCGTCCCGACCGCCCCACTGCGAAGATCCCCCTGTTCTTCCATCCGTAAGGGGGTCGCCCCTTACGGATGGAAGAACAGGGGGGAGGCCCCCAGGAGATGGCATTTGGCAGAGCCGCAGCTGGCCCGTTTCGGGCCAAGACGCGGGACCCGGCAGGTAGAGGGCAGGCAGCCCCACCAGGAGCCTCCCTCGGGGCAACGGGCCCCACCCTGGACATATCAGGCCTGCTTCACAGGGTCCCTGGGGTCCTGTCCGTGGAACTGGAAGCTCTCCCCGCCACCCAGAGGTCCGTTCCTTTTCCCGTGGACCACACTTGCCAGCGCGTCTCCCACCCCGGCAGAGGCAGAGTGCCAGGGAAGAACTAGGGACCCGGGGCCTGGATGAGGTGCGCGCCCGGGTTCCGCGCCTGGTGGGCAGGGGCCCGGGCGGGCCGGACCCACGCCCAGGGACCCCGTCTCCCGGGGGGACTCGGGCCTGAGACCTGCCTGGGGGGCTAAGAGTCTTTCTTGGCTCCGAAGGCCCCACCCTGCCCCGAGGCGGCAAACGTGCACCCAGACGCATCTACTCTCTAAAGTCTGGGCTGGACTTCCAGAGAAGGGACTGTGTCCACTGGGACCCGGGTCCCACAGAGCTCGAACCCCCCTCCCCGTGAAGGCATCCGCGGCCTGCGGTCCTTGGTGTCCGCAAAAGGCATTCACCTGCGGAGAACCTGGGCCCAGGTGAGCGGGACCAGGCCCCACGGCAGGAGCCTAGGGAGGCCACCGGAGCCACGGGGGCCAGGGCTGGGCATTTTCCCGGGTGCTCTCTCGGGTCCCGGGCGCCCTCTCCCGCCCGGGGAGTGCCCACGCCGTCCCTTGACCCCCGCAGGACGCCTGCATCCCGCCATAAGCGGCCCACCTCCTCCATGGAGCACGGACACGGGGGGCCGGGGTGCGAGCAACTGGCCTACGTGGCGGCAAACCCGCAGACCCCTCCGTCCCGTCCCCGCCACTGCGAAGATGCCCCTGTTCTTCCATCCGTAAACGGGTCCCCCTTTACGGATGGAAGAACAGGGGGGAGGCGCCCAGGAGATGGCTTTTGTCCGAGCCGCGGCTGGGTGGTTTTCGGGCCAAGAGGCGGGGCCGCGCAGGCGCAAGCAGGCCCCCCCACCACAAGCATCCCTCCGGGCAACGTGCCCCCCCCCCGCCCCCCCTTGAGATATCAGGCCAGGTTCACAGGGTCCCTGGCCTGGTGTCAGAGTTAACGGATGCCCTCCCTGCCACCCAGAGGACCGTGCGTTTTCCCGTGGACCACACTTCCCAGCAGCCCTCCCACCCCCGCAGAGGCAGAGTGCCAGGGAAGAACTAGGGGCCTGGGGCCGGCAAGAGGGGCCGGCCACGGTTCCGCGCCAGGTGGAGCGGGTCCCGGCCGGCGGGCGGGCGGGCGGGCGGGCGGGACCCTCGTCCACGGACCGGTTCTCCCGAGGGGAGTCTGGCCTGTGCCCCGCCTGGGAGGCTAACAGCCTAGCTTCGCCTGCAACGCCCCCACCCTGCCACAAGGCGGCAGACTTGGACCCAGCCGCTTCAACCCTCCAGTCTCTGCTGAACCACCCCAAAATGGAGTGTGACCGCTGCGACCTCAGTCCCCCAGAGCTCGAACCCCCACCTCTGTGAGGGAATGGGCGGCCTCCTGTCCTTGGCGTCCGCAACAGGCATTCACCTGCGGTGAACCTGGGCCTCGGGCGAGCAGGGCCAGGCCCCATGGTAGGAGCCCCGGGGGAGGCAATGGCAGCCTCTGCGGCCAGGCCTCGGGCTCTCCCCGGGGCTCTCTCGGGGCACGGGCACCCTCTCTCGCCTAGAGAGTGCCCACGCCGTCCCTTGACCCCCGCGAGACACCTGCTTCCCGTGATAAGAGGCCCCCTGCCTCCATGGAGCTTGGAACTCTGGGGCCGGGCTGCGGGTCACTGGGCTAAGTGGCTGGAAACGCGCAGACCCCTCCGTCCCGACCGCCCCACTGCGAAGATCCCCCTGTTCTTCCATCCGTAAGGGGGTCGCCCCTTACGGATGGAAGAACAGGGGGGAGGCCCCCAGGAGATGGCATTTGGCAGAGCCGCAGCTGGCCCGTTTCGGGCCAAGACGCGGGACCCGGCAGGTAGAGGGCAGGCAGCCCCACCAGGAGCCTCCCTCGGGGCAACGGGCCCCACCCTGGACATATCAGGCCTGCTTCACAGGGTCCCTGGGGTCCTGTCCGTGGAACTGGAAGCTCTCCCCGCCACCCAGAGGTCCGTTCCTTTTCCCGTGGACCACACTTGCCAGCGCGTCTCCCACCCCGGCAGAGGCAGAGTGCCAGGGAAGAACTAGGGACCCGGGGCCTGGATGAGGTGCGCGCCCGGGTTCCGCGCCTGGTGGGCAGGGGCCCGGGCGGGCCGGACCCACGCCCAGGGACCCCGTCTCCCGGGGGGCCTCGGGCCTGAGACCTGCCTGGGGGGCTAAGAGTCTTTCTTGGCTCCGAAGGCCCCACCCTGCCCCGAGGCGGCAAACGTGCACCCAGACGCATCTACTCTCTAAAGTCTGGGCTGGACTTCCAGAGAAGGGACTGTGTCCGCTGGGACTCGGGTCCCACAGAGCTCGAAACCCCCTCCCCGTGAAGGCATCCGCGGCCTGCGGTCCTTGGTGTCCGCAAAAGGCATTCACCTGCGGAGAACCTGGGCCCAGGTGAGCGGGACCAGGCCCCACGGCAGGAGCCTAGGGAGGCCACCGGAGCCACGGGGGCCAGGGCTGGGCATTTTCCCGGGTGCTCTCTCGGGTCCCGGGCGCCCTCTCCCGCCCGGGGAGTGCCCACGCCGTCCCTTGACCCCCGCAGGACGCCTGCATCCCGCCATAAGCGGCCCACCTCCTCCATGGAGCACGGACACGGGGGGCCGGGGTGCGAGCAACTGGCCTACGTGGCGGCAAACCCGCAGACCCCTCCGTCCCGTCCCCGCCACTGCGAAGATCCCCCTGTTCTTCCATCCGTAAAGGGGTCCCCCTTTACGGATGGAAGAACAGGGGGGAGGCGCCCAGGAGATGGCTTTTGTCCGAGCCGCGGCTGGGTGGTTTTCGGGCCAAGAGGCGGGGCCGCGCAGGCGCAAGCAGGCCCCCCCACCACAAGCATCCCTCCGGGCAACGTGCCCCCCCCCCTGCCCCCCCTTGAGATATCAGGCCAGGTTCACAGGGTCCCTGGGCTGGTGTCAGAGTTAACGGATGCCCTCCCTGCCACCCAGAGGACCGTGCGTTTTCCCGTGGACCACACTTCCCAGCAGCCCTCCCACCCCCGCAGAGGCAGAGTGTCAGGGAAGAACTAGGGGCCTGGGGCCGGCAAGAGGGGCCGGCCACGGTTCCGCGCCAGGTGGAGCGGGTCCCGGCCGGCGGGCGGGCGGGACCCTCGTCCACGGACCGGTTCTCCCGAGGGGAGTCTGGCCTGTGCCCCGCCTGGGAGGCTAACAGCCTAGCTTCGCCTGCAACGCCCCCACCCTGCCACAAGGCGGCAGACTTGGACCCAGCCGCTTCAACCCTCCAGTCTCTGCTGAACCACCCAAAAATGGAGTGTGACCGCTGCGACCTCAGTCCCCCAGAGCTCGAACCCCCACCTCTGTGAGGGAATGGGCGGCCTCCTGTCCTTGGCGTCCGCAACAGGCATTCACCTGCGGTGAACCTGGGCCTCGGGCGAGCAGGGCCAGGCCCCATGGTAGGAGCCCCGGGGGAGGCAATGGCAGCCTCTGCGGCCAGGCCTCGGGCTCTCCCCGGGGCTCTCTCGGGGCACGGGCACCCTCTCTCGCCTAGAGAGTGCCCACGCCGTCCCTTGACCCCCGCGAGACACCTGCTTCCCGTGATAAGAGGCCCCCTGCCTCCATGGAGCTTGGAAATCTGGGGCCGGGCTGCGGGTCACGGGCTAAGTGGCTGGAAACGCGCAGACCCCTCCGTCCCGACCGCCCCACTGCGAAGATCCCCCTGTTCTTCCATCCGTAAGGGGGTCGCCCCTTACGGATGGAAGAACAGGGGGGAGGCCCCCAGGAGATGGCATTTGGCAGAGCCGCAGCTGGCCCGTTTCGGGCCAAGACGCGGGACCCGGCAGGTAGAGGGCAGGCAGCCCCACCAGGAGCCTCCCTCGGGGCAACGGGCCCCACCCTGGACATATCAGGCCTGCTTCACAGGGTCCCTGGGGTCCTGTCCGTGGAACTGGAAGCTCTCCCCGCCACCCAGAGGTCCGTCCCTTTTCCCGTGGACCACACTTGCCAGCGCGTCTCCCACCCCGGCAGAGGCAGAGTGCCAGGGAAGAACTAGGGACCCGGGGCCTGGATGAGGTGCGCGCCCCGGTTCCGCGCCTGGTGGGCAGGGGCCCGGGCGGGCCGGACCCACGCCCAGGGACCCCGTCTCCCGGGGGGACTCGGGCCTGAGACCTGCCTGGGGGGCTAAGAGTCTTTCTTGGCTCCGAAGGCCCCACCCTGCCCCGAGGCGGCAAACGTGCACCCAGACGCATCTACTCTCTAAAGTCTGGGCTGGACTTCCAGAGAAGGGACTGTGTCCGCTGGGACCCGGGTCCCACAGAGCTCGAACCCCGCTCCCCGTGAAGGCATCCGCGGCCTGCGGTCCTTGGTGTCCGCAAAAGGCATTCACCTGCGGAGAACCTGGGCCCAGGTGAGCGGGACCAGGCCCCACGGCAGGAGCCTAGGGAGGCCACCGGAGCCACGGGGGCCAGGGCTGGGCATTTTCCCGGGTGCTCTCTCGGGTCCCGGGCGCCCTCTCCCGCCCGGGGAGTGCCCACGCCGTCCCTTGACCCCCGCAGGACGCCTGCATCCCGCCATAAGCGGCCCACCTCCTCCATGGAGCACGGACACGGGGTTCCGGGGTGCGAGCAACTGGCCTACGTGGCGGCAAACCCGCAGACCCCTCCGTCCCGTCCCCGCCACTGCGAAGATCCCCCTGTTCTTCCATCCGTAAAGGGGTCCCCCTTTACGGATGGAAGAACAGGGGGGAGGCGCCCAGGAGATGGCTTTTGTCCGAGCCGCGGCTGGGTGGTTTTCGGGCCAAGAGGCGGGGCCGCGCAGGCGCAAGCAGGCCCCCCCACCACAAGCATCCCTCCGGGCAACGTGCCCCCCCCCCGCCCCCCCTTGAGATATCAGGCCAGGTTCACAGGGTCCCTGGCCGGGTGTCAGAGTTAACGGATGCCCTCCCTGCCACCCAGAGGACCGTGCGTTTTCCCGTGGACCACACTTCCCAGCAGCCCTCCCACCCCCGCAGAGGCAGAGTGCCAGGGAAGAACTAGGGGCCTGGGGCCGGCAAGAGGGGCCGGCCACGGTTCCGCGCCAGGTGGAGCGGGTCCCGGCCGGCGGGCGGGCGGGACCCTCGTCCACGGACCGGTTCTCCCGAGGGGAGTCTGGCCTGTGCCCCGCCTGGGAGGCTAACAGCCTAGCTTCGCCTGCAACGCCCCCACCCTGCCACAAGGCGGCAGACTTGGACCCAGCCGCTTCAACCCTCCAGTCTCTGCTGAACCACCCAAAAATGGAGTGTGACCGCTGCGACCTCAGTCCCCCAGAGCTCGAACCCCCACCTCTGTGAGGGAATGGGCGGCCTCCTGTCCTTGGCGTCCGCAACAGGCATTCACCTGCGGTGAACCTGGGCCTCGGGCGAGCAGGGCCAGGCCCCATGGTAGGAGCCCCGGGGGAGGCAATGGCAGCCTCTGCGGCCAGGCCTCGGGCTCTCCCCGGGGCTCTCTCGGGGCACGGGCACCCTCTCTCGCCTAGAGAGTGCCCACGCCGTCCCTTGACCCCCGCGAGACACCTGCTTCCCGTGATAAGAGGCCCCCTGCCTCCATGGAGCTTGGAACTCTGGGGCCGGGCTGCGGGTCACTGGGCTAAGTGGCTGGAAACGCGCAGACCCCTCCGTCCCGACCGCCCCACTGCGAAGATCCCCCTGTTCTTCCATCCGTAAGGGGGTCGCCCCTTACGGATGGAAGAACAGGGGGGAGGCCCCCAGGAGATGGCATTTGGCAGAGCCGCAGCTGGCCCGTTTCGGGCCAAGACGCGGGACCCGGCAGGTAGAGGGCAGGCAGCCCCACCAGGAGCCTCCCTCGGGGCAACGGGCCCCACCCTGGACATATCAGGCCTGCTTCACAGGGTCCCTGGGGTCCTGTCCGTGGAACTGGAAGCTCTCCCCGCCACCCAGAGGTCCGTTCCTTTTCCCGTGGACCACACTTGCCAGCGCGTCTCCCACCCCGGCAGAGGCAGAGTGCCAGGGAAGAACTAGGGACCCGGGGCCTGGATGAGGTGCGCGCCCGGGTTCCGCGCCTGGTGGGCAGGGGCCCGGGCGGGCCGGACCCACGCCCAGGGACCCCGTCTCCCGGGGGGACTCGGGCCTGAGACCTGCCTGGGGGGCTAAGAGTCTTTCTTGGCTCCGAAGGCCCCACCCTGCCCCGAGGCGGCAAACGTGCACCCAGACGCATCTACTCTCTAAAGTCTGGGCTGGACTTCCAGAGAAGGGACTGTGTCCACTGGGACCCGGGTCCCACAGAGCTCGAACCCCCCTCCCCGTGAAGGCATCCGCGGCCTGCGGTCCTTGGTGTCCGCAAAAGGCATTCACCTGCGGAGAACCTGGGCCCAGGTGAGCGGGACCAGGCCCCACGGCAGGAGACTAGGGAGGCCACCGGAGCCACGGGGGCCAGGGCTGGGCATTTTCCCGGGTGCTCTCTCGGGTCCCGGGCGCCCTCTCCCGCCCGGGGAGTGCCCACGCCGTCCCTTGACCCCCGCAGGACGCCTGCATCCCGCCATAAGCGGCCCACCTCCTCCATGGAGCACGGACACGGGGGGCCGGGGTGCGAGCAACTGGCCTACGTGGCGGCAAACCCGCAGACCCCTCCGTCCCGTCCCCGCCACTGCGAAGATGCCCCTGTTCTTCCATCCGTAAACGGGTCCCCCTTTACGGATGGAAGAACAGGGGGGAGGCGCCCAGGAGATGGCTTTTGTCCGAGCCGCGGCTGGGTGGTTTTCGGGCCAAGAGGCGGGGCCGCGCAGGCGCAAGCAGGCCCCCCCACCACAAGCATCCCTCCGGGCAACGTGCCCCCCCCCCGCCCCCCCTTGAGATATCAGGCCAGGTTCACAGGGTCCCTGGCCGGGTGTCAGAGTTAACGGATGCCCTCCCTGCCACCCAGAGGACCGTGCGTTTTCCCGTGGACCACACTTCCCAGCAGCCCTCCCACCCCCGCAGAGGCAGAGTGCCAGGGAAGAACTAGGGGCCTGGGGCCGGCAAGAGGGGCCGGCCACGGTTCCGCGCCAGGTGGAGCGGGACCCGGCCGGCGGGCGGGCGGGCGGGCGGGCGGGACCCTCGTCCACGGACCGGTTCTCCCGAGGGGAGTCTGGCCTGTGCCCCGCCTGGGAGGCTAACAGCCTAGCTTCGCCTGCAACGCCCCCACCCTGCCACAAGGCGGCAGACTTGGACCCAGCCGCTTCAACCCTCCAGTCTCTGCTGAACCACCCCAAAATGGAGTGTGACCGCTGCGACCTCAGTCCCCCAGAGCTCGAACCCCCACCTCTGTGAGGGAATGGGCGGCCTCCTGTCCTTGGCGTCCGCAACAGGCATTCACCTGCGGTGAACCTGGGCCTCGGGCGAGCAGGGCCAGGCCCCATGGTAGGAGCCCCGGGGGAGGCAATGGCAGCCTCTGCGGCCAGGCCTCGGGCTCTCCCCGGGGCTCTCTCGGGGCACGGGCACCCTCTCTCGCCTAGAGAGTGCCCACGCCGTCCCTTGACCCCCGCGAGACACCTGCTTCCCGTGATAAGAGGCCCCCTGCCTCCATGGAGCTTGGAACTCTGGGGCCGGGCTGCGGGTCACTGGGCTAAGTGGCTAGAAACGCGCAGACCCCTCCGTCCCGACCGCCCCACTGCGAAGATCCCCCTGTTCTTCCATCCGTAAGGGGGTCGCCCCTTACGGATGGAAGAACAGGGGGGAGGCCCCCAGGAGATGGCATTTGGCAGAGCCGCAGCTGGCCCGTTTCGGGCCAAGACGCGGGACCCGGCAGGTAGAGGGCAGGCAGCCCCACCAGGAGCCTCCCTCGGGGCAACGGGCCCCACCCTGGACATATCAGGCCTGCTTCACAGGGTCCCTGGGGTCCTGTCCGTGGAACTGGAAGCTCTCCCCGCCACCCAGAGGTCCGTCCCTTTTCCCGTGGACCACACTTGCCAGCGCGTCTCCCACCCCGGCAGAGGCAGAGTGCCAGGGAAGAACTAGGGACCCGGGGCCTGGATGAGGTGCGCGCCCCGGTTCCGCGCCTGGTGGGCAGGGGCCCGGGCGGGCCGGACCCACGCCCAGGGACCCCGTCTCCCGGGGGGACTCGGGCCTGAGACCTGCCTGGGGGGCTAAGAGTCTTTCTTGGCTCCGAAGGCCCCACCCTGCCCCGAGGCGGCAAACGTGCACCCAGACGCATCTACTCTCTAAAGTCTGGGCTGGACTTCCAGAGAAGGGACTGTGTCCGCTGGGACCCGGGTCCCACAGAGCTCGAAACCCCCTCCCCGTGAAGGCATCCGCGGCCTGCGGTCCTTGGTGTCCGCAAAAGGCATTCACCTGCGGAGAACCTGGGCCCAGGTGAGCGGGACCAGGCCCCACGGCAGGAGCCTAGGGAGGCCACCGGAGCCACGTGGGCCAGGGCTGGGCATTTTCCCGGGTGCTCTCTCGGGTCCCGGGCCCCCTCTCCCGCCCGGGGAGTGCCCACGCCGTCCCTTGACCCCCGCAGGACGCCTGCATCCCGCCATAAGCGGCCCACCTCCTCCATGGAGCACGGACACGGGGGGCCGGGGTGCGAGCAACTGGCCTACGTGGCGGCAAACCCGCAGACCCCTCCGTCCCGTCCCCGCCACTGCGAAGATCCCCCTGTTCTTCCATCCGTAAAGGGGTCCCCTTTACGGATGGAAGAACAGGGGGGAGGCGCCCAGGAGATGGCTTTTGTCCGAGCCGCGGCTGGGTGGTTTTCGGGCCAAGAGGCGGAGCCGCGCAGGCGCAAGCAGGCCCCCCCACCACAAGCATCCCTCCGGGCAACGTGCCCCCCTCGCCCCCCCTTGAGATATCAGGCCAGGTTCACAGGATCCCTGGGCTGGTGTCAGAGTTAACGGATGCCCTCCCTGCCACCCAGAGGACCGTGCGTTTTCCCGTGGACCACACTTCCCAGCAGCCCTCCCACCCCCGCAGAGGCAGAGTGCCAGGGAAGAACTAGGGGCCTGGGGCCGGCAAGAGGGGCCGGCCACGGTTCCGCGCCAGGTGGAGCGGGTCCCGGCCGGCGGGCGGGCGGGACCCTCGTCCACGGACCGGTTCTCCCGAGGGGAGTCTGGCCTGTGCCCCGCCTGGGAGGCTAACAGCCTAGCTTCGCCTGCAACGCCCCCACCCTGCCACAAGGCGGCAGACTTGGACCCAGCCGCTTCAACCCTCCAGTCTCTGCTGAACCACCCAAAAATGGAGTGTGACCGCTGCGACCTCAGTCCCCCAGAGCTCGAACCCCCACCTCTGTGAGGGAATGGGCGGCCTCCTGTCCTTGGCGTCCGCAACAGGCATTCACCTGCGGTGAACCTGGGCCTCGGGCGAGCAGGGCCAGGCCCCATGGTAGGAGCCCCGGGGGAGGCAATGGCAGCCTCTGCGGCCAGGCCTCGGGCTCTCCCCGGGGCTCTCTCGGGGCACGGGCACCCTCTCTCGCCTAGAGAGTGCCCACGCCGTCCCTTGACCCCCGCGAGACACCTGCTTCCCGTGATAAGAGGCCCCCTGCCTCCATGGAGCTTGGAACTCTGGGGCCGGGCTGCGGGTCACTGGGCTAAGTGGCTAGAAACGCGCAGACCCCTCCGTCCCGACCGCCCCACTGCGAAGATCCCCCTGTTCTTCCATCCGTAAGGGGGTCGCCCCTTACGGATGGAAGAACAGGGGGGAGGCCCCCAGGAGATGGCATTTGGCAGAGCCGCAGCTGGCCCGTTTCGGGCCAAGACGCGGGACCCGGCAGGTAGAGGGCAGGCAGCCCCACCAGGAGCCTCCCTCGGGGCAACGGGCCCCACCCTGGACATATCAGGCCTGCTTCACAGGGTCCCTGGGGTCCTGTCCGTGGAACTGGAAGCTCTCCCCGCCACCCAGAGGTCCGTCCCTTTTCCCGTGGACCACACTTGCCAGCGCGTCTCCCACCCCGGCAGAGGCAGAGTGCCAGGGAAGAACTAGGGACCCGGGGCCTGGATGAGGTGCGCGCCCCGGTTCCGCGCCTGGTGGGCAGGGGCCCGGGCGGGCCGGACCCACGCCCAGGGACCCCGTCTCCCGGGGGGACTCGGGCCTGAGACCTGCATGGGGGGCTAAGAGTCTTTCTTGGCTCCGAAGGCCCCACCCTGCCCCGAGGCGGCAAACGTGCACCCAGACGCATCTACTCTCTAAAGTCTGGGCTGGACTTCCAGAGAAGGGACTGTGTCCGCTGGGACCCGGGTCCCACAGAGCTCGAAACCCCCTCCCCGTGAAGGCATCCGCGGCCTGCGGTCCTTGGTGTCCGCAAAAGGCATTCACCTGCGGAGAACCTGGGCCCAGGTGAGCGGGACCAGGCCCCACGGCAGGAGCCTAGGGAGGCCACCGGAGCCACGTGGGCCAGGGCTGGGCATTTTCCCGGGTGCTCTCTCGGGTCCCGGGCGCCCTCTCCCGCCCGGGGAGTGCCCACGCCGTCCCTTGACCCCCGCAGGACGCCTGCATCCCGCCATAAGCGGCCCACCTCCTCCATGGAGCACGGACACGGGGGGCCGGGGTGCGAGCAACTGGCCTACGTGGCGGCAAACCCGCAGACCCCTCCGTCCCGTCCCCGCCACTGCGAAGATCCCCCTGTTCTTCCATCCGTAAAGGGGTCCCCTTTACGGATGGAAGAACAGGGGGGAGGCGCCCAGGAGATGGCTTTTGTCCGAGCCGCGGCTGGGTGGTTTTCGGGCCAAGAGGCGGAGCCGCGCAGGCGCAAGCAGGCCCCCCCACCACAAGCATCCCTCCGGGCAACGTGCCCCCCTCGCCCCCCCTTGAGATATCAGGCCAGGTTCACAGGATCCCTGGGCTGGTGTCAGAGTTAACGGATGCCCTCCCTGCCACCCAGAGGACCGTGCGTTTTCCCGTGGACCACACTTCCCAGCAGCCCTCCCACCCCCGCAGAGGCAGAGTGCCAGGGAAGAACTAGGGGCCTGGGGCCGGCAAGAGGGGCCGGCCACGGTTCCGCGCCAGGTGGAGCGGGTCCCGGCCGGCGGGCGGGCGGGACCCTCGTCCACGGACCGGTTCTCCCGAGGGGAGTCTGGCCTGTGCCCGGCCTGGGAGGCTAACAGCCTAGCTTCGCCTGCAACGCCCCCACCCTGCCACAAGGCGGCAGACTTGGACCCAGCCGCTTCAACCCTCCAGTCTCTGCTGAACCACCCAAAAATGGAGTGTGACCGCTGCGACCTCAGTCCCCCAGAGCTCGAACCCCCACCTCTGTGAGGGAATGGGCGGCCTCCTGTCCTTGGCGTCCGCAACAGGCATTCACCTGCGGTGAACCTGGGCCTCGGGCGAGCAGGGCCAGGCCCCATGGTAGGAGCCCCGGGGGAGGCAATGGCAGCCTCTGCGGCCAGGCCTCGGGCTCTCCCCGGGGCTCTCTCGGGGCACGGGCACCCTCTCTCGCCTAGAGAGTGCCCACGCCGTCCCTTGACCCCCGCGAGACACCTGCTTCCCGTGATAAGAGGCCCCCTGCCTCCATGGAGCTTGGAAATCTGGGGCCGGGCTGCGGGTCACGGGCTAAGTGGCTGGAAACGCGCAGACCCCTCCGTCCCGACCGCCCCACTGCGAAGATCCCCCTGTTCTTCCATCCGTAAGGGGGTCGCCCCTTACGGATGGAAGAACAGGGGGGAGGCCCCCAGGAGATGGCATTTGGCAGAGCCGCAGCTGGCCCGTTTCGGGCCAAGACGCGGGACCCGGCAGGTAGAGGGCAGGCAGCCCCACCAGGAGCCTCCCTCGGGGCAACGGGCCCCACCCTGGACATATCAGGCCTGCTTCACAGGGTCCCTGGGGTCCTGTCCGTGGAACTGGAAGCTCTCCCCGCCACCCAGAGGTCCGTTCCTTTTCCCGTGGACCACACTTGCCAGCGCGTCTCCCACCCCGGCAGAGGCAGAGTGCCAGGGAAGAACTAGGGACCCGGGGCCTGGATGAGGTGCGCGCCCGGGTTCCGCGCCTGGTGGGCAGGGGCCCGGGCGGGCCGGACCCACGCCCAGGGACCCCGACTCCCGGGGGGACTCGGGCCTGAGACCTGCCTGGGGGGCTAAGAGTCTTTCTTGGCTCCGAAGGCCCCACCCTGCCCCGAGGCGGCAAACGTGCACCCAGACGCATCTACTCTCTAAAGTCTGGGCTGGACTTCCAGAGAAGGGACTGTGTCCGCTGGGACCCGGGTCCCACAGAGCTCGAACCCCGCTCCCCGTGAAGGCATCCGCGGCCTGCGGTCCTTGGTGTCCGCAAAAGGCATTCACCTGCGGAGAACCTGGGCCCAGGTGAGCGGGACCAGGCCCCACGGCAGGAGCCTAGGGAGGCCACCGGAGCCACGGGGGCCAGGGCTGGGCATTTTCCCGGGTGCTCTCTCGGGTCCCGGGCGCCCTCTCCCGCCCGGGGAGTGCCCACGCCGTCCCTTGACCCCCGCAGGACGCCTGCATCCCGCCATAAGCGGCCCACCTCCACCATGGAGCACGGACACGGGGGGCCGGGGTGCGAGCAACTGGCCTACGTGGCGGCAAACCCGCAGACCCCTCCGTCCCGTCCCCGCCACTGCGAAGATCCCCCTGTTCTTCCATCCGTAAAGGGGTCCCCCTTTACGGATGGAAGAACAGGGGGGAGGCGCCCAGGAGATGGCTTTTGTCCGAGCCGCGGCTGGGTGGTTTTCGGGCCAAGAGGCGGGGCCGCGCAGGCGCAAGCAGGCCCCCCCACCACAAGCATCCCTCCGGGCAACGTGCCCCCCCCGCCCCCCCTTGAGATATCAGGCCAGGTTCACAGGATCCCTGGGCTGGTGTCAGAGTTAACGGATGCCCTCCCTGCCACCCAGAGGACCGTGCGTTTTCCCGTGGACCACACTTCCCAGCAGCCCTCCCACCCCCGCAGAGGCAGAGTGCCAGGGAAGAACTAGGGGCCTGGGGCCGGCAAGAGGGGCCGGCCACGGTTCCGCGCCAGGTGGAGCGGGTCCCGGCCGGCGGGCGGGCGGGCGGGCGGGCGGGCGGGACCCTCGTCCACGGACCGGTTCTCCCGAGGGGAGTCTGGCCTGTGCCCGGCCTGGGAGGCTAACAGCCTAGCTTCGCCTGCAACGCCCCCACCCTGCCACAAGGCGGCAGACTTGGACCCAGCCGCTTCAACCCTCCAGTCTCTGCTGAACCACCCAAAAATGGAGTGTGACCGCTGCGACCTCAGTCCCCCAGAGCTCGAACCCCCACCTCTGTGAGGGAATGGGCGGCCTCCTGTCCTTGGCGTCCGCAACAGGCATTCACCTGCGGTGAACCTGGGCCTCGGGCGAGCAGGGCCAGGCCCCATGGTAGGAGCCCCGGGGGAGGCAATGGCAGCCTCTGCGGCCAGGCCTCGGGCTCTCCCCGGGGCTCTCTCGGGGCACGGGCACCCTCTCTCGCCTAGAGAGTGCCCACGCCGTCCCTTGACCCCCGCGAGACACCTGCTTCCCGTGATAAGAGGCCCCCTGCCTCCATGGAGCTTGGAACTCTGGGGCCGGGCTGCGGGTCACTGGGCTAAGTGGCTGGAAACGCGCAGACCCCTCCGTCCCGACCGCCCCACTGCGAAGATCCCCCTGTTCTTCCATCCGTAAGGGGGTCGCCCCTTACGGATGGAAGAACAGGGGGGAGGCCCCCAGGAGATGGCATTTGGCAGAGCCGCAGCTGGCCCGTTTCGGGCCAAGACGCGGGACCCGGCAGGTAGAGGGCAGGCAGCCCCACCAGGAGCCTCCCTCGGGGCAACGGGCCCCACCCTGGACATATCAGGCCTGCTTCACAGGGTCCCTGGGGTCCTGTCCGTGGAACTGGAAGCTCTCCCCGCCACCCAGAGGTCCGTTCCTTTTCCCGTGGACCACACTTGCCAGCGCGTCTCCCACCCCGGCAGAGGCAGAGTGCCAGGGAAGAACTAGGGACCCGGGGCCTGGATGAGGTGCGCGCCCGGGTTCCGCGCCTGGTGGGCAGGGGCCCGGGCGGGCCGGACCCACGCCCAGGGACCCCGTCTCCCGGGGGGACTCGGGCCTGAGACCTGCCTGGGGGGCTAAGAGTCTTTCTTGGCTCCGAAGGCCCCACCCTGCCCCGAGGCGGCAAACGTGCACCCAGACGCATCTACTCTCTAAAGTCTGGGCTGGACTTCCAGAGAAGGGACTGTGTCCGCTGGGACCCGGGTCCCACAGAGCTCGAAACCCTCTCCCCGTGAAGGCATCCGCGGCCTGTGGTCCTTGGTGTCCGCAAAAGGCATTCACCTGCGGAGAACCTGGGCCCAGGTGAGCGGGACCAGGCCCCACGGCAGGAGCCTAGGGAGGCCACCGGAGCCACGGGGGCCAGGGCTGGGCATTTTCCCGGGTGCTCTCTCGGGTCCCGGGCGCCCTCTCCCGCCCGGGGAGTGCCCACGCCGTCCCTTGACCCCCGCAGGACGCCTGCATCCCGCCATAAGCGGCCCACCTCCTCCATGGAGCACGGACACGGGGGGCCGGGGTGCGAGCAACTGGCCTACGTGGCGGCAAACCCGCAGACCCCTCCGTCCCGTCCCCGCCACTGCGAAGATCCCCCTGTTCTTCCATCCGTAAAGGGGTCCCCCTTTACGGATGGAAGAACAGGGGGGAGGCGCCCAGGAGATGGCTTTTGTCCGAGCCGCGGCTGGGTGGTTTTCGGGCCAAGAGGCGGGGCCGCGCAGGCGCAAGCAGGCCCCCCCACCACAGGCATCCCTCCGGGCAACGTACCCCCCCCCGCCCCCCCTTGAGATATCAGGCCAGGTTCACAGGGTCCCTGGGCTGGTGTCAGAGTTAACGGATGCCCTCCCTGCCACCCAGAGGACCGTGCGTTTTCCCGTGGACCACACTTCCCAGCAGCCCTCCCACCCCCGCAGAGGCAGAGTGCCAGGGAAGAACTAGGGGCCTGGGGCCGGCAAGAGGGGCCGGCCACGGTTCCGCGCCAGGTGGAGCGGGTCCCGGCCGGCGGGCGGGCGGGCGGGCGGGCGGGCGGGACCCTCGTCCACGGACCGGTTCTCCCGAGGGGAGTCTGGCCTGTGCCCCGCCTGGGAGGCTAACAGCCTAGCTTCGCCTGCAACGCCCCCACCCTGCCACAAGGCGGCAGACTTGGACCCAGCCGCTTCAACCCTCCAGTCTCTGCTGAACCACCCAAAAATGGAGTGTGACCGCTGCGACCTCAGTCCCCCAGAGCTCGAACCCCCACCTCTGTGAGGGAATGGGCGGCCTCCTGTCCTTGGCGTCCGCAACAGGCATTCACCTGCGGTGAACCTGGGCCTCGGGCGAGCAGGGCCAGGCCCCATGGTAGGAGCCCCGGGGGAGGCAATGGCAGCCTCTGCGGCCAGGCCTCGGGCTCTCCCCGGGGCTCTCTCGGGGCACGGGCACCCTCTCTCGCCTAGAGAGTGCCCACGCCGTCCCTTGACCCCCGCGAGACACCTGCTTCCCGTGATAAGAGGCCCCCTGCCTCCATGGAGCTTGGAACTCTGGGGCCGGGCTGCGGGTCACTGGGCTAAGTGGCTGGAAACGCGCAGACCCCTCCGTCCCGACCGCCCCACTGCGAAGATCCCCCTGTTCTTCCATCCGTAAGGGGGTCGCCCCTTACGGATGGAAGAACAGGGGGGAGGCCCCCAGGAGATGGCATTTGGCAGAGCCGCAGCTGGCCCGTTTCGGGCCAAGACGCGGGACCCGGCAGGTAGAGGGCAGGCAGCCCCACCAGGAGCCTCCCTCGGGGCAACGGGCCCCACCCTGGACATATCAGGCCTGCTTCACAGGGTCCCTGGGGTCCTGTCCGTGGAACTGGAAGCTCTCCCCGCCACCCAGAGGTCCGTTCCTTTTCCCGTGGACCACACTTGCCAGCGCGTCTCCCACCCCGGCAGAGGCAGAGTGCCAGGGAAGAACTAGGGACCCGGGGCCTGGATGAGGTGCGCGCCCGGGTTCCGCGCCTGGTGGGCAGGGGCCCGGGCGGGCCGGACCCACGCCCAGGGACCCCGTCTCCCGGGGGGACTCGGGCCTGAGACCTGCCTGGGGGGCTAAGAGTCTTTCTTGGCTCCGAAGGCCCCACCCTGCCCCGAGGCGGCAAACGTGCACCCAGACGCATCTACTCTCTAAAGTCTGGGCTGGACTTCCAGAGAAGGGACTGTGTCCACTGGGACCCGGGTCCCACAGAGCTCGAACCCCCCTCCCCGTGAAGGCATCCGCGGCCTGCGGTCCTTGGTGTCCGCAAAAGGCATTCACCTGCGGAGAACCTGGGCCCAGGTGAGCGGGACCAGGCCCCACGGCAGGAGCCTAGGGAGGCCACCGGAGCCACGGGGGCCAGGGCTGGGCATTTTCCCGGGTGCTCTCTCGGGTCCCGGGCGCCCTCTCCCGCCCGGGGAGTGCCCACGCCGTCCCTTGACCCCCGCAGGACGCCTGCATCCCGCCATAAGCGGCCCACCTCCTCCATGGAGCACGGACACGGGGGGCCGGGGTGCGAGCAACTGGCCTACGTGGCGGCAAACCCGCAGACCCCTCCGTCCCGTCCCCGCCACTGCGAAGATGCCCCTGTTCTTCCATCCGTAAACGGGTCCCCCTTTACGGATGGAAGAACAGGGGGGAGGCGCCCAGGAGATGGCTTTTGTCCGAGCCGCGGCTGGGTGGTTTTCGGGCCAAGAGGCGGGGCCGCGCAGGCGCAAGCAGGCCCCCCCACCACAAGCATCCCTCCGGGCAACGTGCCCCCCCCCCCGCCCCCCCTTGAGATATCAGGCCAGGTTCACAGGGTCCCTGGCCTGGTGTCAGAGTTAACGGATGCCCTCCCTGCCACCCAGAGGACCGTGCGTTTTCCCGTGGACCACACTTCCCAGCAGCCCTCCCACCCCCGCAGAGGCAGAGTGCCAGGGAAGAACTAGGGGCCTGGGGCCGGCAAGAGGGGCCGGCCACGGTTCCGCGCCAGGTGGAGCGGGTCCCGGCCGGCGGGCGGGCGGGCGGGCGGGCGGGACCCTCGTCCACGGACCGGTTCTCCCGAGGGGAGTCTGGCCTGTGCCCCGCCTGGGAGGCTAACAGCCTAGCTTCGCCTGCAACGCCCCCACCCTGCCACAAGGCGGCAGACTTGGACCCAGCCGCTTCAACCCTCCAGTCTCTGCTGAACCACCCCAAAATGGAGTGTGACCGCTGCGACCTCAGTCCCCCAGAGCTCGAACCCCCACCTCTGTGAGGGAATGGGCGGCCTCCTGTCCTTGGCGTCCGCAACAGGCATTCACCTGCGGTGAACCTGGGCCTCGGGCGAGCAGGGCCAGGCCCCATGGTAGGAGCCCCGGGGGAGGCAATGGCAGCCTCTGCGGCCAGGCCTCGGGCTCTCCCCGGGGCTCTCTCGGGGCACGGGCACCCTCTCTCGCCTAGAGAGTGCCCACGCCGTCCCTTGACCCCCGCGAGACACCTGCTTCCCGTGATAAGAGGCCCCCTGCCTCCATGGAGCTTGGAACTCTGGGGCCGGGCTGCGGGTCACTGGGCTAAGTGGCTGGAAACGCGCAGACCCCTCCGTCCCGACCGCCCCACTGCGAAGATCCCCCTGTTCTTCCATCCGTAAGGGGGTCGCCCCTTACGGATGGAAGAACAGGGGGGAGGCCCCCAGGAGATGGCATTTGGCAGAGCCGCAGCTGGCCCGTTTCGGGCCAAGACGCGGGACCCGGCAGGTAGAGGGCAGGCAGCCCCACCAGGAGCCTCCCTCGGGGCAACGGGCCCCACCCTGGACATATCAGGCCTGCTTCACAGGGTCCCTGGGGTCCTGTCCGTGGAACTGGAAGCTCTCCCCGCCACCCAGAGGTCCGTTCCTTTTCCCGTGGACCACACTTGCCAGCGCGTCTCCCACCCCGGCAGAGGCAGAGTGCCAGGGAAGAACTAGGGACCCGGGGCCTGGATGAGGTGCGCGCCCGGGTTCCGCGCCTGGTGGGCAGGGGCCCGGGCGGGCCGGACCCACGCCCAGGGACCCCGTCTCCCGGGGGGCCTCGGGCCTGAGACCTGCCTGGGGGGCTAAGAGTCTTTCTTGGCTCCGAAGGCCCCACCCTGCCCCGAGGCGGCAAACGTGCACCCAGACGCATCTACTCTCTAAAGTCTGGGCTGGACTTCCAGAGAAGGGACTGTGTCCGCTGGGACTCGGGTCCCACAGAGCTCGAAACCCCCTCCCCGTGAAGGCATCCGCGGCCTGCGGTCCTTGGTGTCCGCAAAAGGCATTCACCTGCGGAGAACCTGGGCCCAGGTGAGCGGGACCAGGCCCCACGGCAGGAGCCTAGGGAGGCCACCGGAGCCACGGGGGCCAGGGCTGGGCATTTTCCCGGGTGCTCTCTCGGGTCCCGGGCGCCCTCTCCCGCCCGGGGAGTGCCCACGCCGTCCCTTGACCCCCGCAGGACGCCTGCATCCCGCCATAAGCGGCCCACCTCCTCCATGGAGCACGGACACGGGGGGCCGGGGTGCGAGCAACTGGCCTACGTGGCGGCAAACCCGCAGACCCCTCCGTCCCGTCCCCGCCACTGCGAAGATCCCCCTGTTCTTCCATCCGTAAAGGGGTCCCCCTTTACGGATGGAAGAACAGGGGGGAGGCGCCCAGGAGATGGCTTTTGTCCGAGCCGCGGCTGGGTGGTTTTCGGGCCAAGAGGCGGAGCCGCGCAGGCGCAAGCAGGCCCCCCCACCACAAGCATCCCTCCGGGCAACGTGCCCCCCCCGCCCCCCCTTGAGATATCAGGCCAGGTTCACAGGGTCCCTGGCCTGGTGTCAGAGTTAACGGATGCCCTCCCTGCCACCCAGAGGACCGTGCGTTTTCCCGTGGACCACACTTCCCAGCAGCCCTCCCACCCCCGCAGAGGCAGAGTGCCAGGGAAGAACTAGGGGCCTGGGGCCGGCAAGAGGGGCCGGCCACGGTTCCGCGCCAGGTGGAGCGGGTCCCGGCCGGCGGGCGGGCGGGCGGGCGGGCGGGCGGGACCCTCGTCCACGGACCGGTTCTCCCGAGGGGAGTCTGGCCTGTGCCCCGCCTGGGAGGCTAACAGCCTAGCTTCGCCTGCAACGCCCCCACCCTGCCACAAGGCGGCAGACTTGGACCCAGCCGCTTCAACCCTCCAGTCTCTGCTGAACCACCCAAAAATGGAGTGTGACCGCTGCGACCTCAGTCCCCCAGAGCTCGAACCCCCACCTCTGTGAGGGAATGGGCGGCCTCCTGTCCTTGGCGTCCGCAACAGGCATTCACCTGCGGTGAACCTGGGCCTCGGGCGAGCAGGGCCAGGCCCCATGGTAGGAGCCCCGGGGGAGGCAATGGCAGCCTCTGCGGCCAGGCCTCGGGCTCTCCCCGGGGCTCTCTCGGGGCACGGGCACCCTCTCTCGCCTAGAGAGTGCCCACGCCGTCCCTTGACCCCCGCGAGACACCTGCTTCCCGTGATAAGAGGCCCCCTGCCTCCATGGAGCTTGGAAATCTGGGGCCGGGCTGCGGGTCACGGGCTAAGTGGCTGGAAACGCGCAGACCCCTCCGTCCCGACCGCCCCACTGCGAAGATCCCCCTGTTCTTCCATCCGTAAGGGGGTCGCCCCTTACGGATGGAAGAACAGGGGGGAGGCCCCCAGGAGATGGCATTTGGCAGAGCCGCAGCTGGCCCGTTTCGGGCCAAGACGCGGGACCCGGCAGGTAGAGGGCAGGCAGCCCCACCAGGAGCCTCCCTCGGGGCAACGGGCCCCACCCTGGACATATCAGGCCTGCTTCACAGGGTCCCTGGGGTCCTGTCCGTGGAACTGGAAGCTCTCCCCGCCACCCAGAGGTCCGTTCCTTTTCCCGTGGACCACACTTGCCAGCGCGTCTCCCACCCCGGCAGAGGCAGAGTGCCAGGGAAGAACTAGGGACCCGGGGCCTGGATGAGGTGCGCGCCCGGGTTCCGCGCCTGGTGGGCAGGGGCCCGGGCGGGCCGGACCCACGCCCAGGGACCCCGACTCCCGGGGGGACTCGGGCCTGAGACCTGCCTGGGGGGCTAAGAGTCTTTCTTGGCTCCGAAGGCCCCACCCTGCCCCGAGGCGGCAAACGTGCACCCAGACGCATCTACTCTCTAAAGTCTGGGCTGGACTTCCAGAGAAGGGACTGTGTCCGCTGGGACCCGGGTCCCACAGAGCTCGAAACCCTCTCCCCGTGAAGGCATCCGCGGCCTGTGGTCCTTGGTGTCCGCAAAAGGCATTCACCTGCGGAGAACCTGGGCCCAGGTGAGCGGGACCAGGCCCCACGGCAGGAGCCTAGGGAGGCCACCGGAGCCACGGGGACCAGGGCTGGGCATTTTCCCGGGTGCTCTCTCGGGTCCCGGGCGCCCTCTCCCGCCCGGGGAGTGCCCACGCCGTCCCTTGACCCCCGCAGGACGCCTGCATCCCGCCATAAGCGGCCCACCTCCTCCATGGAGCACGGACACGGGGGGCCGGGGTGCGAGCAACTGGCCTACGTGGCGGCAAACCCGCAGACCCCTCCGTCCCGTCCCCGCCACTGCGAAGATCCCCCTGTTCTTCCATCCGTAAAGGGGTCCCCCTTTACGGATGGAAGAACAGGGGGGAGGCGCCCAGGAGATGGCTTTTGTCCGAGCCGCGGCTGGGTGGTTTTCGGGCCAAGAGGCGGGGCCGCGCAGGCGCAAGCAGGCCCCCCCACCACAGGCATCCCTCCGGGCAACGTACCCCCCCCCCGCCCCCCCTTGAGATATCAGGCCAGGTTCACAGGGTCCCTGGGCTGGTGTCAGAGTTAACGGATGCCCTCCCTGCCACCCAGAGGACCGTGCGTTTTCCCGTGGACCACACTTCCCAGCAGCCCTCCCACCCCCGCAGAGGCAGAGTGCCAGGGAAGAACTAGGGGCCTGGGGCCGGCAAGAGGGGCCGGCCACGGTTCCGCGCCAGGTGGAGCGGGTCCCGGCCGGCGGGCGGGCGGGCGGGCGGGCGGGACCCTCGTCCACGGACCGGTTCTCCCGAGGGGAGTCTGGCCTGTGCCCCGCCTGGGAGGCTAACAGCCTAGCTTCGCCTGCAACGCCCCCACCCTGCCACAAGGCGGCAGACTTGGACCCAGCCGCTTCAACCCTCCAGTCTCTGCTGAACCACCCAAAAATGGAGTGTGACCGCTGCGACCTCAGTCCCCCAGAGCTCGAACCCCCACCTCTGTGAGGGAATGGGCGGCCTCCTGTCCTTGGCGTCCGCAACAGGCATTCACCTGCGGTGAACCTGGGCCTCGGGCAAGCAGGGCCAGGCCCCATGGTAGGAGCCCCGGGGGAGGCAATGGCAGCCTCTGCGGCCAGGCCTCGGGCTCTCCCCGGGGCTCTCTCGGGGCACGGGCACCCTCTCGCCTAGAGAGTGCCCACGCCGTCCCTTGACCCCCGCGAGACACCTGCTTCCCGTGATAAGAGGCCCCCTGCCTCCATGGAGCTTGGAAATCTGGGGCCGGGCTGCGGGTCACTGGGCTAAGTGGCTGGAAACGCGCAGACCCCTCCGTCCCGACCGCCCCACTGCGAAGATCCCCCTGTTCTTCCATCCGTAAGGGGGTCACCCCTTACGGATGGAAGAACAGGGGTAGGCCCCCAGGAGATGGCATGTGGCAGAGCCGCAGCTGGCCCGTTTCGGGCCAAGACGCGGGACCCGGCAGGTAGAGGGCAGGCAGCCCCACCAGGAGCCTCCCTCGGGGCAACGGGCCCCACCCTGGACATATCAGGCCTGCTTCACAGGGTCCCTGGGGTCCTGTCCGTGGAACTGGAAGCTCTCCCCGCCACCCAGAGGTCCGTTCCTTTTCCCGTGGACCACACTTGCCAGCGCGTCTCCCACCCCGGCAGAGGCAGAGTGCCAGGGAAGAACTAGGGACCCGGGGCCTGGATGAGGTGCGCGCCCGGGTTCCGCGCCTGGTGGGCAGGGGCCCGGGCGGGCCGGACCCACGCCCAGGGACCCCGACTCCCGGGGGGACTCGGGCCTGAGACCTGCCTGGGGGGCTAAGAGTCTTTCTTGGCTCCGAAGGCCCCACCCTGCCCCGAGGCGGCAAACGTGCACCCAGACGCATCTACTCTCTAAAGTCTGGGCTGGACTTCCAGAGAAGGGACTGTGTCCGCTGGGACCCGGGTCCCACAGAGCTCGAACCCCCCTCCCCGTGAAGGCATCCGCGGCCTGCGGTCCTTGGTGTCCGCAAAAGGCATTCACCTGCGGAGAACCTGGGCCCAGGTGAGCGGGACCAGGCCCCACGGCAGGAGCCTAGGGAGGCCACCGGAGCCACGGGGGCCAGGGCTGGGCATTTTCCCGGGTGCTCTCTCGGGTCCCGGGCGCCCTCTCCCGCCCGGGGAGTGCCCACGCCGTCCCTTGACCCCCGCAGGACGCCTGCATCCCGCCATAAGCGGCCCACCTCCTCCATGGAGCACGGACACGGGGGGCCGGGGTGCGAGCAACTGGCCTACGTGGCGGCAAACCCGCAGACCCCTCCGTCCCGTCCCCGCCACTGCGAAGATGCCCCTGTTCTTCCATCCGTAAACGGGTCCCCCTTTACGGATGGAAGAACAGGGGGGAGGCGCCCAGGAGATGGCTTTTGTCCGAGCCGCGGCTGGGTGGTTTTCGGGCCAAGAGGCGGGGCCGCGCAGGCGCAAGCAGGCCCCCCCACCACAAGCATCCCTCCGGGCAACGTGCCCCCCCCCCGCCCCCCCTTGAGATATCAGGCCAGGTTCACAGGGTCCCTGGCCTGGTGTCAGAGTTAACGGATGCCCTCCCTGCCACCCAGAGGACCGTGCGTTTTCCCGTGGACCACACTTCCCAGCAGCCCTCCCACCCCCGCAGAGGCAGAGTGCCAGGGAAGAACTAGGGGCCTGGGGCCGGCAAGAGGGGCCGGCCACGGTTCCGCGCCAGGTGGAGCGGGTCCCGGCCGGCGGGCGGGCGGGCGGGCGGGCGGGACCCTCGTCCACGGACCGGTTCTCCCGAGGGGAGTCTGGCCTGTGCCCCGCCTGGGAGGCTAACAGCCTAGCTTCGCCTGCAACGCCCCCACCCTGCCACAAGGCGGCAGACTTGGACCCAGCCGCTTCAACCCTCCAGTCTCTGCTGAACCACCCAAAAATGGAGTGTGACCGCTGCGACCTCAGTCCCCCAGAGCTCGAACCCCCACCTCTGTGAGGGAATGGGCGGCCTCCTGTCCTTGGCGTCCGCAACAGGCATTCACCTGCGGTGAACCTGGGCCTCGGGCGAGCAGGGCCAGGCCCCATGGTAGGAGCCCCGGGGGAGGCAATGGCAGCCTCTGCGGCCAGGCCTCGGGCTCTCCCCGGGGCTCTCTCGGGGCACGGGCACCCTCTCTCGCCTAGAGAGTGCCTACGCCGTCCCTTGACCCCCGCGAGACACCTGCTTCCCGTGATAAGAGGCCCCCTGCCTCCATGGAGCTTGGAACTCTGGGGCCGGGCTGCGGGTCACTGGGCTAAGGGGCTGGAAACGCGCAGACCCCTCCGTCCCGACCGCCCCACTGCGAAGATCCCCCTGTTCTTCCATCCGTAAGGGGGTCGCCCCTTACGGATGGAAGAACAGGGGGGAGGCCCCCAGGAGATGGCATTTGGCAGAGCCGCAGCTGGCCCGTTTCGGGCCAAGACGCAGGACCCGGCAGGTAGAGGGCAGGCAGCCCCACCAGGAGCCTCCCTCGGGGCAACGGGCCCCACCCTGGACATATCAGGCCTGCTTCACAGGGTCCCTGGGGTCCTGTCCGTGGAACTGGAAGCTCTCCCCGCCACCCAGAGGTCCGTTCCTTTTCCCGTGGACCACACTTGCCAGCGCGTCTCCCACCCCGCAGGCGCAGAGTGCCAGGGAAGAACTAGGGACCCGGGGCCTGGATGAGGTGCGCGCCCGGGTTCCGCGCCTGGTGGGCAGGGGCCCGGGCGGGCCGGACCCACGCCCAGGGACCCCGTCTCCCGGGGGGACTCGGGCCTGAGACGTGCCTGGGGGGCTAAGAGTCTTTCTTGGCTCCGAAGGCCCCACCCTGCCCCGAGGCGGCAAACGTGCACCCAGACGCATCTACTCTCTAAAGTCTGGGCTGGACTTCCAGAGAAGGGACTGTGTCCGCTGGGACCCGGGTCCCACAGAGCTCGAACGCCCCTCCCCGTGAAGGCATCCGCGGCCTGCGGTCCTTGGTGTCCGCAAAAGGCATTCACCTGCGGAGAACCTGGGCCCAGGTGAGCGGGACCAGGCCCCACGGCAGGAGCCTAGGGAGGCCACCGGAGCCACGGGGGCCAGGGCTGGGCATTTTCCCGGGTGCTCTCTCGGGTCCCGGGCGCCCTCTCCCGCCCGGGGAGTGCCCACGCCGTCCCTTGACCCCCGCAGGACGCCTGCATCCCGCCATAAGCGGCCCACCTCCTCCATGGAGCACGGACACGGGGTTCCGGGGTGCGAGCAACTGGCCTACGTGGCGGCAAACCCGCAGACCCCTCCGTCCCGTCCCCGCCACTGCGAAGATCCCCCTGTTCTTCCATCCGTAAAGGGGTCCCCCTTTACGGATGGAAGAACAGGGGGGAGGCGCCCAGGAGATGGCTTTTGTCCGAGCCGCGGCTGGGTGGTTTTCGGGCCAAGAGGCGGGGCCGCGCAGGCGCAAGCAGGCCCCCCCACCACAAGCATCCCTCCGGGCAACGTGCCCCCCCCCCCCGCCCCACCTTGAGATATCAGGCCAGGTTCACAGGGTCCCTGGCCTGGTGTCAGAGTTAACGGATGCCCTCCCTGCCACCCAGAGGACCGTGCGTTTTCCCGTGGACCACACTTCCCAGCAGCCCTCCCACCCCCGCAGAGGCAGAGTGCCAGGGAAGAACTAGGGGCCTGGGGCCGGCAAGAGGGGCCGGCCACGGTTCCGCGCCAGGTGGAGCGGGTCCCGGCCGGCGGGCGGGCGGGCGGGCGGGCGGGACCCTCGTCCACGGACCGGTTCTCCCGAGGGGAGTCTGGCCTGTGCCCCGCCTGGGAGGCTAACAGCCTAGCTTCGCCTGCAACGCCCGCACCCTGCCACAAGGCGGCAGACTTGGACCCAGCCTATTCAACCCTCCAGTCTCTGCTGAACCACCCAAAAATGGAGTGTGACCGCTGCGACCTCAGTCCCCCAGAGATCGAACCCCCACCTCTGTGAGGGAATGGGCGGCCTCCTGTCCTTGGCGTCCGCAACAGGCATTCACCTGCTGTGAACCTGGGCCTCGGGCGAGCAGGGCCAGGCCCCATGGTAGGAGACCCGGGGGAGGCAATGGCAGCCTCTGCGGCCAGGCCTCGGGCTCTCCCCGGGGCTCTCTCGGGGCACGGGCACCCAATCTCGCCTAGAGAGTGCCCACGCCGTCCCTTGACCCCCGCGAGACACCTGCTTCCCGTGATAAGAGGCCCCCTGCCTCCATGGAGCTTGGAACTCTGGGGCCGGGCTGCGGGTCACTGGGCTAAGGGGCTGGAAACGCGCAGACCCCTCCGTCCCGACCGCCCCACTGCGAAGATCCCCCTGTTCTTCCATCCGTAAGGGGGTCGCCCCTTACGGATGGAAGAACAGGGGGGAGGCCCCCAGGAGATGGCATGTGGCAGAGCCGCAGCTGGCCCGTTTCGGGCCAAGACGCGGGACCCGGCAGGTAGAGGGCAGGCAGCCCCACCAGGAGCCTCCCTCGGGGCAACGGGCCCCACCCTGGACATATCAGGCCTGCTTCACAGGGTCCCTGGGGTCCTGTCCGTGGAACTGGAAGCTCTCCCCGCCACCCAGAGGTCCGTCCCTTTTCCCGTGGACCACACTTGCCAGCGCGTCTCCCACCCCGGCAGAGGCAGAGTGCCAGGGAAGAACTAGGGACCCGGGGCCTGGATGAGGTGCGCGCCCGGGTTCCGCGCCTGGTGGGCAGGGGCCCGGGCGGGCCGGACCCACGCCCAGGGACCCCGTCTCCCGGGGGGACTCGGGCCTGAGACCTGCCTGGGGGGCTAAGAGTCTTTCTTGGCTCCGAAGGCCCCACCCTGCCCCGAGGCGGCAAACGTGCACCCAGACGCATCTACTCTCTAAAGTCTGGGCTGGACTTCCAGAGAAGGGACTGTGTCCGCTGGGACCCGGGTCCCACAGAGCTCGAAACCCCCTCCCCGTGAAGGCATCCGCGGCCTGCGGTCCTTGGTGTCCGCAAAAGGCATTCACCTGCGGAGAACCTGGGCCCAGGTGAGCGGGACCAGGCCCCACGGCAGGAGCCTAGGGAGGCCACCGGAGCCACGGGGGCCAGGGCTGGGCATTTTCCCGGGTGCTCTCTCGGGTCCCGGGCGCCCTCTCCCGCCCGGGGAGTGCCCACGCCGTCCCTTGACCCCCGCAGGACGCCTGCATCCCGCCATAAGCGGCCCACCTCCTCCATGGAGCACGGACACGGGGGGCCGGGGTGCGAGCAACTGGCCTACGTGGCTGCAAACCCGCAGACCCCTCCGTCCCGTCCCCGCCACTGCGAAGATCCCCCTGTTCTTCCATCCGTAAAGGGGTCCCCCTTTACGGATGGAAGAACAGGGGGGAGGCGCCCAGGAGATGGCTTTTGTCCGAGCCGCGGCTGGGTGGTTATCGGGCCAAGAGGCGGGGCCGCGCAGGCGCAAGCAGGCCCCCCCACCACAAGCATCCCTCTGGGCAACGTGCCCCCCCCCCCGCCCCCCCTTGAGATATCAGGCCGGGTTCACAGGGTCCCTGGGCTGGTGTCAGAGTTAACGGATGCCCTCCCTGCCACCCAGAGGACCGTGCGTTTTCCCGTGGACCACACTTCCCAGCAGCCCTCCCACCCCCGCAGAGGCAGAGTGCCAGGGAAGAACTAGGGGCCTGGGGCCGGCAAGAGGGTCCGGCCACGGTTCCGCGCCAGGTGGAGCGGGTCCCGGCCGGCGGGCGGGCGGGCGGGCGGGCGGGACCCTCGTCCACGGACCGGTTCTCCCGAGGGGAGTCTGGCCTGTGCCCCGCCTGGGAGGCTAACAGCCTAGCTTCGCCTGCAACGCCCGCACCCTGCCACAAGGCGGCAGACTTGGACCCAGCCTATTCAACCCTCCAGTCTCTGCTGAACCACCCAAAAATGGAGTGTGACCGCTGCGACCTCAGTCCCCCAGAGATCGAACCCCCACCTCTGTGAGGGAATGGGCGGCCTCCTGTCCTTGGCGTCCGCAACAGGCATTCACCTGCTGTGAACCTGGGCCTCGGGCGAGCAGGGCCAGGCCCCATGGTAGGAGACCCGGGGGAGGCAATGGCAGCCTCTGCGGCCAGGCCTCGGGCTCTCCCCGGGGCTCTCTCGGGGCACGGGCACCCAATCTCGCCTAGAGAGTGCCCACGCCGTCCCTTGACCCCCGCGAGACACCTGCTTCCCGTGATAAGAGGCCCCCTGCCTCCATGGAGCTTGGAACTCTGGGGCCGGGCTGCGGGTCACTGGGCTAAGGGGCTGGAAACGCGCAGACCCCTCCGTCCCGACCGCCCCACTGCGAAGATCCCCCTGTTCTTCCATCCGTAAGGGGGTCGCCCCTTACGGATGGAAGAACAGGGGGGAGGCCCCCAGGAGATGGCATGTGGCAGAGCCGCAGCTGGCCCGTTTCGGGCCAAGACGCGGGACCCGGCAGGTAGAGGGCAGGCAGCCCCACCAGGAGCCTCCCTCGGGGCAACGGGCCCCACCCTGGACATATCAGGCCTGCTTCACAGGGTCCCTGGGGTCCTGTCCGTGGAACTGGAAGCTCTCCCCGCCACCCAGAGGTCCGTCCCTTTTCCCGTGGACCACACTTGCCAGCGCGTCTCCCACCCCGGCAGAGGCAGAGTGCCAGGGAAGAACTAGGGACCCGGGGCCTGGATGAGGTGCGCGCCCGGGTTCCGCGCCTGGTGGGCAGGGGCCCGGGCGGGCCGGACCCACGCCCAGGGACCCCGTCTCCCGGGGGGACTCGGGCCTGAGACCTGCCTGGGGGGCTAAGAGTCTTTCTTGGCTCCGAAGGCCCCACCCTGCCCCGAGGCGGCAAACGTGCACCCAGACGCATCTACTCTCTAAAGTCTGGGCTGGACTTCCAGAGAAGGGACTGTGTCCGCTGGGACCCGGGTCCCACAGAGCTCGAAACCCCCTCCCCGTGAAGGCATCCGCGGCCTGCGGTCCTTGGTGTCCGCAAAAGGCATTCACCTGCGGAGAACCTGGGCCCAGGTGAGCGGGACCAGGCCCCACGGCAGGAGCCTAGGGAGGCCACCGGAGCCACGGGGGCCAGGGCTGGGCATTTTCCCGGGTGCTCTCTCGGGTCCCGGGCGCCCTCTCCCGCCCGGGGAGTGCCCACGCCGTCCCTTGACCCCCGCAGGACGCCTGCATCCCGCCATAAGCGGCCCACCTCCTCCATGGAGCACGGACACGGGGGGCCGGGGTGCGAGCAACTGGCCTACGTGGCTGCAAACCCGCAGACCCCTCCGTCCCGTCCCCGCCACTGCGAAGATCCCCCTGTTCTTCCATCCGTAAAGGGGTCCCCCTTTACGGATGGAAGAACAGGGGGGAGGTGCCCAGGAGATGGCTTTTGTCCGAGCCGCGGCTGGGTGGTTATCGGGCCAAGAGGCGGGGCCGCGCAGGCGCAAGCAGGCCCCCCCACCACAAGCATCCCTCTGGGCAACGTGCCCCCCCCCCGCCCCCCCTTGAGATATCAGGCCGGGTTCACAGGGTCCCTGGGCTGGTGTCAGAGTTAACGGATGCCCTCCCTGCCACCCAGAGGACCGTGCGTTTTCCCGTGGACCACACTTCCCAGCAGCCCTCCCACCCCCGCAGAGGCAGAGTGCCAGGGAAGAACTAGGGGCCTGGGGCCGGCAAGAGGGGCCGGCCACGGTTCCGCGCCAGGTGGAGCGGGTCCCGGTCGGCGGGCGGGCGGGCGGGCGGGCGGGACCCTCGTCCACGGACCGGTTCTCCCGAGGGGAGTCTGGCCTGTGCCCCGCATGGGAGGCTAACAGCCTAGCTTCGCCTGCAACGCCCCCACCCTGCCACAAGGCGGCAGACTTGGACCCAGCCGCTTCAACCCTCCAGTCTCTGCTGAACCACCCAAAAATGGAGTGTGACCGCTGCGACCTCAGTCCCCCAGAGCTCGAACCCCCACCTCTGTGAGGGAATGGGCGGCCTCCTGTCCTTGGCGTCCGCAACAGGCATTCACCTGCGGTGAACCTGGGCCTCGGGCGAGCAGGGCCAGGCCCCATGGTAGGAGCCCCGGGGGAGGCAATGGCAGCCTCTGCGGCCAGGCCTCGGGCTCTCCCCGGGGCTCTCTCGGGGCACGGGCACCCTCTCTCGCCTAGAGAGTGCCCACGCCGTCCCTTGACCCCCGCGAGACACCTGCTTCCCGTGATAAGAGGCCCCCTGCCTCCATGGAGCTTGGAACTCTGGGGCCGGGCTGCGGGTCACTGGGCTAAGGGGCTGGAAACGCGCAGACCCCTCCGTCCCGACCGCCCCACTGCGAAGATCCCCCTGTTCTTCCATCCGTAAGGGGGTCGCCCCTTACGGATGGAAGAACAGGGGGGAGGCCCCCAGGAGATGGCATTTGGCAGAGCCGCAGCTGGCCCGTTTCGGGCCAAGACGCGGGACCCGGCAGGTAGAGGGCAGGCAGCCCCACCAGGAGCCTCCCTCGGGGCAACGGGCCCCACCCTGGACATATCAGGCCTGCTTCACAGGGTCCCTGGGGTCCTGTCCGTGGAACTGGAAGCTCTCCCCGCCACCCAGAGGTCCGTTCCTTTTCCCGTGGACCACACTTGCCAGCGCGTCTCCCACCCCGCAGAGGCAGAGTGCCAGGGAAGAACTAGGGACCCGGGGCCTGGATGAGGTGCGCGCCCGGGTTCCGCACCTGGTGGGCAGGGGCCCGGGCGGGCCGGACCCACGCCCAGGGACCCCGTCTCCCGGGGGGCCTCGGGCCTGAGACCTGCCTGGGGGGCTAAGAGTCTTTCTTGGCTCCGAAGGCCCCACCCTGCCCCGAGGCGGCAAACGTGCACCCAGACGCATCTACTCTCTAAAGTCTGGGCTGGACTTCCAGAGAAGGGACTGTGTCCGCTGGGACCCGGGTCCCACAGAGCTCGAACCCCCCTCCCCGTGAAGGCATCCGCGGCCTGCGGTCCTTGGTGTCCGCAAAAGGCATTCACCTGCGGAGAACCTGGGCCCAGGTGAGCGGGACCAGGCCCCACGGCAGGAGCCTAGGGAGGCCACCGGAGCCACGGGGGCCAGGGCTGGGCATTTTCCCGGGTGCTCTCTCGGGTCCCGGGCGCCCTCTCCCGCCCGGGGAGTGCCCACGCCGTCCCTTGACCCCCGCAGGACGCCTGCATCCCGCCATAAGCGGCCCACCTCCTCCATGGAGCACGGACACGGGGGGCCGGGGTGCGAGCAACTGGCCTACGTGGCGGCAAACCCGCAGACCCCTCCGTCCCGTCCCCGCCACTGCGAAGATCCCCCTGTTCTTCCATCCGTAAAGGGGTCCCCCTTTACGGATGGAAGAACAGGGGGGAGGCGCCCAGGAGATGGCTTTTGTCCGAGCCGCGGCTGGGTGGTTTTCGGGCCAAGAGGCGGGGCCGCGCAGGCGCAAGCAGGCCCCCCCACCACAAGCATCCCTCCGGGCAACGTGCCCCCCCCCCCCGCCCCCACTTGAGATATCAGGCCAGGTTCACAGGGTCCCTGGGCTGGTGTCAGAGTTAACGGATGCCCTCCCTGCCACCCAGAGGACCGTGCGTTTTCCCGTGGACCACACTTCCCAGCAGCCCTCCCACCCCCGCAGAGGCAGAGTGCCAGGGAAGAACTAGGGGCCTGGGGCCGGCAAGAGGGGCCGGCCACGGTTCCGCGCCAGGTGGAGCGGGTCCCGGCCGGCGCGCGGGCGGGCGGGCGGGCGGGACCCTCGTCCACGGACCGGTTCTCCCGAGGGGAGTCTGGCCTGTGCCCCGCCTGGGAGGCTAACAGCCTAGCTTCGCCTGCAACGCCCGCACCCTGCCACAAGGCGGCAGACTTGGACCCAGCCGCTTCAACCCTCCAGTCTCTGCTGAACCACCCAAAAATGGAGTGTGACCGCTGCGACCTCAGTCCCCCAGAGATCGAACCCCCACCTCTGTGAGGGAATGGGCGGCCTCCTGTCCTTGGCGTCCGCAACAGGCATTCACCTGCGGTGAACCTGGGCCTCGGGCGAGCAGGGCCAGGCCCCATGGTAGGAGACCCGGGGGAGGCAATGGCAGCCTCTGCGGCCAGGCCTCGGGCTCTCCCCGGGGCTCTCTCGGGGCACGGGCACCCAATCTCGCCTAGAGAGTGCCCACGCCGTCCCTTGACCCCCGCGAGACACCTGCTTCCCGTGATAAGAGGCCCCCTGCCTCCATGGAGCTTGGAACTCTGGAACCGGGCTGCGGGTCACTGGGCTAAGGGGCTGGAAACGCGCAGACCCCTCCGTCCCGACCGCCCCACTGCGAAGATCCCCCTGTTCTTCCATCCGTAAGGGGGTCGCCCCTTACGGATGGAAGAACAGGGGGGAGGCCCCCAGGAGATGGCATGTGGCAGAGCCGCAGCTGGCCCGTTTCGGGCCAAGACGCGGTACCCGGCAGGTAGAGGGCAGGCAGCCCCACCAGGAGCCTCCCTCGGGGCAACGGGCCCCACCCTGGACATATCAGGCCCGCTTCACAGGGTCCCTGGGGTCCTGTCCGTGGAACTGGAAGCTCTCCCCGCCACCCAGAGGTCCGTTCCTTTTCCCGTGGACCACACTTGCCAGCGCGTCTCCCACCCCGGCAGAGGCAGAGTGCCAGGGAAGAACTAGGGACCCGGGGCCTGGATGAGGTGCGCGCCCGGGTTCCGCGCCTGGTGGGCAGGGGCCCGGGCGGGCCGGACCCACGCCCAGGGACCCCGTCTCCCGGGGGGACTCGGGCCTGAGACCTGCCTGGGGGGCTAAGAGTCTTTCTTGGCTCCGAAGGCCCCACCCTGCCCCGAGGCGGCAAACGTGCACCCAGACGCATCTACTCTCTAAAGTCTGGGCTGGACTTCCAGAGAAGGGACTGTGTCCGCTGGGACCCGGGTCCCACAGAGCTCGAAACCCTCTCCCCGTGAAGGCATCCGCGGCCTGCGGTCCTTGGTGTCCGCAAAAGGCATTCACCTGCGGAGAACCTGGGCCCAGGTGAGCGGGACCAGGCCCCACGGCAGGAGCCTAGGGAGGCCACCGGAGCCACGGGGGCCAGGGCTGGGCATTTTCCCGGGTGCTCTCTCGGGTCCCGGGCGCCCTCTCCCGCCCGGGGAGTGCCCACGCCGTCCCTTGACCCCCGCAGGACGCCTGCATCCCGCCATAAGCGGCCCACCTCCTCCATGGAGCACGGACACGGGGGGCCGGGGTGCGAGCAACTGGCCTACGTGGCGGCAAACCCGCAGACCCCTCCGTCCCGTCCCCGCCACTGCGAAGATCCCCCTGTTCTTCCATCCGTAAAGGGGTCCCCCTTTACGGATGGAAGAACAGGGGGGAGGCGCCCAGGAGATGGCTTTTGTCCGAGCCCCGGCTGGGTGGTTTTCGGGCCAAGAGGCGGGGCCGCGCAGGCGCAAGCAGGCCCCCCCACCACAGGCATCCCTCCGGGCAACGTGCCCCCCCCCCCGCCCCCACTTGAGATATCAGGCCAGGTTCACAGGGTCCCTGGGCTGGTGTCAGAGTTAACGGATGCCCTCCCTGCCACCCAGAGGACCGTGCGTTTTCCCGTGGACCACACTTCCCAGCAGCCCTCCCACCCCCGCAGAGGCAGAGTGCCAGGGAAGAACTAGGGGCCTGGGGCCGGCAAGAGGGGCCGGCCACGGTTCCGCGCCAGGTGGAGCGGGTCCCGGCCGGCGGGCGGGCGGGCGGGCGGGCGGGACCCTCGTCCACGGACCGGTTCTCCCGAGGGGAGTCTGGCCTGTGCCCCGCCTGGGAGGCTAACAGCCTAGCTTCGCCTGCAACGCCCGCACCCTGCCACAAGGCGGCAGACTTGGACCCAGCCGCTTCAACCCTCCAGTCTCTGCTGAACCACCCAAAAATGGAGTGTGACCGCTGCGACCTCAGTCCCCCAGAGATCGAACCCCCACCTCTGTGAGGGAATGGGCGGCCTCCTGTCCTTGGCGTCCGCAACAGGCATTCACCTGCGGTGAACCTGGGCCTCGGGCGAGCAGGGCCAGGCCCCATGGTAGGAGACCCGGGGGAGGCAATGGCAGCCTCTGCGGCCAGGCCTCGGGCTCTCCCCGGGGCTCTCTCGGGGCACGGGCACCCAATCTCGCCTAGAGAGTGCCCACGCCGTCCCTTGACCCCCGCGAGACACCTGCTTCCCGTGATAAGAGGCCCCCTGCCTCCATGGAGCTTGGAACTCTGGGGCCGGGCTGCGGGTCACTGGGCTAAGGGGCTGGAAACGCGCAGACCCCTCCGTCCCGACCGCCCCACTGCGAAGATCCCCCTGTTCTTCCATCCGTAAGGGGGTCGCCCCTTACGGATGGAAGAACAGGGGGGAGGCCCCCAGGAGATGGCATGTGGCAGAGCCGCAGCTGGCCCGTTTCGGGCCAAGACGCGGGACCCGGCAGGTAGAGGGCAGGCAGCCCCACCAGGAGCCTCCCTCGGGGCAACGGGCCCCACCCTGGACATATCAGGCCTGCTTCACAGGGTCCCTGGGGTCCTGTCCGTGGAACTGGAAGCTCTCCCCGCCACCCAGAGGTCCGTTCCTTTTCCCGTGGACCACACTTGCCAGCGCGTCTCCCACCCCGACAGAGGCAGAGTGCCAGGGAAGAACTAGGGACCCGGGGCCTGGATGAGGTGCGCGCCCGGGTTCCGCGCCTGGTGGGCAGGGGCCCGGGCGGGCCGGACCCACGCCCAGGGACCCCGTCTCCCGGGGGGACTCGGGCCTGAGACCTGCCTGGGGGGCTAAGAGTCTTTCTTGGCTCCGAAGGCCCCACCCTGCCCCGAGGCGGCAAACGTGCACCCAGACGCATCTACTCTCTAAAGTCTGGGCTGGACTTCCAGAGAAGGGACTGTGTCCGCTGGGACCCGGGTCCCACAGAGCTCGAACCCCCCTCCCCGTGAAGGCATCCGCGGCCTGCGGTCCTTGGTGTCCGCAAAAGGCATTCACCTGCGGAGAACCTGGGCCCAGGTGAGCGGGACCAGGCCCCACGGCAGGAGCCTAGGGAGGCCACCGGAGCCACGGGGGCCAGGGCTGGGCATTTTCCCGGGTGCTCTCTCGGGTCCCGGGCGCCCTCTCCCGCCCGGGGAGTGCCCACGCCATCCCTTGACCCCCGCAGGACGCCTGCATCCCGCCATAAGCGGCCCACCTCCTCCATGGAGCACGGACACGGGGGGCCGGGGTGCGAGCAACTGGCCTACGTGGCGGCAAACCCGCAGACCCCTCCGTCCCGTCCCCGCCACTGCGAAGATCCCCCTGTTCTTCCATCCGTAAACGGGTCCCCCTTTACGGATGGAAGAACAGGGGGGAGGCGCCCAGGAGATGGCTTTTGTCCGAGCCGCGGCTGGGTGGTTTTCGGGCCAAGAGGCGGGGCCGCGCAGGCGCAAGCAGGCCCCACCACCACAAGCATCCCTCCGGGCAACGTGCCCCCCCCCCGCCCCCCCTTGAGATATCAGGCCAGGTTCACAGGGTCCCTGGCCTGGTGTCAGAGTTAACGGATGCCCTCCCTGCCACCCAGAGGACCGTGCGTTTTCCCGTGGACCACACTTCCCAGCAGCCCTCCCACCCCCGCAGAGGCAGAGTGCCAGGGAAGAACTAGGGGCCTGGGGCCGGCAAGAGGGGCCGGCCACGGTTCCGCGCCAGGTGGAGCGGGTCCCGGCCGGCGGGCGGGCGGGCGGGCGGGCGGGACCCTCGTCCACGGACCGGTTCTCCCGAGGGGAGTCTGGCCTGTGCCCCGCCTGGGAGGCTAACAGCGTAGCTTCGCCTGCAACGCCCGCACCCTGCCACAAGGCGGCAGACTTGGACCCAGCCGCTTCAACCCTCCAGTCTCTGCTGAACCACCCAAAAATGGAGTGTGACCGCTGCGACCTCAGTCCCCCAGAGATCGAACCCCCACCACTGTGAGGGAATGGGCGGCCTGCTGTCCTTGGCGTCCGCAACAGGCATTCACCTGCGGTGAACCTGGGCCTCGGGCGAGCAGGGCCAGGCCCCATGGTAGGAGCCCCGGGGGAGGCAATGGCAGCCTCTGCGGCCAGGCCTCGGGCTCTCCCCGGGGCTCTCTCGGGGCACGGGCACCCTCTCTCGCCTAGAGAGTGCCCACGCCGTCCCTTGACCCCCGCGAGACACCTGCTTCCCGTGATAAGAGGCCCCCTGCCTCCATGGAGCTTGGAACTCTGGGGCCGGGCTGCGGGTCACTGGGCTAAGGGGCTGGAAACGCGCAGACCCCTCCGTCCCGACCGCCCCACTGCGAAGATCCCCCTGTTCTTCCATCCATAAGGGGGTCGCCCCTTACGGATGGAAGAACAGGGGGGAGGCCCCCAGGAGATGGCATGTGGCAGAGCCGCAGCTGGCCCGTTTCGGGCCAAGACGCGGGACCCGGCAGGTAGAGGGCAGGCAGCCCCACCAGGAGCCTCCCTCGGGGCAACGGGCCCCACCCTGGACATATCAGGCCTGCTTCACAGGGTCCCTGGGGTCCTGTCCGTGGAACTGGAAGCTCTCCCCGCCACCCAGAGGTCCGTCCCTTTTCCCGTGGACCACACTTGCCAGCGCGTCTCCCACCCCGGCAGAGGCAGAGTGCCAGGGAAGAACTAGGGACCCGGGGCCTGGATGAGGTGCGCGCCCCGGTTCCGCGCCTGGTGGGCAGGGGCCCGGGCGGGCCGGACCCACGCCCAGGGACCCCGTCTCCCGGGGGGACTCGGGCCTGAGACGTGCCTGGGGGGCTAAGAGTCTTTCTTGGCTCCGAAGGCCCCACCCTGCCCCGAGGCGGCAAACGTGCACCCAGACGCATCTACTTTCTAAAGTCTGGGCTGGACTTCCAGAGAAGGGACTGTGTCCGCTGGGACCCGGGTCCCACAGAGCTCGAAACCCCCTCCCCGTGAAGGCATCCGCGGCCTGCGGTCCTTGGTGTCCGCAAAAGGCATTCACCTGCGGAGAACCTGGGCCCAGGTGAGCGGGACCAGGCCCCACGGCAGGAGCCTAGGGAGGCCACCGGAGCCACGGGGGCCAGGGCTGGGCATTTTCCCGGGTGCTCTCTCGGGTCCCGGGCGCCCTCTCCCGCCCGGGGAGTGCCCACGCCGTCCCTTGACCCCCGCAGGACGCCTGCATCCCGCCATAAGCGGCCCACCTCCTCCATGGAGCACGGACACGGGGGTCCGGGGTGCGAGCAACTGGCCTACGTGGCGGCAAACCCGCAGACCCCTCCGTCCCGTCCCCGCCACTGCGAAGATCCCCCTGTTCTTCCATCCGTAAAGGGGTCCCCCTTTACGGATGGAAGAACAGGGGGGAGGCGCCCAGGAGATGGCTTTTGTCCGAGCCGCGGCTGGGTGGTTATCGGGCCAAGAGGCGGGGCCGCGCAGGCGCAAGCAGGCCCCCCCACCACAAGCATCCCTCTGGGCAACGTGCCCCCCCCCCGCCCCCCCTTGAGATATCAGGCCGGGTTCACAGGGTCCCTGGGCTGGTGTCAGAGTTAACGGATGCCCTCCCTGCCACCCAGAGGACCGTGCGTTTTCCCGTGGACCACACTTCCCAGCAGCCCTCCCACCCCCGCAGAGGCAGAGTGCCAGGGAAGAACTAGGGGCCTGGGGCCGGCAAGAGGGGCCGGCCACGGTTCCGCGCCAGGTGGAGCGGGTCCCGGCCGGCGGGCGGGCGGGCGGGCGGGCGGGACCCTCGTCCACGGACCGGTTCTCCCGAGGGGAGTCTGGCCTGTGCCCCGCCTGGGAGGCTAACAGCCTAGCTTCGCCTGCAACGCCCCCACCCTGCCACAAGGCGGCAGACTTGGACCCAGCCGCTTCAACCCTCCAGTCTCTGCTGAACCACCCAAAAATGGAGTGTGACCGCTGCGACCTCAGTCCCCCAGAGCTCGAACCCCCACCTCTGTGAGGGAATGGGCGGCCTCCTGTCCTTGGCGTCCGCAACAGGCATTCACCTGCGGTGAACCTGGGCCTCGGGCGAGCAGGGCCAGGCCCCATGGTAGGAGCCCCGGGGGAGGCAATGGCAGCCTCTGCGGCCAGGCCTCGGGCTCTCCCCGGGGCTCTCTCGGGGCACGGGCACCCAATCTCGCCTAGAGAGTGCCCACGCCGTCCCTTGACCCCCGCGAGACACCTGCTTCCCGTGATAAGAGGCCCCCTGCCTCCATGGAGCTTGGAACTCTGGGGCCGGGCTGCGGGTCACTGGGCTAAGGGGCTGGAAACGCGCAGACCCCTCCGTCCCGACCGCCCCACTGCGAAGATCCCCCTGTTCTTCCATCCGTAAGGGGGTCGCCCCTTACGGATGGAAGAACAGCGGGGAGGCCCCCAGGAGATGGCATGTGGCAGAGCCGCAGCTGGCCCGTTTCGGGCCAAGACGCGGGACCCGGCAGGTAGAGGGCAGGCAGCCCCACCAGGAGCCTCCCTCGGGGCAACGGGCCCCACCCTGGACATATCAGGCCTGCTTCACAGGGTCCCTGGGGTCCTGTCCGTGGAACTGGAAGCTCTCCCCGCCACCCAGAGGTCCGTCCCTTTTCCCGTGGACCACACTTGCCAGCGCGTCTCCCACCCCGGCAGAGGCAGAGTGCCAGGGAAGAACTAGGGACCCGGGGCCTGGATGAGGTGCGCGCCCGGGTTCCGCGCCTGGTGGGCAGGGGCCCGGGCGGGCCGGACCCACGCCCAGGGACCCCGTCTCCCGGGGGGCCTCGGGCCTGAGACCTGCCTGGGGGGCTAAGAGTCTTTCTTGGCTCCGAAGGCCCCACCCTGCCCCGAGGCGGCAAACGTGCACCCAGACGCATCTACTCTCTAAAGTCTGGGCTGGACTTCCAGAGAAGGGACTGTGTCCGCTGGGACCCGGGTCCCACAGAGCTCGAACCCCCCTCCCCGTGAAGGCATCCGCGGCCTGCGGTCCTTGGTGTCCGCAAAAGGCATTCACCTGCGGAGAACCTGGGCCCAGGTGAGCGGGACCAGGCCCCACGGCAGGAGCCTAGGGAGGCCACCGGAGCCACGGGGGCCAGGGCTGGGCATTTTCCCGGGTGCTCTCTCGGGTCCCGGGCGCCCTCTCCCGCCCGGGGAGTGCCCACGCCGTCCCTTGACCCCCGCAGGACGCCTGCATCCCGCCATAAGCGGCCCACCTCCTCCATGGAGCACGGACACGGGGGGCCGGGGTGCGAGCAACTGGCCTACGTGGCGGCAAACCCGCAGACCCCTCCGTCCCGTCCCCGCCACTGCGACGATCCCCCTGTTCTTCCATCCGTAAAGGGGTCCCCCTGTACGGATGGAAGAACAGGGGGGAGGCGCCCAGGAGATGGCTTTTGTCCGAGCCGCGGCTGGGTGGTTATCGGGCCAAGAGGCGGGGCCGCGCAGGCGCAAGCAGGCCCCCCCACCACAGGCATCCCTCCGGGCAACGTGCCCCCCCCCCCCCGCCCCCCCTTGAGATATCAGGCCAGGTTCACAGGGTCCCTGGCCTGGTGTCAGAGTTAACGGATGCCCTCCCTGCCACCCAGAGGACCGTGCGTTTTCCCGTGGACCACACTTCCCAGCAGCCCTCCCACCCCCGCAGAGGCAGAGTGCCAGGGAAGAACTAGGGGCCTGGGGCCGGCAAGAGGGGCCGGCCACGGTTCCGCGCCAGGTGGAGCGGGTCCCGGCCGGCGGGCGGGCGGGCGGGCGGGCGGGACCCTGGTCCACGGACCGGTTCTCCCGAGGGGAGTCTGGCCTGTGCCCCGCCTGGGAGGCTAACAGCCTAGCTTCGCCTGCAACGCCCCCACCCTGCCACAAGGCGGCAGACTTGGACCCAGCCGCTTCAACCCTCCAGTCTCTGCTGAACCACCCAAAAATGGAGTGTGACCGCTGCGACCTCAGTCCCCCAGAGCTCGAACCCCCACCTCTGTGAGGGAATGGGCGGCCTCCTGTCCTTGGCGTCCGCAACAGGCATTCACCTGCGGTGAACCTGGGCCTCGGGCGAGCAGGGCCAGGCCCCATGGTAGGAGCCCCGGGGGAGGCAATGGCAGCCTCTGCGGCCAGGCCTCGGGCTCTCCCCGGGGCTCTCTCGGGGCACGGGCACCCTCTCTCGCCTAGAGAGTGCCCACGCCGTCCCTTGACCCCCGCGAGACACCTGCTTCCCGTGATAAGAGGCCCCCTGCCTCCATGGAGCTTGGAACTCTGGGGCCGGGCTGCGGGTCACTGGGCTAAGTGGCTGGAAACGCGCAGACCCCTCCGTCCCGACCTCCCCACTGCGAAGATCCCCCTGTTCTTCCATCCGTAAGGGGGTCGCCCCTTACGGATGGAAGAACAGGGGGGAGGCCCCCAGGAGATGGCATGTGGCAGAGCCGCAGCTGGCCCGTTTCGGGCCAAGACGCGGGACCCGGCAGGTAGAGGGCAGGCAGCCCCACCAGGAGCCTCCCTCGGGGCAACGGGCCCCACCCTGGACATATCAGGCCTGCTTCACAGGGTCCCTGGGGTCCTGTCCGTGGAACTGGAAGCTCTCCCCGCCACCCAGAGGTCCGTTCCTTTTCCCGTGGACCACACTTGCCAGCGCGTCTCCCACCCCGGCAGAGGCAGAGTGCCAGGGAAGAACTAGGGACCCGGGGCCTGGATGAGGTGCGCGCCCGGGTTCCGCGCCTGGTGGGCAGGGGCCCGGGCGGGCCGGACCCACGCCCAGGGACCCCGTCTCCCGGGGGGACTCGGGCCTGAGACGTGCCTGGGGGGCTAAGAGTCTTTCTTGGCTCCGAAGGCCCCACCCTGCCCCGAGGCGGCAAACGTGCACCCAGACGCATCTACTCTCTAAAGTCTGGGCTGGACTTCCAGAGAAGGGACTGTGTCCGCTGGGACCCGGGTCCCACAGAGCTCGAACCCCCCTCCCCGTGAAGGCATCCGCGGCCTGCGGTCCTTGGTGTCCGCAAAAGGCATTCACCTGCGGAGAACCTGGGCCCAGGTGAGCGGGACCAGGCCCCACGGCAGGAGCCTAGGGAGGCCACCGGAGCCACGGGGGCCAGGGCTGGGCATTTTCCCGGGTGCTCTCTCGGGTCCCGGGCGCCCTCTCCCGCCCGGGGAGTGCCCACGCCGTCCCTTGACCCCCGCAGGACGCCTGCATCCCGCCATAAGCGGCCCACCTCCTCCATGGAGCACGGACACGGGGGGCCGGGGTGCGAGCAACTGGCCTACGTGGCGGCAAACCCGCAGACCCCTCCGTCCCGTCCCCGCCACTGCGAAGATCCCCCTGTTCTTCCATCCGTAAAGGGGTCCCCCTTTACGGATGGAAGAACAGGGGGGAGGCGCCCAGGAGATGGCTTTTGTCCGAGCCGCGGCTGGGTGGTTTTCGGGCCAAGAGGCGGGGCCGCGCAGGCGCAAGCAGGCCCCCCCACCACAAGCATCCCTCTGGGCAACGTGCCCCCCCCCCCGCCCCCCCTTGAGATATCAGGCCGGGTTCACAGGGTCCCTGGGCTGGTGTCAGAGTTAACGGATGCCCTCCCTGCCACCCAGAGGACCGTGCGTTTTCCCGTGGACCACACTTCCCAGCAGCCCTCCCACCCCCGCAGAGGCAGAGTGCCAGGGAAGAACTAGGGGCCTGGGGCCGGCAAGAGGGGCCGGCCACGGTTCCGCGCCAGGTGGAGCGGGTCCCGGCCGGCGGGCGGGCGGGCGGGCGGGCGGGACCCTCGTCCACGGACCGGTTCTCCCGAGGGGAGTCTGGCCTGTGCCCCGCCTGGGAGGCTAACAGCCTAGCTTCGCCTGCAACGCCCCCACCCTGCCACAAGGCGGCAGACTTGGACCCAGCCGCTTCAACCCTCCAGTCTCTGCTGAACCACCCAAAAATGGAGTGTGACCGCTGCGACCTCAGTCCCCCAGAGCTCGAACCCCCACCTCTGTGAGGGAATGGGCGGCCTCCTGTCCTTGGCGTCCGCAACAGGCATTCACCTGCGGTGAACCTGGGCCTCGGGCGAGCAGGGCCAGGCCCCATGGTAGGAGCCCCGGGGGAGGCAATGGCAGCCTCTGCGGCCAGGCCTCGGGCTCTCCCCGGGGCTCTCTCGGGGCACGGGCACCCTCTCTCGCCTAGAGAGTGCCCACGCCGTCCCTTGACCCCCGCGAGACACCTGCTTCCCGTGATAAGAGGCCCCCTGCCTCCATGGAGCTTGGAACTCTGGGGCCGGGCTGCGGGTCACTGGGCTAAGGGGCTGGAAACGCGCAGACCCCTCCGTCCCGACCGCCCCACTGCGAAGATCCCCCTGTTCTTCCATCCGTAAGGGGGTCGCCCCTTACGGATGGAAGAACAGGGGGGAGGCCCCCAGGAGATGGCATTTGGCAGAGCCGCAGCTGGCCCGTTTCGGGCCAAGACGCGGGACCCGGCAGGTAGAGGGCAGGCAGCCCCACCAGGAGCCTCCCTCGGGGCAACGGGCCCCACCCTGGACATATCAGGCCTGCTTCACAGGGTCCCTGGGGTCCTGTCCGTGGAACTGGAAGCTCTCCCCGCCACCCAGAGGTCCGTTCCTTTTCCCGTGGACCACACTTGCCAGCGCGTCTCCCACCCCGGCAGAGGCAGAGTGCCAGGGAAGAACTAGGGACCCGGGGCCTGGATGAGGTGCGCGCCCGGGTTCCGCGCCTGGTGGGCAGGGGCCCGGGCGGGCCGGACCCACGCCCAGGGACCCCGTCTCCCGGGGGGACTCGGGCCTGAGACGTGCCTGGGGGGCTAAGAGTCTTTCTTGGCTCCGAAGGCCCCACCCTGCCCCGAGGCGGCAAACGTGCACCCAGACGCATCTACTCTCTAAAGTCTGGGCTGGACTTCCAGAGAAGGGACTGTGTCCGCTGGGACCCGGGTCCCACAGAGCTCGAACGCCCCTCCCCGTGAAGGCATCCGCGGCCTGCGGTCCTTGGTGTCCGCAAAAGGCATTCACCTGCGGAGAACCTGGGCCCAGGTGAGCGGGACCAGGCCCCACGGCAGGAGCCTAGGGAGGCCACCGGAGCCACGGGGGCCAGGGCTGGGCATTTTCCCGGGTGCTCTCTCGGGTCCCGGGCGCCCTCTCCCGCCCGGGGAGTGCCCACGCCGTCCCTTGACCCCCGCAGGACGCCTGCATCCCGCCATAAGCGGCCCACCTCCTCCATGGAGCACGGACACGGGGTTCCGGGGTGCGAGCAACTGGCCTACGTGGCGGCAAACCCGCAGACCCCTCCGTCCCGTCCCCGCCACTGCGAAGATCCCCCTGTTCTTCCATCCGTAAAGGGGTCCCCCTTTACGGATGGAAGAACAGGGGGGAGGCGCCCAGGAGATGGCTTTTGTCCGAGCCGCGGCTGGGTGGTTTTCGGGCCAAGAGGCGGGGCCGCGCAGGCGCAAGCAGGCCCCCCCACCACAAGCATCCCTCTGGGCAACGTGCCCCCCCCCGCCCCCCCTTGAGATATCAGGCCGGGTTCACAGGGTCCCTGGGCTGGTGTCAGAGTTAACGGATGCCCTCCCTGCCACCCAGAGGACCGTGCGTTTTCCCGTGGACCACACTTCCCAGCAGCCCTCCCACCCCCGCAGAGGCAGAGTGCCAGGGAAGAACTAGGGGCCTGGGGCCGGCAAGAGGGGCCGGCCACGGTTCCGCGCCAGGTGGAGCGGGTCCCGGCCGGCGGGCGGGCGGGCGGGCGGGCGGGACCCTCGTCCACGGACCGGTTCTCCCGAGGGGAGTCTGGCCTGTGCCCCGCCTGGGAGGCTAACAGCCTAGCTTCGCCTGCAACGCCCCCACCCTGCCACAAGGCGGCAGACTTGGACCCAGCCGCTTCAACCCTCCAGTCTCTGCTGAACCACCCAAAAATGGAGTGTGACCGCTGCGACCTCAGTCCCCCAGAGCTCGAACCCCCACCTCTGTGAGGGAATGGGCGGCCTCCTGTCCTTGGCGTCCGCAACAGGCATTCACCTGCGGTGAACCTGGGCCTCGGGCGAGCAGGGCCAGGCCCCATGGTAGGAGCCCCGGGGGAGGCAATGGCAGCCTCTGCGGCCAGGCCTCGGGCTCTCCCCGGGGCTCTCTCGGGGCACGGGCACCCTCTCGCCTAGAGAGTGCCCACGCCGTCCCTTGACCCCCGCGAGACACCTGCTTCCCGTGATAAGAGGCCCCCTGCCTCCATGGAGCTTGGAACTCTGGGGCCGGGCTGCGGGTCACTGGGCTAAGTGGCTGGAAACGCGCAGACCCCTCCGTCCCGACCGCCCCACTGCGAAGATCCCCCTGTTCTTCCATCCGTAAGGGGGTCGCCCCTTACGGATGGAAGAACAGGGGGGAGGCCCCCAGGAGATGGCATTTGGCAGAGCCGCAGCTGGCCCGTTTCGGGCCAAGACGCGGGACCCGGCAGGTAGAGGGCAGGCAGCCCCACCAGGAGCCTCCCTCGGGGCAACGGGCCCCACCCTGGACATATCAGGCCTGCTTCACAGGGTCCCTGGGGTCCTGTCCGTGGAACTGGAAGCTCTCCCCGCCACCCAGAGGTCCGTTCCTTTTCCCGTGGACCACACTTGCCAGCGCGTCTCCCACCCCGCAGAGGCAGAGTGCCAGGGAAGAACTAGGGACCCGAGGCCTGGATGAGGTGCGCGCCCGGGTTCCGCGCCTGGTGGGCAGGGGCCCGGGCGGGCCGGACCCACGCCCAGGGACCCCGTCTCCCGGGGGGCCTCGGGCCTGAGAACTGCCTGGGGGGCTAAGAGTCTTTCTTGGCTCCGAAGGCCCCACCCTGCCCCGAGGCGGCAAACGTGCACCCAGACGCATCTACTCTCTAAAGTCTGGGCTGGACTTCCAGAGAAGGGACTGTGTCCGCTGGGACCCGGGTCCCACAGAGCTCGAACGCCCCTCCCCGTGAAGGCATCCGCGGCCTGCGGTCCTTGGTGTCCGCAAAAGGCATTCACCTGCGGAGAACCTGGGCCCAGGTGAGCGGGACCAGGCCCCACGGCAGGAGCCTAGGGAGGCCACCGGAGCCACGGGGGCCAGGGCTGGGCATTTTCCCGGGTGCTCTCTCGGGTCCCGGGCGCCCTCTCCCGCCCGGGGAGTGCCCACGCCGTCCCTTGACCCCCGCAGGACGCCTGCATCCCGCCATAAGCGGCCCACCTCCTCCATGGAGCACGGACACGGGGGGCCGGGGTGCGAGCAACTGGCCTACGTGGCGGCAAACCCGCAGACCCCTCCGTCCCGTCCCCGCCACTGCGAAGATCCCCCTGTTCTTCCATCCGTAAAGGGGTCCCCCTTTACGGATGGAAGAACAGGGGGGAGGCGCCCAGGAGATGGCTTTTGTCCGAGCCGCGGCTGGGTGGTTTTCGGGCCAAGAGGCGGGGCCGCGCAGGCGCAAGCAGGCCCCCCCACCAAAGGCATCCCTCCGGGCAACGTGCCCCCCCCCCCGCCCCCCCTTGAGATATCAGGCCAGGTTCACAGGGTCCCTGGGCTGGTGTCAGAGTTAACGGATGCCCTCCCTGCCACCCAGAGGACCGTGCGTTTTCCCGTGGACCACACTTCCCAGCAGCCCTCCCACCCCCGCAGAGGCAGAGTGCCAGGGAAGAACTAGGGGCCAGGGGCCGGCAAGAGGGGCCGGCCACGGTTCCGCGCCAGGTGGAGCGGGTCCCGGCCGGCGGGCGGGCGGGCGGGCGGGCGGGCGGGACCCTCGTCCACGGACCGGTTCTCCCGAGGGGAGTCTGGCCTGTGCCCCGCCTGGGAGGCTAACAGCCTAGCTTCGCCTGCAACGCCCCCACCCTGCCACAAGGCGGCAGACTTGGACCCAGCCGCTTCAACCCTCCAGTCTCTGCTGAACCACCCAAAAATGGAGTGTGACCGCTGCGACCTCAGTCCCCCAGAGCTCGAACCCCCACCTCTGTGAGGGAATGGGCGGCCTCCTGTCCTTGGCGTCCGCAACAGGCATTCACCTGCGGTGAACCTGGGCCTCGGGCGAGCAGGGCCAGGCCCCATGGTAGGAGCCCCGGGGGAGGCAATGGCAGCCTCTGCGGCCAGGCCTCGGGCTCTCCCCGGGGCTCTCTCGGGGCACGGGCACCCTCTCTCGCCTAGAGAGTGCCCACGCCGTCCCTTGACCCCCGCGAGACACCGGCTTCCCGTGATAAGAGGCCCCCTGCCTCCATGGAGCTTGGAACTCTGGGGCCGGGCTGCGGGTCACTGGGCTAAGTGGCTGGAAACGCGCAGACCCCTCCGTCCCGACCGCCCCACTGCGAAGATCCCCCTGTTCTTCCATCCGTAAGGGGGTCGCCCCTTACGGATGGAAGAACAGGGGGGAGGCCCCCAGGAGATGGCATTTGGCAGAGCCGCAGCTGGCCCGTTTCGGGCCAAGACGCGGGACCCGGCAGGTAGAGGGCAGGCAGCCCCACCAGGAGCCTCCCTCGGGGCAACGGGCCCCACCCTGGACATATCAGGCCTGCTTCACAGGGTCCCTGGGGTCCTGTCCGTGGAACTGGAAGCTCTCCCCGCCACCCAGAGGTCCGTTCCTTTTCCCGTGGACCACACTTGCCAGCGCGTCTCCCACCCCGGCAGAGGCAGAGTGCCAGGGAAGAACTAGGGACCCGGGGCCTGGATGAGGTGCGCGCCCGGGTTCCGCGCCTGGTGGGCAGGGGCCCGGGCGGGCCGGACCCACGCCCAGGGACCCCGTCTCTCGGGGGGACTCGGGCCTGAGACCTGCCTGGGGGGCTAAGAGTCTTTCTTGGCTCCGAAGGCCCCACCCTGCCCCGAGGCGGCAAACGTGCACCCAGACGCATCTACTCTCTAAAGTCTGGGCTGGACTTCCAGAGAAGGGACTGTGTCCGCTGGGACCCGGGTCCCACAGAGCTCGAACCCTCCTCCCCGTGAAGGCATCCGCGGCCTGCGGTCCTTGGTGTCCGCAAAAGGCATTCACCTGCGGAGAACCTGGGCCCAGGTGAGCGGGACCAGGCCCCACGGCAGGAGCCTAGGGAGGCCACCGGAGCCACGGGGGCCAGGGCTGGGCATTTTCCCGGGTGCTCTCTCGGGTCCCGGGCGCCCTCTCCCGCCCGGGGAGTGCCCACGCCGTCCCTTGACCCCTGCAGGACGCCTGCATCCCGCCATAAGCGGCCCACCTCCTCCATGGAGCACGGACACGGGGGGCCGGGGTGCGAGCAACTGGCCTACGTGGCGGCAAACCCGCAGACCCCTCCGTCCCGTCCCCGCCACTGCGAAGATCCCCGTGTTCTTCCATCCGTAAAGGGGTCCCCCTTTACGGATGGAAGAACAGGGGGGAGGCGCCCAGGAGATGGCTTTTGTCCGAGCCGCGGCTGGGTGGTTTTCGGGCCAAGAGGCGGGGCCGCGCAGGCGCAAGCAGGCCCCCCCACCACAGGCATCACTCCGGGCAACGTGCCCCCCCCCCGCCCCCCCTTGAGATATCAGGCCAGGTTCACAGGGTCCCTGGGCTGGTGTCAGAGTTAACGGATGCCCTCCCTGCCACCCAGAGGACCGTGCGTTTTCCCGTGGACCACACTTCCCAGCAGCCCTCCCACCCCCGCAGAGGCAGAGTGCCAGGGAAGAACTAGGGGCCAGGGGCCGGCAAGAGGGGCCGGCCACGGTTCCGCGCCAGGTGGAGCGGGTCCCGGCCGGCGGGCGGGCGGGCGGGCGCGCGGGCGGGACCCTCGTCCACGGACCGGTTCTCCCGAGGGGAGTCTGGCCTGTGCCCCGCCTGGGAGGCTAACAGCCTAGCTTCGCCTGCAACGCCCCCACCCTGCCACAAGGCGGCAGACTTGGACCCAGCCGCTTCAACCCTCCAGTCTCTGCTGAACCACCCAAAAATGGAGTGTGACCGCTGCGACCTCAGTCCCCCAGAGCTCGAACCCCCACCTCTGTGAGGGAATGGGCGGCCTCCTGTCCTTGGCGTCCGCAACAGGCATTCACCTGCGGTGAACCTGGGCCTCGGGCGAGCAGGGCCAGGCCCCATGGTAGGAGCCCCGGGGGAGGCAATGGCAGCCTCTGCGGCCAGGCCTCGGGCTCTCCCCGGGGCTCTCTCGGGGCACGGGCACCCTCTCTCGCCTAGAGAGTGCCCACGCCGTCCCTTGACCCCCGCGAGACACCTGCTTCCCGTGATAAGAGGCCCCCTGCCTCCATGGAGCTTGGAACTCTGGAACCGGGCTGCGGGTCACTGGGCTAAGGGGCTGGAAACGCGCAGACCCCTCCGTCCCGACCGCCCCACTGCGAAGATCCCCCTGTTCTTCCATCCGTAAGGGGGTCGCCCCTTACGGATGGAAGAACAGGGGGGAGGCCCCCAGGAGATGGCATGTGGCAGAGCCGCAGCTGGCCCGTTTCGGGCCAAGACGCGGTACCCGGCAGGTAGAGGGCAGGCAGCCCCACCAGGAGCCTCCCTCGGGGCAACGGGCCCCACCCTGGACATATCAGGCCCGCTTCACAGGGTCCCTGGGGTCCTGTCCGTGGAACTGGAAGCTCTCCCCGCCACCCAGAGGTCCGTTCCTTTTCCCGTGGACCACACTTGCCAGCGCGTCTCCCACCCCGGCAGAGGCAGAGTGCCAGGGAAGAACTAGGGACCCGGGGCCTGGATGAGGTGCGCGCCCGGGTTCCGCGCCTGGTGGGCAGGGGCCCGGGCGGGCCGGACCCACGCCCAGGGACCCCGTCTCCCGGGGGGACTCGGGCCTGAGACCTGCCTGGGGGGCTAAGAGTCTTTCTTGGCTCCGAAGGCCCCACCCTGCCCCGAGGCGGCAAACGTGCACCCAGACGCATCTACTCTCTAAAGTCTGGGCTGGACTTCCAGAGAAGGGACTGTGTCCGCTGGGACCCGGGTCCCACAGAGCTCGAAACCCTCTCCCCGTGAAGGCATCCGCGGCCTGCGGTCCTTGGTGTCCGCAAAAGGCATTCACCTGCGGAGAACCTGGGCCCAGGTGAGCGGGACCAGGCCCCACGGCAGGAGCCTAGGGAGGCCACCGGAGCCACGGGGGCCAGGGCTGGGCATTTTCCCGGGTGCTCTCTCGGGTCCCGGGCGCCCTCTCCCGCCCGGGGAGTGCCCACGCCGTCCCTTGACCCCCGCAGGACGCCTGCATCCCGCCATAAGCGGCCCACCTCCTCCATGGAGCACGGACACGGGGGGCCGGGGTGCGAGCAACTGGCCTACGTGGCGGCAAACCCGCAGACCCCTCCGTCCCGTCCCCGCCACTGCGAAGATCCCCCTGTTCTTCCATCCGTAAAGGGGTCCCCCTTTACGGATGGAAGAACAGGGGGGAGGCGCCCAGGAGATGGCTTTTGTCCGAGCCCCGGCTGGGTGGTTTTCGGGCCAAGAGGCGGGGCCGCGCAGGCGCAAGCAGGCCCCCCCACCACAGGCATCCCTCCGGGCAACGTGCCCCCCCCCCCGCCCCCACTTGAGATATCAGGCCAGGTTCACAGGGTCCCTGGGCTGGTGTCAGAGTTAACGGATGCCCTCCCTGCCACCCAGAGGACCGTGCGTTTTCCCGTGGACCACACTTCCCAGCAGCCCTCCCACCCCCGCAGAGGCAGAGTGCCAGGGAAGAACTAGGGGCCTGGGGCCGGCAAGAGGGGCCGGCCACGGTTCCGCGCCAGGTGGAGCGGGTCCCGGCCGGCGGGCGGGCGGGCGGGCGGGCGGGACCCTCGTCCACGGACCGGTTCTCCCGAGGGGAGTCTGGCCTGTGCCCCGCCTGGGAGGCTAACAGCCTAGCTTCGCCTGCAACGCCCGCACCCTGCCACAAGGCGGCAGACTTGGACCCAGCCGCTTCAACCCTCCAGTCTCTGCTGAACCACCCAAAAATGGAGTGTGACCGCTGCGACCTCAGTCCCCCAGAGATCGAACCCCCACCTCTGTGAGGGAATGGGCGGCCTCCTGTCCTTGGCGTCCGCAACAGGCATTCACCTGCGGTGAACCTGGGCCTCGGGCGAGCAGGGCCAGGCCCCATGGTAGGAGACCCGGGGGAGGCAATGGCAGCCTCTGCGGCCAGGCCTCGGGCTCTCCCCGGGGCTCTCTCGGGGCACGGGCACCCAATCTCGCCTAGAGAGTGCCCACGCCGTCCCTTGACCCCCGCGAGACACCTGCTTCCCGTGATAAGAGGCCCCCTGCCTCCATGGAGCTTGGAACTCTGGGGCCGGGCTGCGGGTCACTGGGCTAAGGGGCTGGAAACGCGCAGACCCCTCCGTCCCGACCGCCCCACTGCGAAGATCCCCCTGTTCTTCCATCCGTAAGGGGGTCGCCCCTTACGGATGGAAGAACAGGGGGGAGGCCCCCAGGAGATGGCATGTGGCAGAGCCGCAGCTGGCCCGTTTCGGGCCAAGACGCGGGACCCGGCAGGTAGAGGGCAGGCAGCCCCACCAGGAGCCTCCCTCGGGGCAACGGGCCCCACCCTGGACATATCAGGCCTGCTTCACAGGGTCCCTGGGGTCCTGTCCGTGGAACTGGAAGCTCTCCCCGCCACCCAGAGGTCCGTTCCTTTTCCCGTGGACCACACTTGCCAGCGCGTCTCCCACCCCGACAGAGGCAGAGTGCCAGGGAAGAACTAGGGACCCGGGGCCTGGATGAGGTGCGCGCCCGGGTTCCGCGCCTGGTGGGCAGGGGCCCGGGCGGGCCGGACCCACGCCCAGGGACCCCGTCTCCCGGGGGGACTCGGGCCTGAGACCTGCCTGGGGGGCTAAGAGTCTTTCTTGGCTCCGAAGGCCCCACCCTGCCCCGAGGCGGCAAACGTGCACCCAGACGCATCTACTCTCTAAAGTCTGGGCTGGACTTCCAGAGAAGGGACTGTGTCCGCTGGGACCCGGGTCCCACAGAGCTCGAACCCCCCTCCCCGTGAAGGCATCCGCGGCCTGCGGTCCTTGGTGTCCGCAAAAGGCATTCACCTGCGGAGAACCTGGGCCCAGGTGAGCGGGACCAGGCCCCACGGCAGGAGCCTAGGGAGGCCACCGGAGCCACGGGGGCCAGGGCTGGGCATTTTCCCGGGTGCTCTCTCGGGTCCCGGGCGCCCTCTCCCGCCCGGGGAGTGCCCACGCCATCCCTTGACCCCCGCAGGACGCCTGCATCCCGCCATAAGCGGCCCACCTCCTCCATGGAGCACGGACACGGGGGGCCGGGGTGCGAGCAACTGGCCTACGTGGCGGCAAACCCGCAGACCCCTCCGTCCCGTCCCCGCCACTGCGAAGATCCCCCTGTTCTTCCATCCGTAAACGGGTCCCCCTTTACGGATGGAAGAACAGGGGGGAGGCGCCCAGGAGATGGCTTTTGTCCGAGCCGCGGCTGGGTGGTTTTCGGGCCAAGAGGCGGGGCCGCGCAGGCGCAAGCAGGCCCCACCACCACAAGCATCCCTCCGGGCAACGTGCCCCCCCCCCGCCCCCCCTTGAGATATCAGGCCAGGTTCACAGGGTCCCTGGCCTGGTGTCAGAGTTAACGGATGCCCTCCCTGCCACCCAGAGGACCGTGCGTTTTCCCGTGGACCACACTTCCCAGCAGCCCTCCCACCCCCGCAGAGGCAGAGTGCCAGGGAAGAACTAGGGGCCTGGGGCCGGCAAGAGGGGCCGGCCACGGTTCCGCGCCAGGTGGAGCGGGTCCCGGCCGGCGGGCGGGCGGGCGGGCGGGCGGGACCCTCGTCCACGGACCGGTTCTCCCGAGGGGAGTCTGGCCTGTGCCCCGCCTGGGAGGCTAACAGCGTAGCTTCGCCTGCAACGCCCGCACCCTGCCACAAGGCGGCAGACTTGGACCCAGCCGCTTCAACCCTCCAGTCTCTGCTGAACCACCCAAAAATGGAGTGTGACCGCTGCGACCTCAGTCCCCCAGAGATCGAACCCCCACCACTGTGAGGGAATGGGCGGCCTGCTGTCCTTGGCGTCCGCAACAGGCATTCACCTGCGGTGAACCTGGGCCTCGGGCGAGCAGGGCCAGGCCCCATGGTAGGAGCCCCGGGGGAGGCAATGGCAGCCTCTGCGGCCAGGCCTCGGGCTCTCCCCGGGGCTCTCTCGGGGCACGGGCACCCTCTCTCGCCTAGAGAGTGCCCACGCCGTCCCTTGACCCCCGCGAGACACCTGCTTCCCGTGATAAGAGGCCCCCTGCCTCCATGGAGCTTGGAACTCTGGGGCCGGGCTGCGGGTCACTGGGCTAAGGGGCTGGAAACGCGCAGACCCCTCCGTCCCGACCGCCCCACTGCGAAGATCCCCCTGTTCTTCCATCCATAAGGGGGTCGCCCCTTACGGATGGAAGAACAGGGGGGAGGCCCCCAGGAGATGGCATGTGGCAGAGCCGCAGCTGGCCCGTTTCGGGCCAAGACGCGGGACCCGGCAGGTAGAGGGCAGGCAGCCCCACCAGGAGCCTCCCTCGGGGCAACGGGCCCCACCCTGGACATATCAGGCCTGCTTCACAGGGTCCCTGGGGTCCTGTCCGTGGAACTGGAAGCTCTCCCCGCCACCCAGAGGTCCGTCCCTTTTCCCGTGGACCACACTTGCCAGCGCGTCTCCCACCCCGGCAGAGGCAGAGTGCCAGGGAAGAACTAGGGACCCGGGGCCTGGATGAGGTGCGCGCCCCGGTTCCGCGCCTGGTGGGCAGGGGCCCGGGCGGGCCGGACCCACGCCCAGGGACCCCGTCTCCCGGGGGGACTCGGGCCTGAGACGTGCCTGGGGGGCTAAGAGTCTTTCTTGGCTCCGAAGGCCCCACCCTGCCCCGAGGCGGCAAACGTGCACCCAGACGCATCTACTTTCTAAAGTCTGGGCTGGACTTCCAGAGAAGGGACTGTGTCCGCTGGGACCCGGGTCCCACAGAGCTCGAAACCCCCTCCCCGTGAAGGCATCCGCGGCCTGCGGTCCTTGGTGTCCGCAAAAGGCATTCACCTGCGGAGAACCTGGGCCCAGGTGAGCGGGACCAGGCCCCACGGCAGGAGCCTAGGGAGGCCACCGGAGCCACGGGGGCCAGGGCTGGGCATTTTCCCGGGTGCTCTCTCGGGTCCCGGGCGCCCTCTCCCGCCCGGGGAGTGCCCACGCCGTCCCTTGACCCCCGCAGGACGCCTGCATCCCGCCATAAGCGGCCCACCTCCTCCATGGAGCACGGACACGGGGGTCCGGGGTGCGAGCAACTGGCCTACGTGGCGGCAAACCCGCAGACCCCTCCGTCCCGTCCCCGCCACTGCGAAGATCCCCCTGTTCTTCCATCCGTAAAGGGGTCCCCCTTTACGGATGGAAGAACAGGGGGGAGGCGCCCAGGAGATGGCTTTTGTCCGAGCCGCGGCTGGGTGGTTATCGGGCCAAGAGGCGGGGCCGCGCAGGCGCAAGCAGGCCCCCCCACCACAAGCATCCCTCTGGGCAACGTGCCCCCCCCCCGCCCCCCCTTGAGATATCAGGCCGGGTTCACAGGGTCCCTGGGCTGGTGTCAGAGTTAACGGATGCCCTCCCTGCCACCCAGAGGACCGTGCGTTTTCCCGTGGACCACACTTCCCAGCAGCCCTCCCACCCCCGCAGAGGCAGAGTGCCAGGGAAGAACTAGGGGCCTGGGGCCGGCAAGAGGGGCCGGCCACGGTTCCGCGCCAGGTGGAGCGGGTCCCGGCCGGCGGGCGGGCGGGCGGGCGGGCGGGACCCTCGTCCACGGACCGGTTCTCCCGAGGGGAGTCTGGCCTGTGCCCCGCCTGGGAGGCTAACAGCCTAGCTTCGCCTGCAACGCCCCCACCCTGCCACAAGGCGGCAGACTTGGACCCAGCCGCTTCAACCCTCCAGTCTCTGCTGAACCACCCAAAAATGGAGTGTGACCGCTGCGACCTCAGTCCCCCAGAGCTCGAACCCCCACCTCTGTGAGGGAATGGGCGGCCTCCTGTCCTTGGCGTCCGCAACAGGCATTCACCTGCGGTGAACCTGGGCCTCGGGCGAGCAGGGCCAGGCCCCATGGTAGGAGCCCCGGGGGAGGCAATGGCAGCCTCTGCGGCCAGGCCTCGGGCTCTCCCCGGGGCTCTCTCGGGGCACGGGCACCCAATCTCGCCTAGAGAGTGCCCACGCCGTCCCTTGACCCCCGCGAGACACCTGCTTCCCGTGATAAGAGGCCCCCTGCCTCCATGGAGCTTGGAACTCTGGGGCCGGGCTGCGGGTCACTGGGCTAAGGGGCTGGAAACGCGCAGACCCCTCCGTCCCGACCGCCCCACTGCGAAGATCCCCCTGTTCTTCCATCCGTAAGGGGGTCGCCCCTTACGGATGGAAGAACAGCGGGGAGGCCCCCAGGAGATGGCATGTGGCAGAGCCGCAGCTGGCCCGTTTCGGGCCAAGACGCGGGACCCGGCAGGTAGAGGGCAGGCAGCCCCACC